>NC_143012.1:29531279-29835029 GCF_055824585.1 Amblyomma mixtum | reverse complement strand
ATGCGCATGCCGCAGGCAGATCAGAACTCCTTCGTGAAAATACCGCCAGTAACGGCCCGCGACTCAAGAACAGGTCGTACTGGCGAAACGTGCGTAGTACGTACTCCTTAAGGAGAGGCGGCTGGCGCCCTACGCGTCCATGGGTGTCGACGCCGGCGATCCGGCGAGCGGTGGCGGCGTCGGCAGCTGCAAGTCCCGTCGCTGTCGGAATGTGACGACGCTTCCGTTGAGGGCCGCGCTTCTCTCGTGCGCCCCAGAAACACCGACGGCGACGTACACGGGAAACCGGTCGACCGGCTGCGGCGAGGGAGCGAAGTGCGCTCACACTAACACACACACGCTCGGAAGCGAGCTGACGGAGGTTCTGGTGCTACCGCTGCTGACGTTACGTACCTTCATCCTCCCCTGCGGGGGAGGCCCTGTACGCTGAGGCGACCGGACGCCGCTGGCGACGACGCGCTGTTTACGCTGGCGCAGGTGGCGCACGCGGGACGCCGGCGGGACGTCGGCGGGAGCAGTGCGTGTCTTCCTGACCGGACAATTAACGAGAGCACTTGTGTCCGTGTCGACGCGGACAACGACGCGGTGACGCAATGTTGAGGTCGCAGAATATAATGCCAAGCTCGACCATTCTGTTCGCCGTTTACCGGAAGAAGCGAAGGTCGTCATCGGACGACGAAAAAGACTTGGGGTCTCTTTTTATCTCCTCTTCCTCTTGAATGAAACAGAGAAGTGAAAGCTGAATCCCTAGCGTCCCCCTCCCCACCCCTTACCATCAGCTGCAGTGGGTCCACAAGCTCCCAGTCTCACCTGGACCACGGGACAAACGTCACACTTGCGTTATCACCCACTTGTCCCTTATAACGTTCAGGCCCGTCCAAGCCCCCGTCTCTATGGCAAGCGCGTGAATGCAGCGCAGTTTGCTGTTATGACTAGGGCCCGGAAATTTAGGCATTTGCCTAAACATGCCTATAAATGCCTAAAGGGGGGATTTTTGCACTTGCCTACCTTTTTGTCATTTTTTAGGAAATGCTACCTATTTAACCGCACTTTTTGCCTATAAATGCCTAAATCCGGCGCTTCGGTCCTCGGTGCTGTTTTTCAATTTTGAGACATTGTCTATGTATGGTGAAAGGCGCGCGCCGATGCACGCATAAAAGGCGCGGGTCTCGCCGGACGTCTTTCTCGAATTGTAACTTGAACGCAGTGTAACGAAGTGTTTATCTCGAAGTGCAGCAAGAGGCGAGTTTGGAAAGAGGCCTGACATGCATTAGTGCAAACTTCTCAACATTGACGGAAAGGATGACAAGGTTGGAAAAAGCTGGACTCTCAATAGATGAATCGTTGAAGGTAGTGACAGAAGTACCAGCAGCACTTCGGGGACTGGAAGGAAAGGGCGCTACTGCTTCTACGAAGATGCAACAATTGGCAGAAAAAAATAGATGCCTAGAAAACATTTCCCAAATCAGAGACTTTCTACGCGGATACGATACGGTCACATCACCTGAAGGATGAAGCCTTTATCAACTCTCATGGTTTAGGTTCGCGCCACTAAGTTCATGCGATGTCAAAGAAGACTTTTAAAGTACAAAGCTATGCTTAGCGTAAACCGAAGGCGCCACAAGTTCGAACACCTGAGAATGCGCTTTATTGCTTCAGTTGAGGACTGCGTACGCTCCGTGCATGACTTACAAATCTTGCACTTATGAATAAAGAGTATTATTCAAAGCGCCTATTTTTGCTTTATAGCGCCTATTTCAATACTTTTTAGAGCTTAGATGCCTGCCTATTTCGGCGTTCTTTAGCGCCTAAATTTCCGGGCCCTAGAACTTATGACATACGGCGACCCTGACACCGTCAGCATCGGAGATAAATAGTCACTAACAAGGCTATTGCTACAAAATGACAAAAGAAAAGGCTCGTCTAGTTGCAAACGTGAATCCGTAACAAGCGCTCTCCTCCGGCTCACTGCGAAATTAAATCATGGGTTCCTCAAAAACTTGTGTTGCAACTCTACTAGCAGCCCACTAGAAAGAGGTTCAACATTTGGAGAGACCGCGACAGTATGTGAAAATGAAGAGGGCGGGTTCCACATGTACTATCGGGGACAAAAGTGGTATATTCCACGCGGCGGGAGCCGGAGCAACGGAAAACTGCGTTGCAGCGCCATCTACAGGCGGCATCTGGGATCGAGACAGCCCATGCGTGACCTTTATTAGCAGCAGGCATGTCACTTGGCTCATTTCAATGTTTCTTGCTTTAGCTCGCCAAAATGCCGCAGTTTTCAGTTGGTCCGGCTCCCGCCGCGTGGAGTATACCACTTTTGTCCCGATAGTACCAAAGCTGCAGGTGCTCGAATGCAGATATATAGCTTCGCCCGAGCGACCTAGTCTCTCTTTTTCGAATAGGCAGTGCGCTATGTCTTCAGAAGATAAACATCGGTGTGTAGACTGTGGCTATTAAATACTGTTTCATACTCTTCGGGCGTCGAGTTGTAGCTCTCGCACTGGCCACGTTTCAGCCCAGAGTGTTTAACTGGCGATTGCAGAAACATGAACATGACCTACGCAATGGAAGAACAAGGCAACGCGCATCGATTAATAAAGGAGAGCTTGTAAGTTGATGTCCTTCATCCTCATCCTGCTTTCTGAACTCACGCCCGACGGAAGTCCAAGCTGGCATTCACCACAAAATTCGTGACCAGGTCGCGTGCCTTTCAGATAGAGGAAATGGAGGGTTGAGCGATTCGATCTTCGGCTTGCCGGTCAACCCTCAGTGAGCAAAGCGAGCAGCTAGCAACGATACCTTCGCGCACCTTAATCGCTTTCGTCGCTTTTTATTCGCCTCGTTGAAGCGCGGAGCTCACAGGTTTGATGTCGGAGATCATTCAGGCCTGATGATTTTAGCGCCTCAAAGCCACAACCTCTGAGTTTTGAGGAACTTCTCTAGGTAAAGAACTTTTGTGGCGCACCTCTCGTACCTCCGAAAACAGCTTTTCCACCTCCGACAGTTGCCTCAAGTGACGCACAATTTGGGTCTAGAACTGTAGCTGCACTGTTCTTTTGGGTGCCTTGCTTCTTTACCAGACACTTTCATTCCTGAATACCTTATAAGGGGAAATGAAGGCGAAGAAATGTATTTGGACTGCCTATTTCGGCGTTCTTTAGCGCCTAAATTTCCGGGCCCTAGAACTTATGACATACGGCGACCCTGACACCGTCAGCATCGGAGATAAATAGTCACTAACACGGCTATTGCTACAAAATGACAAAAGAAAAGGAAGGGTTGGATTGGAGGAAGTGTACTGCGTCCAGCACTTCGGTGGACGCAACTACCAAGTCACTGTGAAAAGTGAAGCCGCCATGGCTAAAATCGTTGAAGCTTCCTGCCTCACCATCGGCAAGGAACGCGTCGCCATCGTTCCCCTGAGCCCGCAAGTGACCCAGGTGACTGTTCTTTTTCTGCCCGCACGTGTACCCAGTGACGCCCTTGCCAAGGCTCTCTCCCCTTTTGTCAAGGTGCTGCACATCAGTCGCGGCGTCATGGGATCGCGTCCCACTGTCACCACCGGGACCCGCTACGTGCGGATTGAAATGAAACCAGAGTCACCCGTACCCAACTACATCAAGGTCGCGGGCCACCGCGTGACGTGCGACTACAAGGGCATGCAGCGCGTTTGCCGGCGTTGCGGGTCCACTGCGCACTTCAGGGCACAGTGCACGGCTCCTTTCTGCGCCCGCTGTGGGGTCTTTGGGCACCAAGGCCAGGGTTGCGTGCTGCCATGTCGTCGTTGTGGTGATCCGCACGCTACTGTGGCGTGCGCTATAAGGCCCTCGTACTCGGAGGCTGCGGCCCGCCCTGCGCCCCCGCAGGCCGCTCAGGGAGCGGTTGAAGCCATCAAGGAGACCGGCGGGTCCAACACCGCCGCCGTTACGGGTGCTTCCACTGCGTCTCAGCGTCGCTACGTGGAAGAGCCGGAGTCTGCTGTTGATGCGTCCTGTGCTGCACCAAGCGAGCAGACAGTAAAGGTTCCTGCTGCGTCAGCCTCAGTCTCTCCGAGCGTCCCTGATGAGACAGGGGCCGAGCCTACTGTGTCCCTGGAAAAATCTGAGGCTGAGAACGTGCCACCCTCGGAGCCCGCGCTAGAGCCCGCGGCCAGCGTTGTGGTTTTGAGCAGGGACGCCGACATAGCTAAGGTCGACGGTGACGACAGCAGCTTGACGTCCTCGGCCTCTTCAGTCAACCTCGTCATTGACGAGACTGTCATCACGCCTGAGGAGGACCCGACGCCGCCATCGTCGTCTTCGTCATCGCTTGTACGAGAGCCAAGATCATCTCCAGACGCTGACCCTGTGCAGTCGCCGTCCTCTTCAACATCGAGGATCAGCGCTAGCACTTCTAGCGAAGAGTCGTCGGATATTGAGATGGTCGCTTTAAGTTCGAGCTTAAAGCGTCCACATGCGTCGACTACGGACTCGGACAATTCTGCCGGTCGGCCAAGGAGGCCTCGTGCCTCCTCTGGTCCGACCCTCCGCAAAAAGTGAGGTGGTTTAGCGCCGTTCGCGGCGCACTTTGTATTGCCTAAGCATCACGACTGTTCAGGTTTCATTTTTCATTTCCAAAATGACTAACCTTCAAATTATTACTCTTAACGTGCAGGGGTTCCGCAGTGTTTTGAAGCAGGCAACGGTGGTCGCATTCGCTCGTTCCTCGGGTTGCGATATCGTCTGCCTGCAAGAAACCAATTTTTTTCGTCTCAGTGACGTGTTGAAATTCAAGAGTAGGTTTGGCGTCGATGCCTTCTTTTCGTACGCCAGCACGCGTTCTAACGGCGTTGGCGTTCTTGTTTTGAACCGCTCACTGTTGCGCGATCATCATGTTACCTACGATGCGCTTGGACGCGTGTTGGCGTTCGACTGCACGTTTAACGCACTTCACCTGAGAATTCTTTGCATTTATGCGCCTGCGCATTCCAATTTGGTAAACGCATTCTTTAAAGATTTAGATATGTATTTTTTTGGAGGGCGTAATGTTGTGATGTTGGGCGATTTCAACTGCGTGCTCGATACGGTCGCCGATGTGCAAGGCCCTGGTAGGGGTAGGCCAGGCTGGAATGCGCGTGAGTTGCGCCGTTTAGTGAACCATTTCATGCTCACGGACGCGTATGAGCTCCTCTATGGCAACGTCTTTGTGTGGACTTGGCGTCGCGGGTTATCGTCGAGTAGGCTAGACAGGGCGTACGTTCCGGCGAACCTTTCGCGGTCAGTGTGTGTAGCTAATGTACTGACGCTGCCATCCTCGCCGGTGCACATATCAGACCACCGCCCTTTTCTTCTATCACTCACGGTTCCGGCGCCTGCAGTATCACCCCATAGACCATGGCGGTTGGATGTACGCATACTTCACGACGCCAGCACTAAAGAGGGGCTCACACGGGTCTTGCGTTTTTCGGTTGTTGGCGCGGTGCCTGGTGACTGGGACCGTCTGAAGGAGCAGTGGCGTCACCATTGCGCCGCATCTGGTCGAGCCCTTAGGGCTCGCGTGTCAGATGAGGTGCGTGTGGTGACGGCGAAGCTACGTATTGCTCAACGCACCCCGTCACCTTCGTCGCTTATGTGAGCATGGAAAGAGGAGCTTTCGGAGCGCCTACAGCGTCTTTTACGTGCCTCCTCTTTGACAGCAGCTGCATGGCGTTGTCGACGCAGTCCAACTGCTCATCCTGAGGTGCTTCGGTTGGCCCGCCAAGAGCTGTTGTACACTCAAGGTGCCCCTGCGTTTACATCTTCCGCCGGGGCTACGTCCCAACCAGGTGGCAGGAATTTCAGTGCGTTTTTTAGCCATTTCAGGGGTATTGCTCAGTCGGTCATTCTAGTTGATCGCAATGTCGTTTCCGCAGCCCCATTTTTAGCAGGCTTGCCGCTGGTTTCAACTGAACTCCATGACGGCCTTATGGCTGTGCCAACAACAGATGAAATCAAGGAGGCGTTGGACTCCATGAAACGAGGCTCAGCGCCTGGTCCAGACGGCCTTCCTGTGGAGTTCTATTTAGAATTTTGGGATATTGTGGGCCATATTTTCTCGGAAGTATTAAAAATATGCTTTACTGAGCACGTATTTCCTGAATCATTCAAAAGAGGCCGCATTGTCCTTATTCCTAAAAAGTCTCCTATGTCGACATGTCCGGCAGATTGGCGCCCTATCACCCTGCTAAATTCAGATTACAAAGTATTAGCAAAATTACTCGTTCGTCGTCTACGAGCTCTCCTCCCGTAACTTATTTCCTGCCACCAGGTTTGCTCCATCCCAGGCCGTGAAATACACAGTTTATCTTCTGTAACGCGAGACATCCTAGTGTATACTTTACGACGGCGCGCACAGGGTCTTCTTGTTTCCTTTGATCAGGAAAAGGCGTTCGACTTCTTAGAGCACGAGTACATTTACGGGATGCTGGATGCTTTCGGCTTCCCACCTTCTTTCGTGCTTCTCATTAAAGAGATGTACAGAGATATTTCAAGCACTCTGTTCCTCGATGGCCGGGAAAGTACCGCATTTGATGTTCGCCGCGGCGTCCGTCAAGGTTGTCCGCTCTCCCCCCTTTTGTTTGTCTTAGCATTAGAGCCTTTCCTCTTGGCAGTCAATCGCCACTCCTTTATTAGAGGTCTGGCTTTGCCAGGCAGCGAAGCGGTACGCGTCACTGCTTATGCAGACGACATCACTCTGTACTTAGCTGATGAACGCAGCCTGCTTGAAACTTTAAATGTTTTCCGTGAGTACGCCTCCTTGTCTGGGGCTGCTCTTAATTACTCGAAGAGTAGTTACTTTTTTGTGGGGTCTTCCCAGACTCGTATTACATCTTCAATACCTTTGCAGTGGTGCGCGCAGATACGCATTTTAGGTGTGACCTACGACTGTGCTGGAATATGGAATGGTGTGTGGTCTTCGGTCGTCGAAGACATTACAGCTCGTGTGCGAAGGGCGCAGACATTCGAGTTGCCTCTGCTTGAGAGGCGCTACCTGGTTCAGTCCGTCATACTTGGTGCCTTCTGGTACCTCTGCTACACTGTTAAACCACCCCTCCGTGTCATAAGGCGAGTGCAGACTACAGTTTTTTCGTTCTTTTGGTCAGGCGGAACCGAGCTTGTAGCCCGTGCTGTTCTTGGACAACCACGGGAGAGAGGAGGGTTTGCCTTTCCAAATTTGTCCGTCACGTCCTCGCCGTTAGCGTTGAAGAGTCTTTTGCGTATCCTGCTAGGAAACGCATCTCCGGCGCGAATCCTGGCTCGGTACTTTTTGGGCCCTTCTTTACGCTTTTTGTATCCGGCGGCCCCTGTTAATCATGGACCCCAGTCAGAGCAACCTACCGCTTTCTACGCTTCATCAGTGGCCTTTTACAGGCATGTAAGAGCAGTAGCACCTGCTGTCAACATCGTTGCAGACCGTGTGGTGGACATTATGGGCACACTATTGTTACCTGTTGTGCTGGCGTCTCGCCGCTCACCTATGCGCCGCCGCGTTCAGTGGGCGCGTTTAGCGTCGACACCTCTCCCAGATCATCTACGTGACTTTGTCTGGAAACTTGGCTGGGCAGTTCTCCCTACTTGTGATCGGTTAGAGCGGTGAGGTGTGTTACGCTCCAGTACCTGTCCGAATTGCCCGCTCCCGGAATCTAATCGCCACGCTACAGTCACCTGTGTTGTAGCGCGTGTCTTTTGGCGCGCGGTTCATGCGGGATTTCGTGGGCAGGGCATTTCGTGCTTCGTCTCCCGCGGCCGCTTCCCCAGCGGCCGTTTTGCTCGCCTGTTAATAGTTGCAGGTCTTTTTAGTTTATGGCGCAGTCGATGCGCCGCGGTCGCTAGTGGCTTTCGACGCCGCGCTGTGTGGCCAATTCTCGGCCGTCTCCGACGGGAGCTGATTAGTTTTTTGTCCGAGGAACTCTTTTTCTTGGGTGAGGAAGAGTTTCTCCGACAATGGTCATGCCCATTTATTTCTGTTAATAACGGTCGTCTTGCCTTGGTTTTTAGGCCAAACTGGCGCTAAGGTCCCCATTTCAATGTTTCAATGACTAATTATCGACTTTTCGCTCTTCTGTCAATCGGTATATATGCATTCTAATTTTACATTGCCCATTCCTGTTAGTTACTTAGAAATGTTTATGGTACCTGTTTAATTGGCTCACCTTACATGCTTAATGTCATGTGTTTTTGTTAATGTGAATGTATCTTGTAACCTTGGCATGTGTACACATGTAAATAAATTTTTTCTAAACAACTGAAACGAGCAGTAACTAATAACTGATGGCCCATTAAGGAAAAGGGGTGGATTTCAAGGCATGATGGGCGTAGCCGCGGGTGGCAGAAGGTTAAGCGGAGAAGAGAGATAAGGAAATCTGATTACATGGGAAGTCGTGGCTGGCTGTAGGCCTGCTTAGAGAGTAGTGGTAGAGGCATCTGCCCTTCTCTGTACTCAACCTGTTTGATGATAACGGTGGCAACAATAATGATGATGATACCAGCGCAGATGTCCCGCGGTTTGCGCTGTAGCTTTGCCTGGCGTACAGTCCGGTTTCGATAAATTCCGGGCAGCACTATGGTGGCGCCATCACTGCCACAAGGTACGCCCGCCCTGGCCCTTGTTATCGATCACTCACAGATAATAACCTAAACGATAGATTGCATGCCGTTGACCTTGTTTGTTGTCTTTGTTACTGCAGCCGCGTGAGGCCGCTTCACGCGCTGTCTGCCACTACTCTGTTTCAAAGGAGACGCTCCTACCACCCATCCATCCATCCTAACCCGGCGGTCGTGACCATGCACTGCTCGGCGCAGAAGCCTCTCCGCGGGAGCATTAGCTTTGTAGAACACCTCGCAAGGTCCGTGTCTGAAGGTTTTCTCTTCTTTGTTCAAGCATTGCGCCATATTTCCCCATACTTAGTCTTAGAGCCTCATATCGTGCATAGCCACGGAAGATCCCATCGCATACTGGAGCATTTGTGTAGACAGCATGGGCCCTCAGCCGAAGCGTGTCTCTTTTTGCCGGCTGGTCCATGCTTATAAGCGCATCCTAGACCGCTGTTGCTTTCATAAGTGTCATTTCGCTCTGCGTGCGGCTACGGGTAACACCCGTCTCAGTCCTTGGCGTCATCTAAGAAACTTCGCGCACTAGAACTGCTGTCAGGTTGCAGCTATCAACCCAGTTACGGCTACAGCAACGAGATTCCAACAATTTTTAGTTCCCTGATTGGTCAAAAGGATCAAGATGCCATCAGCACCGCCAAATTTAAAGCTCTGAGGATTAAAATGATCGAGCACTTTCCAGACTATTATCACATGTGATTATACTAACCCGATCCACTCTTCAACCTTAATACACCCACGTATCCCCACTATCCACCTTTATCCTTTTCCTAACGTGAGCCTACATCTAAAATGTGTGGGGTCCTTTGGAATATATGGCAATGGGGTAACTTCCACATACTATAGCATTTTCTTCTTTAAGTCGGCGGGGCCTCTGTAATAGCACATCTCCGCACCCGTGTGTTTTTCCGCCCCTCGGACAACAGGCTACGACGGGTGATCCATCAGCGAGTGACGGAAGTTGGTGCTTCCCGGCTGCAGAGGCGGCCGCCGTATGGTCCATCTCCGCGAGCGTTAGTGAATGGCCGTCGCCGCTGCAGACGCCTCAGTTCTGCACAACCATTTGGCTATGCACGCCCAATGCTCCGTTGAAAGCCGTTGCCATTCTACACTGTATAGCACTGTATACTGCTTCTGAAATCAGGTATTACAAGGCAGCGGCCATGGGTAGGCGCATTTCATCGCACGTCGGCAGTACGGACTGAAAAACTGCAGTTTACATGGCAATTTTCATGAAATCGACGCCGATCCTCTTTAGACTAGTTCGCGGCGCCGCCGCAGCATGGCGTCGATTTTCATAAAAGCGACGCGCTGCGGCGGCGCCGCGAACTAGTCTAAGGAGGATCGGTAGCGCGTGGAAGCCTATATTTACTCCCTTGCGAGCGCTTCGTCGGCGCATTCAGACGCTGTTATCATAGTTTTCCTGTAAATATTGGCGATTTTCACGACGTAGACGCCATACACTGTAGGACGCAGCTATAACGTCCACTGAGAACTCGTCCTATAGAGATGCGCACAGCGTGGTACTGGTGTTTCGCAGAAGGCCCGTGTACTGTGCGATGTGAGTGCGCGTTAAACAACCCCAGGTGGTCGAAATTTCCGGAGCCCTCAACAACGGCGTCCCTCATAGCCTGCGTCGCTACGGGACATTAAACCCCCCTAAATCAAACAAACAAACAAAAAAAACTCGCCAGCACTGCTCTGTGCCCTTCTTTATGTCAACGAGATTGAAAAGGCAGGAGATATAATTACATTTCTTAACCACTGCTAGCAGGCAGTTTTGGGTGCAGAAACTGCGGATTGGCAAGTCAGTCACACCGTCTATAGTAGTGTGTTCGCAGCATTTTCAGGAAGACGACTTCTTTTTTCCACGTAAGGACTCGGTGCCATATTACGGCTTCCTTTGGTTTTAACTGAACGACTACGATCATAATTGTGGCCGATCGTTGTAATTGTTGACGCGATGTAGCCGTAAGACGCGCTAAACAGTATATCGTCGAATCCAAGCTGTAATTAAAGCTCCGTGTTTTTTTTTCCACTTCGCGTTTTATTTTTTCGCATCTCATATATGTCTGTTCATTCTAAGCACTCGTATTTCACGGTCCGCGAAACCAATCCATAAAGTGAAGAGACCGAAGCGGCGAGACACGAGCGCATTTGAGAAGGTATGAGCCACTTGGCAAGAAAAACATAAAGCGTCGAGGCAGGCCGAGTTAACTTTGTAGTGCATATATTGCAACCGCACAAAACGACGAGGGACGAAGGGAGGAAAGCACAGGACAAAACGCGTAACTTCAACTAAGGTTTACTATAAGGAAAACCACATTTACACAAGATTCGTAATCACACATGATGGACAACTTAGCAGGGAAATTTTTGAAGCCTACTGCATAAAAAAAGAAAATGACCGTTGCATAAGCACGACTTCAGTATCCTTATCAAAGGAAGAATTCAACTATCTAGATGCTAACTTGTGCCACGCGCGCCCACGTGCCAAAAAAATTAGATGGTGTTTGCTGTCTATCAGGTGTAGTTACGAATCTTGTATAAATGTGCTTTTTCTTGTAATAAACCTTAGTTGAAGTTCCGCGTTTTGTCCTGTGCTTTCCTCTCTTCGCACCTCGTCGTTCTGCGCGGTTGCAACATGCACTCCATTGGCGACCACCAACTAGCCCGCCTTCGCCTGTTACATGTTGAGTTAACTTGCCTGCAAGGAGTAGGTTTACACGCTAGACCCGATCGGTAAATTGCAGTTCATCCGTTTCACGCCTTAAAATTGGATTACCTAAGGCTGCGATTTGGGCTAGTTGGTAATGATTCATGGTGAAAACAGCGCGTGAAAAAACGAACGGACGACGAAAGACACAACACAAGAGCTGACTCGCAACTGAATTTTAATGGAAGAGAACGTCCTTTAAATGCTTTCCTAATCAGGAAAACATCAAAGGTGAAAGAACACAACCTAAAATCCTGATCATACATGACGGTGACAAGACGCACACACCATCTCCGTGGCGCATGCACGTGAGACAGTTAGATGTCTCTTCCTGATAAATAGGAGAGCTCTTTATCATTGAGAGCGATGGAAGGATCGCTGATGCACCCGGCACTGTTATCGTAAATATGAAATGCCTCTATAATTTCACGTGTTAATCGATCTTTATGCCTGGCGAGGATGACGGTGTTAGAGAAAAGAGGAGTGCATGTGCCTTCCTTCCAATAACGGGCAAGATTGCATGAAGAATCTTTGGACCGGGAATTGTAATGTTCACTCAGACGAACATTTATGCATCACCCCGTCTGACCTATGTAAACAGCTCCGCAAGTACAAGGGATCCTGTACGCCACCACCCACCCTGCATGGGACAAAGCGACTCTGATGGTTGATCTGGCAACCACCCATCGTTTTCTTTTTGTGTTTGCCCTCTTCGCCTTTATCTCCACTTGCCTGCACACGCGGTGAAGTTTGCTCGGAGCTGAAAACACAACGTCATTGTATCTGCCTGCGACATTCTTTAACCCGTGCGCTGCACCATGAGTGTACGGCACTACCACAAACTTCTTTCTTTCCCGTTTCGGCTTATCACCCTGTGTGTTGGACCTCTGTCACCCTTATCACCCTTGTGTTGTGTCTTTCGTCGTCCGTTCATTTTTTTCCCGCGCTGTTTTCACCATGAATTGGATTACCGGCATTGAAAGCAGGAACCTGTGTCTACTATCCACGCCGTCGCGGCTCCGAGGGCGCGCTCTGACGCGATGATACGTCTCGAGTTCAAGACGCAACGTACAGACATTGAGCATGCGTGCTGGTGTCGCAGCGCTCTATTGGTCCTCTTCAGAGCAAACCAAACAAATTTTTGCAGCAAGTACCAGTTTTTACGGTCGATGCTTGCGCTGGAGCGAAGCTGCATAAAAATTAAAGCAACGAACGAGCGCACTGCCTTTAACACAACACTTGCGCGCTATCACTGGTCCGCAGCACATCGCTGCAGCGCTCTAATCGAGTCTGCTCACGAATGTACTACATAGGAAGTTGCTTGCTCGACTGAAGTGATGACCACACATAAATGCTACTGGCATTCAACTCCCTGAATTTAAATCCGAGCCAACGACAATCGAAAGCGAAACCACCGTAAACCGTTCTAGCTTTCAGCGCTATGCAATCATTTCGCAAAGCCTTGCGTGTACCTGTAACAACGCAGCAGTAACCCGAGCAGTGTTTGCATTTTTCTGACTTCCACGCCGTATAGCAACTGGTGGTTTTGACATCGCTAAAAACATCCTGTATGCGAGCGACGAAAGTGTGCGGTTCAGATTGCACGGCGGATGTTTGCCGACACAGGTTGACGACCTTAAGTTTGTCATCCGTCCGGCGCTTTACGCCGACTAAAAGGCTGAAACTAGGCTGTCACCTTTAATGAAAAAAAAAGCGCTACTTTATCGTGCAATCAAGGAAACTTGTTTATGAGTCCAGGCTCATCATAGACGGAGTCCTCTCAACGGTTGCCATCTTGGCTCGACTGTAGCGCCGCCTATTGTTCGTCGAAATCACCAATATATCGCTCTGTGTATATTGCTCGTCTCTCACTGTGGGCTCCGAATAAAAAAGGGGGAGCATTAAATACTGATAGAGTGTCTTCTATTCATCTGATATTACAAATGTTGTGCTGCTTCTCATTAAAATGGCGTGACTCCCTTCGGGCTGTCTCTGCGGACAAAATGCGCCTGAGGAGCTTCCGATGTCCTCCGCTGGTCGTGCTTGGACGTCAAGTGCCGCTCGTTAAGCCTGTGTGAAGAGCACTTTTCGGTGTTTACGACGTTGTAGCGTGAATTGCAGATTCTCGTGCTCCCCTCTGTACAATTTCCATATGACTGATCTGCCCAGCGGTAATGATTGGCAGTGCTAATACCCCATCTATAGTAATGTTATCCTTGTGGGCTTGTAGGTCTGCAGGTCGCGTGGGATATGTTGCCTCTCGATAAGATCTAAAGGGAGGAAGGGGAGGGGGGGGGGGGGTATTGTGGTATTGCAGTTATTCTCGTCACATCTCCTACACTTTTAGACGCATCAATGTGTTTTGACAGCAGAGATGTCGGGAAACGTGTCGGCCCAGATTATTACTCTACTGAAATCAAACCCACTTCGAGCGACCGCCCACAGTTAGGCTCGAGCACGCCTGCTTTGGATGAATGAATAGATTTTATTGACATTCCTTTCGCTTCAGGGCGCGGTGACTAGCGTTATCTTCTCCAGTAAATTAAACGACAATCTTATTTACTTCGTACTCTCCTTTAACTTTCAGTACGATTCTGGTTTAATGCTTTTCTAAGAAATTTTCTTCATACGTTCTAAGTTATGTTTTATTCCCGCGGAGGTTCTTGCAATCTTTGCATTCTGATTTTACGCCACCAGTACCCTATCCTGGTCTTACTACTCTCTAGTGGTCCGTTAATTTTCCTTTCAGTATCATTAAAACCCACTGCTTCAGAAATGAGGACCATATCTTCCTTGATGTATCGATATGTCCTTCACAGTCCAACAATTCATGTTTTGTGTTCTTTACACTGCTCCTGCAGCCTATGCAACTATCATCCCCTTGAACATACTTAGTTCTACATCGCCTTGTTCTAAGAAAACCATAGTTACCTGCCCTTATAAAGCAGGACATTCCCTCTTGAATTATCACATAGAATTCCCTTCCTCATTTCACTCTTTCGGGCTCTGTATCGACACAATTTATCTTTTATTTATGTACATACTGCAGACCATGGTTAGGTCCAAGCAAGAAGGGCAGGTGCACAAAAAGCAAAATTATAGCAACAAAAATACAACAATACAGCAATGCAAGACAAAGCAGAAAAATACATAATACGCAATATCAAAGATGGCTCAGGAACGCGTCTGATTTTCAGGGTTGATTAGGTTCGGTTAATGAGTTCCAGTCGGATATGGTGCGTGGGAAAAAGGAAAACTTGAAGGAGTTAGTCCGGGCAAAATATGGTTTTAAAAGAGCTTTGTGATAGTGTCGTGTATTCCGTGTTGGCATAGGGGAAAGATAAGCAGAAGGGTCAAGTCTGAGTTTATTGTTAAGAAGTAATGAAAGAAAATCTAAACGAAAATTTCTTCTTACCTGTAGTTCTTCAATACCGTTAGCATGCATCAAGTCTGAGGGGGAGTCAGTGGGTAGATATTTTGAATATATGAATCTAATTGCTTTCCTTTGAATGTTCTCGAGCTTTCTTATGTTAGACTTAGTATACGGGTCCCAAATTATGTAAGCATATTCAAGCTTGGGTCTAATTAGAGTATTGTAACCTAAGAGCTTAACGTTAGCGGGGGCGTTTCGAAGTTTATGCCTTATATAACAGAGCTTACGGAATGCGAGTGAACAGATGTTATCTGTGTGAGAGTTCCAAGAAAGGTTATTAGTAAGTGTTACACCCAAGTACTTTACGGACGCTACTTGTTGCAATGGTGATGATTCTAATTTATATGCATATTGTAGAGCGTTTATCTTGTTAGTTATGCGAAGAGAAACGCTTTTGTCTGCGTTCAGTGTCATGTTCCAGCGCTTGCACCACTGTACAATATTAGTAAGCGTATTTTGTAGATCACTCTGATCGTTTTCAATGCTAACATCGCGAAATAAGACACAGTCATCAGCATATAATCGAATATGTACGCCAGGGCAAACTTCACCGATGATGTCGTTAATGTATATTAGAAAGAGTAGTGGCCCCAGTACGCTTCCCTGTGGCACACCTGATGTGACTGGGAGACAGCCAGACTGGCGCCGACCGATTGAAACATGTTGACTCCGGTTGGTTAAATAATCATTTATCCAGGAAATCAAAATAGGTGGAAGTCCAATAGTTTTTAGTTTTAGAATTAGGCTGTGGTGTGGAACTTTGTCAAACGCTTTAATGAAATCTAGAAAGATCGCGTCAATCTGGCTGTTATTGTCAAGTGATGCCGCAAATGAATGGATAACTGAAAGTAGTTGAGTTACTGTGGAAAACCCTTTGCGAAAACCATGCTGGTAATCTTTCAGAATGTTGTTGCGATCTAAGAATTCATTAATGCTAGTTGCGACAATATGTTCCATTAATTTGCAGCAAGATGACGTTAAGGATATAGGTCGATAATTGGTCACCTGAAGCCGGTCGCCTTTTTTAAATACAGGTACGACTCTGGCTATCTTCCAGTCCTCAGGTACACACCCGGTTAAGAATGACGCGCGAAATATAATAACCAAAAACCTGGCCAGAGATTCAGCATACCTCCGAAGAAAACCGTTAGGAATATCGTCGGGCCCTGGGGATGATTTAGTTTTCAGGTTTAGTAACATTGAAACGACACCATCATACGAGATGAAGTTAACTTCAGATGGATGTGCTGAAGTTGTGCTTGATTCCTTTGGTTCCATTTTTTGCCCCCAGTTAACAAACTGTTTCTTTTATTAATTATTTATTTACCTAATACCCTCACCGCCATTCAGCATTACTGTTCGCGGGGGGGGGGGGGGGGGGTGCAAACACAAAAATATAGAGCACAATACAAAATGCAAAACGCGGTCACATACACGTAAAACAGAGAAAACAAAACTAAACTTCGGGAGAATGGTTTTTGAGAAACAAACTCGGTTTCGCGGACTTTCTTTTGATGTCCTTGCTTCCGTTGTTGTCTATGCCATACAACTTCGTTGGTTGTCTCTCCGTGAGCTCCTACAGAGACAATATCTATCAACCGTTCTGTGGTTAACCTCTAGTCTTTGCTGTAAAATCTCTTCCAGCGCCCTTTATCTTTCCTTCATCCCTATTCCCTGGGCCACGAACAATTGATTGATTGATTGATTGATTGATTGATTGATTGATTGATTGATTGACTGATTGATTGGTTGATTGATTACTTTGGGGTATTCTTGGGAGGGGATACTGGTCCCGACGTATGTTGGCCAGTTGGTGGAATGAGAAGCGCCTGCAACTGTTTCGTCATGAAATGCGGAGCTCCATAAGAACGCTGGACGAAAAGGGAAAAGCTTCGGGAAAGAAGGGAAACGGGTAGGGAGTTAGGGATGAACCGAACAGCTAAAAGGAGGAAGAGAGTTCGAAAACCTTGACTCTTGGAGATGGACGTCGGTTTCTCCTTAGTTAATGTTGAGAACAGAGTCTTTAAATAGCTGCTTCCCTGTCCCACTTATTACAACCCCGTTCTCTTTTCCAGCGCTTGCCGACCGAGGAGCGTGGCAGGCGGCGAGCGGAGGCAAGATGGCCGCTCCTCCTGCTTCACTTACCCTCCTCCAGGAGCGGGCCCTGGGCAGGAAGGGGATCTCCTCGGGGTCCAACAGCCGCCGGGGTCGGTTCTCCGGGTCCATTCGCAGGTAGCTGGGACTCGCTGGCCTCCGAGGGTCAAAGCTCGACAGGTGAGTCTCCGAACTCATCCTCCTCCGGCTTTTGCCACCGCAGACGCGGTCGCCGCTACGTCAACTCGCTTTCAGAAACCTTTATACCCCAGTCCCTCCGACGAATTAAATTGCGCTAGGTATGCTCTAGACAGCGGCAAAGCCTCTGGCTCAAGCGAGGCCTTCAAAGACGAGGTGTCTTCGTCCACACAGCTATTCAGTCACTCTCCCCTAACTGGGCGAACACGGTGATATTTCATCGTAGTGTCGTTAAGTTGTCGTTTCTGCAGGGCACTTCTGCTTGAAGATTTTTTCACCCGCGAACTGAAGTAGAAGAGGTTCTTATACGCCGCAACGCTCCGCAGGTCAAATTACTTGCCGCCTGCTTCCCTCACAAAGTGATGTGTTCAAAGCACACTTCCGCACTAAAGGAGTAGCTTGTCCGGCTGCACGTTCATCGTAGCAACTACGTTAAGAGAGAGAGACTGGCTTCCCTTATGATGGGGAGTGAATTTCCGTCTACGGTCTCAGTTAAAGCTATGGCTGAGGAAATCTGTGGGCGGGCACGCATTCTAGGCGGCTGTTCTGGGAGCGCGGCTCCTTGATAGGGCAGGCACGATACCACGTGACCTTCCCGCGGACCAGTATCGACGCGGTGGCTAAAGTTAAGCACCGGGGCATTCTATAGCGATCTGCGTACACACGAACTTCCCGGCTTTGAGGCACCGAAAATAGGAACGGAGGGCGGGCTCTTAATCCTCCTTTCTTTTCCTTTTTTTTTCGGTCTGGGAAAGTGCAGAGCGCGCCTCCAAGCGGTGGGAACCAACGCAGCCGACGCGAGCTCGCGTGCCGCACTGGTCGAGGAGGAACCGTTTTCAGCTCCGTCGTGGGCGAATTTCCTCGCGGCGCGCACGTATTTCGCCGTGAACTAGGACCTTATGCGCACCCCACGCTTGCCTGTCTGGGCTAATGCGGTTAGCTTGCAACGCTTGCTTCGCAAGCAGGCAGTTAGCTTTCAGAAACCTTCAACTCGTCCGTGAGCGGACACTGGTAAGGAGATGACGGACTCGTTGAGAGAGGCATGTGTGAAACAAGTCAACAAGCATTGAAACCAAACTATGCATACGTGTGCATGAGCGCACATGTGTGTCGGTTATAGGAGGTATTCGCGTGACGTCATAGCTAGGCATCATATTGCGGTACAGCGCACGGCTTCAGCGGAAACAGATGGAGCAGGTGGCAGTAGGCTAATTGGACATGAGCGCAACGTTCTGCCACAGTCCACAATGGCGGCTGCTGTGACGTCAGTGCAAGCTTCCTCTTGCAGGGCATTAGCTCCGCAATGGTTTTTGACACAGTCATACCTGGATATAGGGGAACAGTTACAACGAAAAAAAAAAGAATACAATGAACGAATAGCTAGCTGTTCTCCTTTAAGCTGCCATTGTTGTGACCCTGCTTTAAAGAAGCGCGCCGTGGCGCTTGGAGGTGTCAGTTCGCCGACGCCGGGCAAGGCACGGAGGATCTCTGAGCACGAAGTACCCTCTCCATCCTTCCCTCCTGCGATCCACGCATGGGAGTTCTCAAGCCTGAGCTCTACTACGATGCGGAATGCACCGCTTTTCACGGATGGTACTCTACAGAGAGCCAACAGATTAGTTACCCGAGCTGCGGCGGCAAAGAAGACACCGGCCGCTTGCTCTGGAGCGGCTGGATAAAGCGCGAGTGGAAATAGACACCCTCCGAGCTGAGGAATTCACCGGTGGGATCCATCAGATCCCCTGTTTCTCACAGTAGGGTTCGCCACATGGAGGTAGACAGCCCTTTGGGCCTGGCCCCGCTGCTAAAAACAAAACAGCTGGCGACTTCAAGGCGCCTAGATTCTTCCTTGCGTGTGTGTGTGTTCACGTGTGTGTGTGGTCACGTGTGGTGGGAGGGGGGGGGGTGGAGCCTATGAGAGAGAAAGGAATTTCAATGAGAGGAAAAGGAGGAGAGGTCGGCCGGTGCTAACATTGCCCTGGCCTGCTACTCCACCCTGGGGAAAGGGAAGGGGATGAAAGGGAAAGTTCGAATGAAGGTTGATGACGGCATAATACAGTGAGTTCATGGGTGATGTCCACACACGCGCACTGGCTGGCACCCGCATCCCGGTGAGTAAACGCACGTGAAACTAATGTCTTGAACCCACACACTCCGACGCTGGCTCCTATGAAGTTGCTAACGCGCCATTGGACATTCGTCAAGCAGTTAGATTCCCTAGCTAGGTGCCCGGGGACAATCAATTGTATTTAAACAGCTCACTGGCGGGTTTGGCGCTTCTTCACATCGATACTTTTAGTCTCCTTGGTCCCTTACGTGCTCGCACATATTCCCTATACCTTTGCAAATATGTAAAATAAACCTTCAAGTTTGCTTCTTCTCCTAAAGGCTGCCCTGCGTCGTCTGCCCACTTCATCGCCCTGCAATGAAGTCCTCGGTCCGGTTCCCAATCATAATACATAGGAGACCATGCACCATGTTCTCGGGCAAAAATTTTGAAAATTGGAAAATTGTAAGGCACTATTATGTAAATATTGAAGGTAACATGTTCAATGGTTCTAAGTACCAAAACCTTTCTTTTAAAGCGTTTCCATCGATCGCATGTAACAGTTAAGACTGCCGTAGAAAACCAACAGGAAGCGTTTTTGACGATAGCAAAAATGTTAAAAGAAAAAAAAATAAAAGAGTGCTGTCCGGTGACCAGCGGATATATTGATTGTTATAGCGAAATCTTACATTATACGAAAATAATTGCGTTCATAAGCGGTTTCCCCCTCAAAAATGCTTTTTTCTGTCCAGAATTGTTGGGTATGTACATATCAAGTATCTCATTTTTTGCGAAGTGAAATTTTCTTACGAAGGAATAAAATCCGTGCTTAAATCTTGGCTCCATCGAAGGGGAGTCTCTAGTGATTTGAGCACAGGTGGAGAGGAAGGCAGAGTAATCGGCTGGTGGCCTGTATTATGGGCTGCATTTCGATGGAGGCGAAACTCAAAAAGGCGCCCGTGTGTTGTATGATGACAGTGCAGGTTCAAGATCCCCAGGTGGTCGAAATTGTTGCTGTTGTTGTTGTCCTCAAAATAATGGCGCGTACCCACTGCGGGGGATTGGCCAAGACACAGGCGGCGACTGAGAAGTGCTCAAAATGTTAAATGAAATAAATAAAAAAAACATAACGGTAATAATGATAGTAATAATAATAAGGAAATAAATAAAAGGAATTCAGATTTGTAAATTGAAATAAACTAAACAAATACAGTGAGATCGGTGACTGAAAGAGGGAACGGGGCTAAACGTGCTATGTTTTGGATAGCTTTCGTTGCAAAGAAATATTGATTATGAGAAAGAGCTTAGGACGGCCGCCGTTTAGTGTCTGAAAGGAAAGTTTGAATGGTGCAGAGCACATTCCAGTCACTGTGCCCAAGGGAGGAAGCACCAAGGGACAGAACAACCCAGCTGACAGACTTAGACCGAGCTGTCGTAGCGGATGCTCTAGCAGGAATTATTGCGGAGTCCCCCACTGCGGCACCTCTTCCTTTCTTCCGTCTTTCACTTCCTCAGTTATCATTTAATTCTCCCTTACGGCGCGGTTCGGGCGTCCCCCGAGATATATACGTGAGACAGTTACTGCGTCATTTCCTTTCCTCCTCCTGCATTACACATGGTTTTGTACAAAGAGGAGAAATTATTTTTAAAGATCGTTATTTGCTCTGTTTATGTCACAGACCAGAAACGATCCCTATGCTCTGGCAGTGTGCTAGTTGATGTTGTGTATAGCCTTGGAGCTGAGCGGCCAGCTCTGAACTGACTCGCAGTGTGAGGGCACAAGCTTCCCTTTTTTTTCCCACCTTTGTGTAGTGTTCCCAACTTTGTATTTTTCTCCGTCTCCTCTTTTAGAAAACGTGTTAATCATTCTCACTAAAAAAAATTGGTGTGGTTTAGCTCTGGTTAAACCTGGTTGGTTGCGAAAGCAATGCAATTTTATGCATGGTCACACACAGTCGCGCTGATTTTTTGCTTGTTTAGCGTGGACATCTTTGGTTTTACTCTTCTCGTTGTTCTTCCGTTTCTTGGGCACGTTGTAACCTCTCTCTTGCATTCTTCCTAGCTTGCTTGGCTGTCGCCTTAGAGGTAAACTGTTCAGAAGCAGTAGAGCAATTAAATTCATATATAGACTCTTCATCGGTGACTTCCATGGCGAGACTCCTCGAGGAGCGCCGCACGACCGGCCCCTCTTGGCTTCGGTGGGGAGAGCAAGCTGACGTCACGCATCGCCATAGCAACGGAGAGGCTGACGTCACACCATATGTTAAGCGCAGCGGCGGCTCCCAGGGGGCCCACGGACCACGCGACGAGCGGTTAGACCTGGCGTAGTATTGCTTTCGCAATAAAATCACAGCAATTTTTTTTAAATGATAGGGAAGAAATGTTCCGACCACCACTGGCAAGAAGAATGAAAATTTATTGCTTCCTTCGGATTCATGCACTCCCATATAAATTCTCTTACGGTGGGTCTCGATCCATCGTCAATATTGGTGGAGGGTTAATGAACATCATCAATGAGACCTCAATGGCCATTTCGCGTCAAGTTTAACGATTTGTAACAGCACGCAACAGTTCCTCACACCATTCGATGGGGCGGATGGCCATAACTGAGCGTAAAGAGCTCTGTCGAGCACCGCAAAAAGCACGCGCAAGCATGGAGCGTTTCTCCGGACGACTAGTCGGCGTTGATTTCTGCACGACAAAATTTTGGCTCCTTTGTGGCCACCTTGCCGAAACTCGAGTACGCGGCGCGTTGCATGAACGATATTTTCACAGCGCACTTCGCGCGGTCCACTATGCTTGGGAGAGTAATTTTGCAAGGCGCAAACGAGCAAGCTCGTCACACGCCGGTGACGTAGCATTTACGCCATGCTTGTGTAGAGTTAACTCTGTCAGGGTATACGTCTTCGCACACATTCCCTGAGGCTCTAGGAGGCCGGCCCTTTGTGGTGGAGACGATTCACCGGTTTTCTGGTTTCCGCCAACATGGGTATACTATGCCGCAAAAGCCATATTTTTACCCTTAAAAGCCTTTTCTTGAATATTTTTGAGTGTTTGCTGAAACATCCGGTATATGCGGCTGCTTCCGAACTTCTACTTTCGGAGGTATTTATATTGTGTGTTACCTAACCTTGATGGTGTTTAGCACCGCCACTCTTGTCAACAGCGGTGGACGCAGTACGCTCTGCATAGTTGGTTATATTAACTCTATGCCCTGCATTACCGCGACTGCCATATGGAACGTAGAGTTAATATAACCAATATGGAACGAACGGTGAACGAAGAAGCTGCGCGAGAACGTCTTACGCTACCTTTTGCATAAGACCTGTTGCCAGCCGTCGTTAAACTATTAACAGATGTTTGTATTAAGCAGGTGTTGGGGTTTAACGTCCCAAAGCGACTCAGGCTATGAGGGACGTCGTAGTGAAGGGCTCCGGAAATTTCGACCACCTGGGGTTGTTTAACGTGCGCTGATATCGCACAGTACACGGGCCTCTAGATCAAAATTCGGCCGCCGCGGCCGGGATCGAACCCACGTCCTTCGGGCCAGCAGCCGAGTGCCGTAACCACTGAGTCACCGTGGCGGGCAAACTATTAAGCAGACAAGGGTAGCTCAATGAGTGGCTCATTATGACAGGCACTATGTTGCGATATAAAGCCAGGTGCAAAATACATCTAAACCTCGCTATACAGATTTTCAAGGGTCGCTGAAATTCATTCGATGTAACTATTCTTTCGCTATATATACACAATACTCCGATACGGAACGTACTATATCCACAGTTGCGCTTGCAAGAGATTAAATCGACACAGAAGAAAATTACTTCATCAACTTCTTCATGGCCTTCATGACATTTAATGGCAGTAGAAATTATCTCATAATAGAAAAATTTGAAGCTGTAATATTTTTTGCCCTACTCTGACTCGAATTCATGACACAGGCGATGACTTTGGTGTCGTTGGTTTACGTCGTTCAGTTTACCGCGTTTAGTTTTTGTTTTGTACGCCTTCCTTGTGCGTTGAAGTCCTGCGCGTTTTTTTTTTTTTTTTTGAGCCGTCCCAGTGACAACACCACGTACTAGATACATCCGAATCATAGCCAGATATCCTAACGCCTTTGTGTACTTGCGAGGGATGTCCGCGGCAAGTCGTTGTTTTAGACTTCCTGACGCGTTTATCCGGTGGATATTGGTTCGGGTGACATTACGGACATTTACTTGAATCACGGCTCATTACCTTTGCATAATGCCCTCGACAGATATGGCAGAGTGCTCCCGTGTTCTTTCTAATATATCTGCAACGTGGTCCACTCAGTTTCATGTCCTGTTTCAGTCATCACAGATTCATAACTGAACGAAATAATTGTTTACCCTGCAGTAGCCACTGGCTCCAAAAAGAGGGTCTTAGATTTAGAATGCCTATTATCGTGGAAATTCTTCGTTCTGTCGAAGCAATACAAGTATTCTCAATATGTCAGTGCTACGTTTCTGTAGCCTGATCTGTGTTTCGCATTATACATGTTTGTCGTGGCAGCGTGTGATACTATGCAGATTTACCCCTAAAAGTGTCAGCACTGGGCCAGGCAACTACACTACTGTAATCGGCTGTCTCAAAAGGTTGGTCTGTACTGCGTTACGATTGACGTCGAGTCTGCTTGAGAGCAACCCCAATAGCTGCTTGCTTGTCGCGCTGTAGCGCAGGCTGAGGACTTTAAATAAGCAACAATCTGCTCGCTGTCGAGTCAAGAACATGGACAACGCAGCGGGAATTGCTCTGTTCTGCTTTTATGCGAATGCCAAACTTCGCGCCGTCCGTTTCTAAATCTGGCAACCATATCGCCCGCAAGGTTTCGGTGTCACGTAGTGGTGCCGGCACCGGTGGTGGTTAGTGAGGGCTTCCCCCCCCACGCTTTCCCCAGCTAGCGCCTAGCCAGCCTAGCGTTGCTGGCGTTAGGGCACGCGTGCTTCAGCGTCGCGGCCAGCGGCTCGGTTCTCACCACGAAGAGTAGCTGCGGTGCCTGGGTGGCCGCCGCTAACAATGCTGTTATCTCATCTGTAACAATCTCCTTGTCGCGCAGCGTTATCAGGTGGGTGCCACAATTAGCCACTCTTTGTAGGCTCAGAGCGACACTTGTCGGCGGGGAAGCCCGTCGAGCGTGCGCCTGTGGTTCATTCGCCTCACGTGTTGAAACCCACGGCTATCGTAGCGTGCTTGCGCAGCACGTGTCGGCTTCGCCCTACAAATTGGCGCGTGTGTGTTTGCTGTTTTGTTTGGCTGTCCACGTTCCTTTAACCACGTACTATCCCTCCAAGGAAGTCTGTCTAGGCGCGTTTGCGTAGGTATCCTTGTAATCGCTAGTTATTCCGTTACGTTGCCTGGTTACTCCGGTAGCGTACCTCTGTCTCGCGGTTTGCTCTCTGAGGGCTTGCACGCAGTTGTTTTTATTTTTATATTTTATTAACAGAAACTGCTCGCTCTGCCGGGCGATGGATGCTTTTCTCCGGTCGCTGAAGCCACGGTATCTCCTGCCTTTTAGCTGCTAAGAATAGTCGCGACGTTACGGCGTCGAAGTGTTCGTTTTCCGTCTAGGCGCCGCGGTCGCCTACCTCTTCCGCCGCAGAAAGCGAAAGAAAGCCTCGCGCGTCAAACATTAAAAAACGGGTTATGCGACCACAACTGCACGTCGTGTTTGTGCACCTCATTACCGTCGTTCACGTCGTGCGCGGAATCGCCGATTATGCATTCCACACAGACCGATCGACCGCCTATTGCATAACGTGCCATTTCTGCCCGAATGGCTGCTTTAAGATTTTGGTCTTGCTTTTTATTTTGTTTTGCTAACTGAAAATGGAAGAACTGAGTTGACTTTTGCATTCAGTTAAGGGAAGTTATCCTTGAGCAGTTTAAGCAGTTGCTATTAGGAACAAGTAAAACTTGAGCATAAAAATTGAGGACACTTGGTGCGAGGAGGGAGAATTCACGAACTCTATTATAGCTGCATAAAGGGACGTCTGACATTTCTATTGGGCAAGGTTTGCGCAGTTACGAAACGAAAAACAAGTAATAAAAAAAGAAGTTTGATGGGGCGCAGTGTGTGAAATCATAAAGCAGAATAGGCAGTTGAGGCCAGACATTTGGGGGCGTTTTTTTTCTTCTTCCCGAGGTCTATATGGAGTAGAGACTTGACGGCAGCTCATGTGGAGTAGAGTGCCCAGGCTTTGAATTGACCAAGTCTTCCACTGGCCATTGTAGTTTGTGTGATTTTTGCAAATTATGGGTGAGAGTGTGTTTAAAAGAAATAAGGTGAAGTGTAAAAGTCGAACTGACATCTACAAAGTTTAATGCTGTGAGAAGAAAATAAAGATAAAGGCGAAAATTGGGTTATAGACTGATCAGATTCATCCATCTGGAGACCAAGGAATGTGCAGATTTGAAAGCTTTATTTTTTTTGTATGGTTACAATTAAGTTCACGTTACGTGCTTTATCAGTTCTGAGTAGGGTTTGACAAAAAAGAAAATAATTTTCCTCAAAATTAAAAACTGATTATATTTGCACAAGATTTATAACACTGAAGAGGCAGTACGTCAAAGGAAATTTTATGTAACGCTAACTTTATGCAGGCAACATAGTACAATTTCAAGAAACAGCTTGCTGGGAAGACACAATTTTACTTTCTTTCTCTGTGGAAAGCTGCAGTCGTAATTTTAGTTCTGTTTAGGATTTGTTAAAACTAAAATGCTTATGTTTATTCTGGAAATGCCTGTTATATAAGCTTTATCTTCTATCAGCAGAGGTATGTTTCAATAATAGCGACAGTAATAACTTGGAAGATTTTTTGCTCTTTTTGCACTTTTTCCTGCTCACTTTTTATTTGAATTCTTTACCCTTCATGATACAGAGGCAGGTGCATGAAAGGTGACAGCACCTAAATGCTCATAAATCAACAGATATGTATGCTTGCAGTGATTTTCACTGCATGATGTTCACCATATAACAGTCTCAGAGGACTGACATTTAGCTTCAGATATGGCAGGTGCTGTAAAGTGGGCATAATGCTTAAAAAAAAAAAATCTTACAAGAGGTGCTTAAAATCTTTTGCTGCTGGCAGGCTTGAGCTGTTGGGAGGAAATACGAAGGGGTTATTGTGGGGAACATTAGAGTCAGGCTGTGACAGTGTTTTTATAGTAGTAATGTAATAAATGTTCGCAGCACGTGGGCTGTGAGATGGGTCCCCTTTTCTTTCTAAGTTTATTGTTAGATATTCACTGGCATGTACACTTTGCTTCTTATGAATAAGGCAACTCGTCTTCAGCCTTTTACTTGCCAATGTTTCAAAGTTGGTACATATGAAGCAATTTGAAGGAATTTTTGAACATTGCTTCAAGATATGGTGTTTAAAAGGCCAAGTTGAAACAATGAACCTGATACTGAAGACAGGTTTACATTGTCTTGCTGGTACAACTCTACTACATATCATGAACAATTTCTGCAGTAACAGTTGCTGCTAAACTGTACTTCTGCTATTTTACAACAGTCGTAGACCACGTTGGTCAATAGCATACTATCATACACCAAGGGTGCTGTTCTCCCAAGGGGTGGACCAAGGTCAACAGACCTGGGGGTTTGAGGCTGTTGGAAGGCTGAGTTACTGCTCACGTGATGGAGTTGTAAGAAAATCAGTCATGCTTTAGGTAGGAAATGTTAATGACACACCTTACATTGTCCTAGCAATCGCTTTTCATGCAATTGATGTCACTGAGGTCCATGCTATGACTATGCTTACTCTTCATTAAACCTATGAGTGCTTTTTTAGTTGCTGTGTCGCGACTACTCCTGCCATTTCAGTGCGCATCAGGTCTGTTGTAGTAGTTGAAGCCAACAGGAAAGGCAAGCACACACAGGGAAAAGGGCATGTATTGTCGAGGTCAACGCTTGTCCTTCCGTTGTGTGCTTCTCTTTGTGCTCTGATTTTCACCTGATGTGACAGCTGAGTTCCAACTAACTCAGCTGTCTTTACCTCTGCTATGCTTTTCGTGTGTATCAGTTGTTTTTACTTATTACTGTTGCGTCTCTCCAGAGCAGCCAACATGGCAGTAGGTATTTCATGCATGTGTGCAGTGCATATGATAGCTTTTTTTCGTGCAGAGTATGATACCTAGACTAGCCGAAAGTAAGCTGTCATATTGGGCATATTCTGCACTGAAAAAAAAAACACACACACACAGAAAAGAGCACGGAAGGGCCAACATTATGCACATGCATGAAATTCCTTCTGCCATGTTGGCTGCTCCGGAAAAACGCAACAGTAATAAGTAAAAACAACTGATGCACACGAAATGCCTAGCGGAAGTAAAGACAGCGTAGTTAGTTGGACGTCAGCTGTCACATCAGGTGAGCTTATATCAGGCTAGTCTAGCTATTGCCGTCGCTCTTCACTGCTGATTTGAAAGACGGGTTCGATCTTGGCTGCGGTGATCAAATTTCAATGGAGGCGAAATTCTAGAAGCCCGTGTACTGTGCGATGTCAGTGCACGTTAAATAACCCCAGGTGGTTGAAATTTACGGAGCCCTTCACTGCGGCATCCCTCATAGCCCGAGTCGCTTTGAGATAATAAACCCCCATAAACAAAACCAGTCTAGCTGTCTTTTCTTGCACAGTAGGTGCTTTTCTGCTGGTGTGAAGAGGGCGCATTTCTGTACTGCGGCATGAAATGAGCGGTTAATAGGGGCTTAGTGCCAATAGCTCAAATGCAGTGGAACGATTGCGGAGAAAAATTATTTATAAATGGGCTTTATTTGCCATAATGAGACATGAAATTGTTTGCTGTAAGAGCTCTCAACGAGAATTGCATTTCATTGCGTATATCCACTATTTTGTTTTTGGCCATTTTATTGTGACAGCATTTAACTGCATACTCAATTTATATTTTGGGTTCAAATTAAAACATAGTACCTCGCCAACTTCTTATAGATATATACACCAACCTCACAGTTTCATACTTGCCAGCCCGCCCGATTCGCCTGGGTGACTCTCGATTTTTTAATTAACTTTTTGATTGTATGACCGTGGCCCTAAATCTCCAGAAAATTTGTCTCTGCCCGTGCATTAACGGTTTTTGCGAAACCGGTGTTGCAGGATGAGACGCCGCATCATAACCACCAGCATCACCATCAGCGGTTGTACTAGCACCATCGGCATCATCGGCTTGGCAGTCGATAGCCGCCGATGATACCTCTGGAAAAATGCCTGGAAGAGCAATATAAAAAAAAAAATAATGATTGGCATGATTGGCATCATCGGCGATAGCCGCCGATGATGCCTCTGGAAAAACGCCTGGAAGAGCAATCGCTTTCTGTGGAATTGTGGAATTTCTGGAATGGTGGTACCAGGCCTCACATTCAGAAAAGCAGTCCGGTGCATGAAATCAGAAGTGCAGTCAAGCCTAGAAATCTGACAAAGAAGTGTAGGCAGGTTAGCCTTGGGTATACATGGGAACACTCCGAATGAGGGAGTCCAAGGAGACATCGACTGGGATCGTTCAAGGATGTGTTCAGAAAATGTCTTAATTTAAAGAAAAAAGTACGCAAATTGTGCGAGTAAATACGGTATTTGCAGAAGATCTTATACTTCTGAACTTGACATCAAGAAAAGATTAACATCCCTTCCCCCCCTACCTGCCCTCCCTTTTTGTGCAAATAAAAAATTTTTTTATCTCACTGGTTTGGCAAATAGGCAGTTTAGCTTTATTTTAGTTTTTTATGATTTTGTTTCAAAGTGAATAGTGAATTGCGAAAGCTTGCGGATGCGTTTGGCTGATAGAAGCCGCTGGTTACCTGACCTCAGTTTAGGAGCATAACACCCTTAAAACATGTAGCAGGTGATCAAAAGGGGAAAATATATGAATATGCATGAAGCACCTGGCAAGCATGGATCGCATTTTGTGTGCATGTTAACAGCCATCAGTCCTGGGAAGGTTTGTTTGCAGACACGGTTGTACCATCTACCTTGGGGTGAAGATGTTCCTCTCTTTCAAAGCAAACTCACTGTCGTTTGACCTCTCTCATTTCCACCTGTTCCTCACCTCTTTCATTGAAATGAGTAAACTGGAGCTAGGTTCTGCAAAGTCCCTCATATCTTTGTTCCTTTGTTTCAAACTTTCCTCACCTTCTTTAAGCACTGCGTGTTTTTTTTCCTGTTTTTGGCCGCTAGATTGCTTCCTTTTGTGGTTCAGCGAAAAAAATATCGATTTATATTACCCTATCTTAGGGCCACGGTGTATCCTCAAGGAATGGTAGCATGTGATATACACGAGTGTCGCAGCATCTCCGCACGCAACTCTTGAGTGCCGTGCTTATCGGCTGTTTTGACACCAGATGACCCGTGCAAGCGTGCCGCCGTACTCGAGTGCCGATCGGCACGCTTTCGTCTTTTTTTGAGTGCAAGTATCCAAGAGCAGGCTGCTGCTACTGTTGCAATAGGCAGAGCAGTAGGAGATGGAACGGATTGTGCCGACCGTGGGGCATGGCGCCGCCTACGGGTGTCTACTGCTACTGATATTTCTCCTATCTGTGAAGAACTGCGGTATTACTTTTGCTCGGCATACGAGGTTCTGTGGTCTTTCCTGCCGAGGCAAGGTGAAAATATTTCTTCAGAACCAGCCCCTTTTTTTGTGTGCTTTACTGATTGTACCTACTTGTAGGCATTGTTCTCTTAAGTGTAATGAAAACAAGGCAGCCTCACATGTTCGTAGAAATGTACTGTCAAATTTTGCTTTTATTCATGATTGAGAGCATACTTTGTGTTTCTTTTCCTCTAATTTTGGTTTAACTTAGTGCTGATTCCATGCTATTAGTTTTTGCTAGTTCCTGCTCTGGCAGCTTATGTTTTGTGGTGACCTTTTTCATTAGTTTTAACTGTTCAGTTGTATTATCATACGGCGTGCCATAAGGTTCCCGGTCCATCGAGCGAACGTCATTAAGAGATAGTACATTTGTGCTGTGTTAAAGCAGTTGAATGTTTGAGTTTCATTGCTTCTTTTTCAGTGGCGAATGTGTTTTCCCCAGTGAACATTTTTTTAGGCTGCAGTCATGCCTGACTGATAGCTTGGTTTTGGTTTCTTCTTGGCACTCTGTCAATGTTCACTGATCCTGCACAAAGTCCAGTAGTCAAGCTATAGTAGCCTACTGGTACATGAATCTGTCCACTAATCATCAATAAAATGTGCTTATTAATTCAATCTGAGTATGCAGCTCTGTGCTGTGTGAAGTTCATTAATCATTGCTAAATTGGAAACTTTCTGCCATCGGCACTGCCTGAATGTGGCATTTTGCAAACAGCTATCGGTACTACTTGGGACAAGCTGTCAGTTCAGACTGTGATGCAGTTAAAACTGTAGAGCACATATTTTTTTCTTTTGTAATTTCCAGCCTATATGTGTGTTTGTGTGTTTATAGGGTTTAACGTCCCAAAGCGACTAAGGCTATGGGAGACGCCGTAGTGGAGGGCTCCGGAAATTTCGGCCACCTGGGGTTCTTTAACGTGCACTGACATCGCACAGTACACGGGCCTCGAATTTCTCCTCCAAAGAAATGCGGCCGCAGCCTATATGGATGGAGAACATATTATCCTGTCCAGATGGATTCCTTACTGCAATGCCACTGGCAATATATATATCAGACCCCTTCTCCTGGGCTTAGCACCAGCATTTCACATTGTTTATCTGTCTTTATGACAGTTTCCTTCATGAAAACTTCAGTCTTTTTCTGTAAGATCGCGTGAAATCCCATGACCACCATGTACTTCTTTTGCATATGTTTTTTTTCTGCACACTATAGCCTTTTATGTCACAAAACATGCTGGTTAGACCTTTTGTATATTGATTAATGAGCTGTCTACTACTAATCGTCACAATAAGTCAAGAGAGCTTGAAACTTATCTGCCATGTGTGATTGATTGTGCAGCGGTTGGGCTATTGCTTGTGATATCTGATCCCTCCTCGCTAATTAGCTGTGGAATTTTTTCTTTTCGGATTTGCAAGGGCAGCCCATTGCATTGTGGAAAAGAGAAAGCGTCACAAAGATGCAGTTTCACAGTTCCTTTAGTTTTGTTGTGTTAGGTGTTGATGCACCAAACATGCGTGTAGTGTAGACTTCTAGGTTATCAACCCTGACGATGATAGAAACACGATGCATCATACAGATGTGCTTGAAGCTGTTGCCTAAAACTGTTCAGAAGTTTTCAAAAGAATGGCTATGCAGCTGAATGAAATAACTTTTGGCCGTGAGCAGTAATTATGCTGGTATAATTGATCTTGCATCCGAAGCCACCTGCATAGGAGCAGTGCTTGTGATGCTGTTGAGTTATTCAAGGCAGTTGTCATCGAAATGTCCGTGTAGGTCACAAAAACAGTTGGTCTGTAATGAAGGCGAACTCTCCTGTACTAGCAACAATACCAGTGCCCAGCGTATGAGCTGGATAGTTAAGCTCATATACATTGTGCTGTCCTCTAGCGCTAGTCGTCATCTGTAGCTTTGCAAGTAAACCTCCTTAGACTGCATTATCTTGCTGCTGGTTCTGTGACAGACGTGGCAACCAGGTGGTCCTATGATGCCAGCGTTGGCAACATATCAGTCTAAAAGGCATCATATTTGCTCATTCCAGGATGACTTTGGGAGATGGAATCACCGCATTTTTTTTTTTTTATGTATTAGCATTAGAAGCCCCATTGTGAAGCAGAATTGTTTGGCATCCGGTGGCGTAGTGTTGTGTAAACTTGCCACCTGCCAGTATGCAAGAGAAGCGATTAAAAGCAAAAGGAAGACATAATGCTAACATATTGTCGTTGTGTAATGATAATTGAGTGCCCTCATAATTTTATTGTAATTCTTACTTCTTTTTGTAGGCTTAGCCACGCAAGTCAATTCACCGAGCCGCAGTTCATAGTTCCACCATGGGGGAGCGAGGGAGTGAATTTCCACTGCGTCCACTGGAAGAAAACCAGGTCCTCATCCTGCCACCAAGCCAGGCTCCTACGGTTCACCGCAGTTCTAATGCGTAAGAACACTTCCGCACTGCTGCTTCGAAAAATGCGTGGGGTTTATTCATATGTTTTTTTTGGTGCCGTGAAGTTGCGTCTTTGGCTTTGAGGGATGCATAGTAAGTTGCCGTGTATTAAGGTGAAGAAAAGCCTTAATGGCAAATACTGTCGTCCGTTAACAAAGCGTGTCACACGCGTGAACTCGGGAACTAAAAAAGATAGAAGAAAACCAATGGTTGCTTCAGGTAGAGGACGAAAAAATGAACATAGAAGCCAAGTTTGATGACTGTAGATTAATTAGTTAATTAATTATAAACAAAAATGTCGAAATAGCGCGGACGTCAATATAGCCACGGGAACGGTGTGACGTCACATCCACCGGAAGCCCTCACAGCATAGTGAAAATTGTCACAGAATGGTCGGAAAAACGTCGGATTTGTGTCAAATTAGTTGGAAAAATGTGTAATTAAGCGTAGTTAACACTTAAGATCTGCAAAAAGATAATTTGGGTACCGATATTGCCATGGGAACAGTGTGGCGTCACATCGACCGGAAGTCGTCATGGCATAGTGTCCTCGGCTTTCGCCTCTCAACACTTTAGTTGCCAAAGTGTCCTCGCAATTTTTGCCTTTGACCACGTGGTATGGTTTAATGTGCCCTGAAATCTCTCCTCATAGACAGTATTGTGGCATTTCATGCTGGTAGAAATTCAGCCGCCATGGCTAGGTACCAATTCATTGTGGATGGAGCAAGACGAAAAACAAACGAAGTAGGCACATAGTAACGAGCACTCATCTATGTGCGCTTTCTTCCTCTGTATTTCATCTCGTTTTGCTCTGTTACATTTATATTTAACTGTTACCAGCTTTCCCAACTTTCCATCCTTCTTCAGGGCACCAAAGGTGGAACCCTGTGTTTACCAGCTAAATTCCAGAGTCTCTTGGCAATTGTTGCAAGTGAACGGGACTTTTAATTTATTTTGGACAGGTGTCTTCTTTTGCTGCTTAGACTCCAATTTTTTGAGGTCACTGCATTTGCTTTCAGAGTGCGGTTATTTTCAGTATACAGTCCGCACCCGGTGATTAGTCTGGGGGGCTCTGTTTGGGCTGAAAATATTGAATTTTTTTTTTTTCCTAGGCTGTCTGCATCCGGTACACAACCTGTAGCCGGCGCACAGTCCGCGCCTCGTACATAGAATTGCGTTGGGCATATGGGTGGTAGGCAATAGAAAAAAAAAAACATACTGAGTAGTACGTATGTATAATCTGCAAAGTCCTAAATTTGAACTTTTAATCATGTATATCAATCGCGGGTGGACTGTACGAGGGGGTACCCAAAAGAAACCGGACTTATTTTTGTTTGAACTTATTTGTTCACATTTTAGGCAGAGACCTTCAATCTCCTTCAAAGTATTCCCCACTTGCAATGATACGCTTGTCGAATCTTTCATTCCATTTTTCAAAACATTGTTTAAATTCATCTTTTGTGATGCTTGACAGCGCCTCCGTCGTTTTTTTCTTCACCTCAGCAACATCAGCGAAACGCTTTCCCTTCACCCATTTTTTCATTCTAGGAAACAAAGACAGTAGCACGGGGCAAGGTCGGGAGAGTATGAGGGTTGAGGAATACGGGTCATGCCATTTTTGGTGCAAAATTGTCGTAGAGACAGGGCTGTGTGAGCAGGGGCATTGCCATGATGGAAAAACCAGTCACCCGACCACCACAAATCTGGCCGCTTCCACCGCACACTGTTGCCCAATCTTTTCAAAACATCCAAGTAGAAAGCCTGGCTAACTGTCTGACCCTGCGGAACAAATTCTCAATGGACGACTCCTCTTACGTCGAAAAAACAAATCAGCATTGTTTTGAGGTTTGGTTTCACCTGACCAGCTTTCTTGAGGCGAGGTGAATTTGAAGTTTTCCATTGGCATGATTGTTGCTTTGATTCAGGATTCGATTCAGGAACACTTGAGTTGTCCCCATAGCATCGTCCTTGTACGTCTTTCTTAATATTTCAAGAGTTTCCATTCAACTTTTTCCGAGCAAAAATCAGAATTTCACCGGCGCACGCTGTTCACGAAAATCAGCCATTGCAAAAACGACATTCACACAAAACAGTCGTCACTCTAAAACTCTGCCTAAACTAGTCTGACCTCCTTCAGCGACGGCACTCGGCTTACTGACTCTGGAATGTTCGTTCTATGCGCTCCTAGTGGCAAAACGCGGTACCAAAGAAGCTTTGCCGACCAAAAAATTTAGTCCGGTTTCTTTTGGGTACCCCTTCGTATACTGAAATTTGCAGTATTTTTGTGTTGCTTCTTGATGGATGTTCTCCCACTGCACTCAAACTGCTGTGATGGGATTTGCTTCATGAAATGGCCCTGTATACAGGCACATATGCGAAAGGGGTGAGGAGCTGAACGGATTGCCGGCAGTCAAAACGACCCCCAAGGACTCCTACAATCTGCTGTACTTGATCCTGCTCATACATGGCGTTGGCACGCTCATGCCATGGAACATGTTCATCAATGCCAAGTCGGTGAGTGTCAAGCTGCTGTGTCATGAGTTTTGCTGTAGATGCATATTTGCATTTGCTGTGGGCAGAGGGAATTGCTCACGCCCTCTGCTTTGTTTCCCAGCGCTGCCGAGTATCTTGGGGAGCTTTTTTTTGCAAGTTCAGTCGGTGAATGTGCGTGAACGAGATATTGAAGTTAGAAGCCCTCTGTCTTTTGAATGTTGCTCACTTTTAATCAAGCCTGTCTGCGGAAAATGTGGCGATGGCTGGCACTGCATGATTTCCATCTTTCGCATGCTGGACATGTACGCGATGTCTATCACGAAACCCAAAGGCTTTTAAACTCCCCCGAGAAAGTGAGTGTTATTGCCTAAAGCCTGTCAGCACATCATCTCACCTCAGTGTGGCAGGCTTCATCTTTTGTTGCACTGTTATCTTGGACTTATTACACAAGTTTCGTGCCTGAAGCCAGTGCTCTAAAGCAATTGGCTTCAGAAAGAATTTGGAATGTTTAGGCTTAGCCGTGCAAGTCAATTCATCGAGCCACAGTTCATACCCCCCCCCCCCCCCCCCTCATGTAATGCACTCTTACAAGTATCTGAACGAAAGAATGATTTTTAAAGGGACAGTGAGGAGAGCACTATTAATATTTTTTTTATAGCAAAATCCGATAGTTCGGCATGTCCTGGCTTTGTTGCCACTTGGCCGGCAACGAAAGATGCATTTATTTCTAAGAAATTTGGATTCGAAGTTGAAAAAGTTTTTCCCGCCGCTCTGATTCAAATTGGGATTCTCCTATGACGACACAGGACTAAGCGACGTGAAACATGACGTGATCATGACGTGACGCAGACTCCGTGATTTCTGGCGGCCAGCAGTGCGGCCTAGCAGCAGCCGAAAAGAAAGCTACCACCGGCCGCACGTTGAAGGCATCTATCGGCTACTGCGGCCGTCGCTACAGTCGCTTCGCTTACGTTTGCACTGGCGTTTTGCCAGCGTTACGATGGATCTCGTTCTCGAAGTCGTCAACGAAGTTCTCGCAAATAGACACCCTTAGCATACCGTGTACCTTGTTACCGCTAGCGGAACACCGGGAGCCAGCCTAACGCCGGTGAGCAGGCGCTGATTAGTCCCGATGCTTCAGGCGCGCGCGTAGCTGCCGGGCACGTGGCACCATCTGGCGACGTCAAGGAGATTTGCGCATGCATTAGTTGCGCCTCAGTGATTTGTGGCTTCTCGTGTCTTGGTGTTGCTAGAACCATTGGTTCTAGCAACACTGCTTTGTCCTATGACGTCATCACGCTTGTACTTGCGAGTTTGGCCTGCGGCGGCGATACCTGCATTTTGGTTCTTGCTCTTTTCTACGTTACAAGAGCTTTGTTGTCAGTATGAGTGGCGTCTTTGTAATCAGGAGCTGGTATTCTGCCGATACAAGCCAACTTCAATTTCTCCTCAGTGTCCCTTTAAGGCTTGAGCACTGGCTGGGATATAAACAAAGAAAGAGCGTTCCCACGCCAATGCGATCACCTTCTCATTTTCTGTGATGTCCAGTCAGTGGGTGTGGTTTGTGGAGAACACTGCTGATGCTTGGTGTGTACTTGCTTTGCAGTACTTTCAAGATTACAAGCTGGCGGAAGGGGTGCTTCCGAATGGCTCGTCGGCTGCCACCGAGCTGCAGCTGTACAGGGACGACTTTATGGGGTACATCACGCTGGCCTCCCAGCTGCCAAATTTGCTGTGCAATTTTCTGAACCTCTTTCTTCAATTTGGGTGAGTACACGGGAGGAATTGACAGGCTCTGCCCACGTGGCAGAGCTGTAACTGCACATTCCTGTTGCGAATAGGCTACTTTCACCGCGAAACTGAGCTTTTGTAAGCTAGGAAAGGGGGGTGGGGGGGGGGGAATAAATACAGGTGTTGCCATCACTAGTCAATTTCACAAGCAAAGTGCAATGACACGGGGAGACTTTTCTTTTGCGCTGATCTCCGAGGCCAGGTTCTACTACCATTCACTTCCAAATGGTCGTCACGGGGTCCTTTTCGAGTTTGAATTGCGTGGCAGGAAAAGAAAATGATTCATTTTTAAATACAGTTTCATCAACAGAAAACATATTTTATTGCTGCCAAACAAATATCATTGTACAGTTGAACCTCGTTATAACGAAGTCGAAGGGACTTCGCAATTACTTCGTTGTGGCCCTAGCTTTGTTATAGCCCATGTTGGCCGACCTTTCGGTGGTAACTGCCATTCATTTGTTATATCAATTATTTCATTATAAACCGTTTTGCTATAACGAGGTTCGCCTGTAGTCGTAAAGACTACAGAACAAAAACTAGGAGAACACAGGAGAACAAAAACTAGGTGGAGTTCTGTTCTGTGCCCTTTCCAGTACTGAGATTATGTGTGCCTGGGAGATGTTGTTTTGCCCACTCCATCCCTTTGTACAGTGCTGTGAGTGATGTCATTGGTTGTTGCTTCTCTTGTTCCCCCAACAGAGATCGTAGCCTTACGCCAAGAATTGTCGTTAGCATCCTCGTTGAGGCCGTTGTGTTCATTGCGACTGTTGTGCTGGCCATGGTGGATTCTTCCTCATGTAAGCAGCGTTCCCGTGCTATTCCCCTGAAAAATTGAGCTTCATGCTGAATTCTTGAGTGCATAAATATGTGGCGTTACGTGTAATGAAGATAGTATATTCATTGGCTGGGAAAAATGGAAATGTGACAGGTTGTTTTTTGGAAACATGGACTCTTAATAATCTGCAGCATGTTGTTGCAGTCGTTTGCCCAAATAAAAAATTGGTTTGGTTTATGGGGGTTTAACGTCCCAAAGCAACTCAGGTTATGAGCGACACCGTAGTGAAGGGCTCCCGCAATTTCGGCCACCTGGAGTTCGTAAACGTGCACTGACATAATTGACATCATGATTGCACTCATATTTTCTAGGTGCGTTTTGTGCTGCTAATAAGCCTGCATATATTTCTCTCTTATCACACACATCTATTTATCATTTCTAGGTGCACTACATTTCTTGCCACTTTCATTTCTTTCATTTCTTGACCGACCGGTGTCGCTGTTTAACTTAGCTGAGTGGCATCAATACTATTACGTAGTGTTGCTGACTCTGGGGAGCAAAGAGCGATAGTAATAATTTATCTGAGCAGTGGCCAGCAATGTTTTGAATAAAGGCAAGACTGCTTCATTGATAGCAGGAATTTTCATCAGTTCATTAAGGGGGGACACTGGTCTTGAAAATAAAATTTTATTAATTCAGTCATAGTTATTAAATTTTCAGGGCACATGTATTTTTGTGCGCTGATTCTAGGTATGTCATTTAATTTCATGTAAAACAATTCCTTGAGCACTTATGCACTTTTTATGCAACTATTTTGTGGAGAGTTTTGAAGAAAATTTGCGGCAGGAAACTCTCTGAAATGTATGCCATTGGGTTCTGTTGATACCAAGGAATGCAATAAGGGTAAAATTATCATCCTGGCTCTCATAGAACTTAAGTAATGGGGTACTGAAGCTGCCACTTTAGAAACGGGAATACACACTTTCCTTCTCATTTCTGAAACAACAACTTCAAAACTCTATAACTTAAGTTCTATGATAGGCAGGAAGACATTTTCACCCTTATTGTATTCCTTGGTATCAAGAGAACCCAATGGCATACATTTCAGCAAGTTTCCCACAGCAAATTTTCTTCAAAACTCTCCACAAAATACTAGCATAAAAAGTGCATAAGTGCTCAAGGAATTGTTTTACCTGAAATTAAATGACACATTTAGAATCAGCACACAAAAATACATATGCCCTGAAGATTTCGTAACTGTGACATCATTAATAAAAATTTTTTTTTCAAGACCAGTGTCCCCCCTTAAAACATCTCAAGAAGCAACTCTTCCTAAAGCAAAAGTGACCTCATCCTAATGACTGTGTCCTGTACATTTGTTTGAGCGATGTCTAATAATGACCGCCAAAATTAGACCCATCAGCACTGTCTCATTAAACTGATAAAGCCTCCCATCTTTCTTTTTCCAGGGCCAATTACGTTCTTCTACGTTACCATGGCCCTTGTGGTTGTGCTGAACAGTGAGTCTTTCCATGTTGCTTGTATTGGGGTGCAGTAGCTTTAAAGGTGGCGGCAGTCTTCAGACTTTAGACAGTTTTAGTATAGCGTTTGCGTTTTTTGCGTACGCAACACGCAAGATGTTTGCGTACGCTAAATTCAAAGCGCGAACAACACCTTCAGTTGAGCGTTTGCGGACCGTTCCGCAATAGGCGCTAAGTAGATATACAACATCCAGGTTCAGCCCCGTTTGGGTAAGTACCTAGCGCCACCACACGTCGAAAAAAAAAATTGAGGTCGTTTTGAGAAGTGCTAAAAAATGGCCGTTGCCATGACGACAGTGTACACAACCTGTCGTTAGGCTTACGGGCTTGAAAACAGACTGCTATCTCAAGAGTACCGGCAAGTTATTGCACATAACATTGCGTCCCAGTGAAACGACAGAAAGCGGAAGCGAATACCACCATTTATTGCCAGTTGAGCGCCGAATAACTCGATGACGAGGTATTTTAGAACCGAAGCGGGCAAACAGGGCGCCGCCATGTTGTCTCCGCAAGCCCAGCAAAGACGCTACGCTATTTCCAGAAAATTGCGTGCGTACGCTAAACGCTAAGCTTCTTTTAGCGTTCTGCGCATGCGCATTCTACATGCGCTATTTTATTGCGTAAGCAAAGGTTTTGCGTACGCTATACTAAAACTGTCTTTTAAGGACTTCTGTTTTAGTGCTGCTAGTTGAAGTCTTCTGCCATCACACTGTGTCCTCTTTGTGTGTGTGTCTGCTTGCTTCCCTGTAAATGTCATCAGTAATGTCATTTTGACTCTTGTTACAAACCACTGTTCTGATTCGTCTCACTGCAGTGGCGTGCGGCGTCTACCAGAACAGCATTTACGGCGTGGCTGCCCGTCTCCCTGGCAAATATTCGAATGCCGTTGTCCTTGGTTCTGTAAGCAAACAGTTGTATGCATGTGCTCAATTCCACCGACTCCTAGCCAGCGGTGTTTTAAGGCAGCAGCTCTTCAGCTCTTGGTTTTTAGCTGGCTCTTTCCATTTTCTTGTGTCCTATATCATTGAAGGTAGATGTGCATGCGTTAAGCATAGAATAGTATTATGTTGATCACGTACTGTTATACTGTGTGTGTTCAAACCATACGAACACAGCTGCGTGCCATCATGATCATTTGACAGGTTTCTTGGGAAGAGCTTGTTCTAAACATTTTTTTTTTATGAAGGCTGCACTGTGTGTACCAGGACCCGCTGTTCAAATTGCATTGTCAGTCTCCTAAACATTGTCACTGCTGGAGTGGCTGGGAATCTGAACCTTCACTTACCACTTTCCAAGATTTCTTGCTTTCTGATAGTTATTTTGTCTGATTCGTTGTCCCCCTAGAAATGTTAGGAAACCGCATTCTCGCATGCCTTAAGGAGGGACATGGGTCTTAGAGCATTTTTTTTTTATTTGCAGACCAAATGCAATGAAACTGCACAGACTTATTCAGTTTTTTCTGCTGATGTCAAATATGAAATTTGTTTATTTCTATGCCAATTAGTTCCTGAGATAATAATATATATCATGCCATTGTCTGCTCAAACAATAGAAAAAAAATGGGCCACCAGGAATTTAATTTTAATGTGTGGGTAGATACTACAATGTGTGAGGAATGCAATGCTGGAAGCAGTTTTGAGTTTTTTTGTCCCTGTGGACAAATGGGCTTAATAGTTAGTTTCATGTGTGCCATGTGTTTTCTGGCACTGTATGTCTGGTTAACTCACTTGAAAACTAACTATTAAGCCCATTTGACCCACAGACAAAAAACTGAAAACTGCTTCCAGCGTTGCATTCCTCACACATTGTAGTATCTACCCACACATTAAAATTAAATTTCTGGTGGCTCATTTTTTTTCTATTGTTTGAGCAGACAATGGCATGATATATATTAATATCTCAGGAACTAATTGGCCTAGAAATATACAAATTGCATATTTGACATCAGCAGAAAAAACCGAATAAGTCTGTGCAGTTTCATTGCATTTGGTCTGTAAGTAAACAAAAAATGCTCCAAGACCCATGTCCCCCCTTAACAAAGAGAGGAGTTGGAGTAATTGCTTTCAGATGTGTTCTTGAATTATTGATCTTTTATGAATATTTCTTTTCAGAATATCAGTGGTACTGCTACATCTCTACTAAACATATTTACCATAGCAGGTGAAGTATATTATGTTTTCTTAATTTCATTGTTGGCATTATCATTGCTAATTCATTTCTCATTGTGTTTTAGTTATGTGTGGCAATTGATATAACTGGGTGTCTCATTCTGTTCAATGAATATTTTTCATGAAAGTACATTACTAGTTAATACAGAGTACTGCTTTTGAGGTAGCACTGTCTGCGTAGGCAAGCCTGTTCATGCATATTTGTGAATATTAGCGAGTAACTTTGGAATATGTTCAAATTAACTCCAATTAATCTGCATTGAACAGAGTGAAAGAGCATGTATAACTTTTGTGCAGGAAAAGAAATTGCAAAAAGAGAGTTTACCTATCATTGTGTGTCTATGCATGTTAAAGCCTTCAGCTGCAAAAGTATTCTGCTTCTGTGTACTTGCTTGCGTTGTTTATTTTTGGTATTTTTGGTTTATTTTTGGTATGCTATGCTTTTGGAGCCTGTACCACATGGCTAGCCAGCTGGGCACCTTCACTGTCCTTGGAGTCATTGGGAAGTAAAAACAAGTCAAGAACGTAAATAGTTAGCATTGCAGAAGGGATAGGAAAAACAGAGGGTGGGAAAAAGAGACTACACCAATGCTGTTTTCAAGTAGTATGAATGAAGTGAGCTTGTTAGGGGTGTGCGAATATTCGAAATTATCGAATATAATTCGAATATTATATTTTTAGTATTCGTATTCGATTCGAAATCCAGGTATTCGTGTTGTTTCGAATACTCGACACGACGCGAATATTTGTATCTAGCCGAATATTCTATTGCGAGCACCAGCGTTCATTTCGGTCCGCAAGTCCTATCGACAGAGACATAACAACATGGCGGTGCCCAGAGCAATGCGTAACGTTGGGCCATGCAGTAGCTGACTGCGCTGGTGAACTTCTTTGTGGCTATACCTGCGAAGCTGGTATAGTCAGAGCTGTGCACAAAATACCTCGCAATACGTGTCAGTTCAGTGCCAATTGAGAGGGAATTATCTGTGGCTGGAGAAGTCGTTTCAGCTAGAAGGGAACTACTTCTGCCTGACCATGTGGAGCAGCCGGTTTTTCCTTCACGACAACCTTTTATGTTCATCCCAGCAACGCTCTTTTGTGCTGATGGCAAGCTAGCCTTGATCAATGCTGTGTACTAGCCATCTTCTCTGATATTTCCACTATTTCCACTCTTCTAAGAACAATGTTCGAGACTTTGATACTTTTTGTGCAGCCACACACATCTTTTGTGTTCATTTCATCACTGATAGTTGAACTGTGATGTTCTTGGGTACTCAAATAATGCTTTGTAGTGGTTAAATGCATCTGTCCTTGATTATTTGATATTCGATTCGATATTCGGAACCAAGTATTCGTATTCGAAAAATTTGACATTCGCACACCCCTAGAGCTTGTTGCATACCCTCACTTTTCAGCTCACTTCATGCATGGAGCAATAAATGCTCTCCCTGCGATTATCTCCCATTTATTGCTCCCGTGTAACAAGATGTTTGGACGTACCTTGCTGGCTTGCCTATCCTCTCTGGGGGCACTTCTGATTAGACAAACAAATTTTCATGGACCCTTCATGTTCGTCTTAAAGGGAGTCTACTGTACGGGGCCAGTCTTTGGCACAACGTATCCCTGTCATTTGAGTGCTGAGTTGAAGTATACTCACAAGAAAATGTTAACAACCCCTACACTTCCTGTTCTTCCAGCTGACTAAGGTTTTTGCTTTCTTTTCTTGCCCCCTAATTCCCTAAATGTCTTAATTCAGTCCCTAAATCAAGCCCTAAGAAATGATAGTTGCTAACAGCTCTGTCCTTTCAGGGCACAAATGTGATTCAAAGCGGAAAAGTGTGGTCCTTACTTGTGCGCACATCCGCGATCTCATCCTGGTCCCTGGTGTTGCCTTGCAGCCTCGCCGAATGCCCGCACAGCGGCCATCTATTATTTCCTGTCAGCTTTGCTGGTGTTGCTCCTGTGCCTTGACTCCTACTTTGCCCTGCCGTTGCTGGTGAGCCATTGTTGCAGTTCTTTGTGTGGGCCTGCATGTCGCTGTTTGTTTTCAGCCATCTAATGATGATGATGGCTATTTTTGAATGGCACAAGGGAGCCAAAGTACATCGCTCTCTGACAGTTTTTCAACACTGTCAGAGCTCAATAGCTCATTAAAAAGGCTGGCTTCCCCTGGCGGCTTTTAAAGCTCGGTGACGAAGGTTGCTTTTGGCTACCTTGAAAAACTTTAAAAAAATCAACACTGTATTTTCACCTTGGTTCAGAAAGTAAAGCGAGGTGCGTTTTGAAGCATTATTTGATGTTTCCTGTGGATTTTCTTGGATTCGTTGTCCTCAATTCATGGAATTAAAAGTTTTCTGCCGCAGAAAGTTAGGGGTCTTATGTGTAAAAGTCTACTTCCTATTATTGGCTCATTGTACTTGTTTCTTATTTGCTTTGCAGTCGAGCCGCTTTTTTTTTTGTGTGTATGTGTGTGTTTGGGGGGTTGGGGGGGGGGTGGGTGAATAAGTGGATGGGCGGTACCGTGCTAATAAGGTAGAGTAAAAGGGGAAAAAAAAAAAAAGGAAATGGTTGGCTTGTACTTCATATCGCATTGTGCAGTTATCAAGTTTTCTCACTTCTGCATCTTTATCGGTGCATTCGAATAGGCGAAGGAGCAAGATGTCTAGGGAGTCTAGAGAGCGTACCGTCACAGACTAATCAGAACTCAGAATCTAAATGTAAATCAGCCATTGAAACACTCTCTTCGGTATCGCAAAGCAAGAAAACTTGCTCCTGATTGCCGACTGAAATACGCAGTACCGTATTTTCCGGTGTACAAGACGCACCCTTGTATAAGACGCACCCACCATATATGCAGGCTGTCATTGAAAAAATTGGTATATAAGACGCACCCGTGTATAAGACGCACCCCAATTTACCCATTTAGGCTAGTGAGGCTTAATTAAACATGCTTATGCGACCATCTCAAAATGCACCGTACGTGTGAGAAGTTCTTAAGCAACGCTAAGTGATTGTGAAAAAGGCAACACTCACGCCATACCTGCCCACGTTTTAGCACAAAAGAAAAAAAAGCGAAAGAACTCTCTTTATGTCCATAACAATTAATTTTTACATAAAACCTTCAAAGTCTTCATCTTCGGATGTGCTATCGAAAAGGCAATGTGGCTGAAGCATTCTCTTCGCACTACGTACTTGCAAAGGGTGACTAAAAAAAACATCGGCTTCTCTTGGCTTGTCTTGACAATGGCCAGAAGCGCGACTGTCACCATCTTTTGGCATTTCACATTACCTTTGCTTGGGGCCTCCGAAACGGCCGCGTGTTTAAGATCCCGGAAGTGGTCAACCCCGCCGTTTCATGATAAAGTTCACCTAAAAAAGTTGCGCACGGCGGTCCCCGTATTGAAGTATTAACCATGTTACAACCGCATTATTGGTAGTAATATTTTTTCGGTGAAAAAAGCTTGAACATGAACCTGAGTAATTTCTGAACTCGCAAAAAAAAACGGAAAATTCGCATATAAGACGCACCCTTGTATAGGACGCACCAGCAAGATTTTTGAAAAAAACCCGCGTCTTATACACCGGAAAATACGGTATGTGTTTCGGGGCCATTGGCCTGCTATTTTGCTGAGTGTGACAAGTCCTGGGATCAGTTTGATTAATTCTGCCTTGCAATGATGACAGCGCTGCTACCGGCATCACCAGCGGCTGGCGGCCATGGCTTCTGCTCCCAGCAGCAGAACGCCTCGCTCCAGGAGGCCCCCTTACTGGCTCGTCTTCAAGCAGGTATGCCTCGTCACTCTGGCATTGTTCTAGCAACTTTCTCATGCGTAAATCAGTAGGACCTGGAAATGTAGGTACAGTAAAAGCTCGTTAATTCGACACTGACGGGAATGCGAAAAATTGTCGAATGATCCGAATGTCGAAATATCGAATGAACAACAAAAAAACGTTTGCCGCAACAGGACATACCTTTATTTGCCAAAGAAATCTGTTATCGTTGTCTGTTTTTTCGAGCGAATTTGAGCAACTACGATAGCTCTAACAGCTGCCAGGTGCTCCGCGGCACACGCGCTGTCAGGGATTTTATCACAGAAGTCCTCCTGCGTGGAAAAGGCTTCTTTCACCGTGCTCTTCGCCATTTGGGGCAACGGCTCACAGTCGTCACCTTCTGACGAACCGTCACTGGCAGCGCCTGTCACTTCAATCATTTCATCCTCGGTCAGCTGACAGGACACAAAGGCGAGGCGCGCAGGCACTGCGCGCTACCCACTCGAAAGCAGCGCAGTAAACACGCTGGCAAAGCACACAGTTACCAAAAAAGGCGCCGCGTTACAGTTAAGTAACCGCAATCGTAGCAGCAAGAACACACAGAAACGACGACACATGTCACAACGAGACTTGATGTCGATAGGGTTAAGCGGACGACACCAACACGACTGCTGCGACACAACATAGCACAAAGAAAGACGCCGACCGCTTCGGCCGCTTCGGCCGCCGCTAACCTTGCTTCCCTCGCCCTCTCTCACGCTGCTGATGACGTCATGACCATACAGATGGCCTATCAACCGTACAGTAGCGCCGCTCGTGGCAGTGTTTTTTCTTTTTGCTCTCGGCGCACCGGCTTGGCAGGCTGTGGAGTGAAGTCGAATTAACCGACACACGGCAAAATTTGTTTGAATTAACGAGAGTTTCGCCCCATAGACTCCTATGTATAATTGTAGGGACCTCGCGTGCGCGTCGAATTATCCGATTTTCCGAATTAACGGGGGTCGAATTAACAAGCTTTCGCTGTACTAAAAAAACTCCAGAATAGGCTGGCATTTAGACACCGAAACATCGCGAAACAGACTCTTAAATGCCTTAAATAGGCAGCTTGAGTAATAATAATTTCTACTGCTTAGCAGCAGCCTTTAGTAGCAAAAAAAAAAAAAAAAAAATTGCTAATATAGTAAAACTTCAATAATTCAAACTCAGTTCATTCGAAATCCCAGGCAATTTGAAGTGTTCTGCGGCCCTGTAATTTCAATGTAAATTTGACCAGATGCTCTGTATACTTTATGTAGGGTTATAGTAGTTACTAGGGGTGTGCGAATATTCGAAATTTTCGAATATAATTCGAATATTCATATTCGATTCGAAAACCAAGTATTCGTGTTGTCTTGAATATTCGACCCGACGCGAATATTCGTATCTAGCCGAATATTCATTGTGAGCACCGGCGTTCATTTCGGTCCGCAAGCCCTATTCACAGAGACATAACAACAAGGCGGCGCCCAGAGCAATCCGCATTCCTTCCTCCAAGGGCCATGCCGTAGCTGACTGCGCTGGTGAGCTTCTTTGGGGCTATACCTGCGAAGCTGGTATAGTCAGAGCTGTGCACGAAGTACCTCGCAATACGTGCGAGTTCAGTGCCAAGTGAGAGGGCATTTTCTGTGGCTGGAGGAGTCGTTTCAGCTAGAAGGGAACTACTTCTGCCTGACCATGTGGAGCAGCGGGTTTTCCTTCACGACAACCTTCTATGTTCATCCCAGGAACGCGCGTTCGTGCTGATGGCGAGCTAGCATTAATCAATGCTGTGTACCAGCCATCTCCTATGATATTTCCACTCTTCTAAGAATAATGTTCGAGACTGATACTTTTTGTGCAGCCACACACACCTTTTGTGTTCATTTAATCATCGATAGTTGAACTGCGATGTTCTTGGGTGCTCAAATAAATGTTTTGTAGTGGTTAAATGCGTCTGTCCTTGATTATTCGATATTTGATTCGATATTCGGAGCCAAGTATTCGTATTCGATTCGTATTCGAAGAATTTGATATTCGCACACCCCTAGTAGTTACAGTTGATCCTGGCTATATCAAAATAAGGCTTATATCTAACAGTCAGAAACAGTCCCCATCAATATCCAGTGCAGAAGTATATCACTCTATAGTTTGGGTTTATTGAACTCCTGTTGAGAGGCAGAGTCGATACATAGACCGTAGACGAAACACAGACAGTCGATACGGTAGACCCCTGAACTTTGGTACCACCCAACTGCTTTTGCTGTGCTTTGGTGCATTCGTCATCTGTACAAGCGCTGTTTTGGCTTTCCAGGTCTGGCCGCAGTGCCTTAACGTCTTCTTGATCTTCTTTGTCACACTGGCCGCATTTCCTGCCGTCACATCTGATATCAAGCGCATTGACACCGAGCCGTTCCCACTAGATGGTGAGCATATGGTGGTTATTCTGGAAGCCTGTTGCTTTCATTGCTTTCGGGGTCGCAAAAAAAGAAAATTTGATGTTTTTACTTGGCTTTTACTTTTCTAAGATGGATCGTTTTTCTTTTCCTGTCAAATGTAAAAGAAATTGTAGCTATGTTTGGCTCTTAAAAGTCTCGGATGTGTTTTGCTTCAAACGTACAGGCATGTACTGATTAAGGTGCTTACGTACTTGGACTAAATGGTGCAACATGACCGGTCTGCCTTAGTGCAGCAAAAAGAGAGAGGTGGCTTAAGGACTGTGTGCTTTTTGTGTATGTGTTTTTTCTTAGACCTTGTCTATTTTGCTGCAATACAAAGTTAGCACCGTTGCTTTACTGTGCTTGACTGGTTAGTTCATCTCAGCCACTATGATCTTACTTTCTGCTGAGCAGAACGCAGAGCAGAGCTAAAATGATTGTTTTTTTTTTCCTTTTAATCTGTATTGACATCTTAAAGGTGCACTTCAGAGGATTTTGAGTTAATTTTTTTGCTGGGGGAAGTCGACCTACACATTCTGAGCACTCTTACAAACTTTAAATCATTATCCTGTCTGGCCGACCTCTCTATTAAATGGGATTAAACATCCCGGCTCCCGTTTTTTTTTTTAACAGTTAACAGAGAATTGGAAGATGGTTTGGTTTGGTTTATGGGGCTTAACGTCCCAAAGCGACTAAGGCTATGAGAGACGCCGTAGTGGAGGGCTCCGGAAATTTCCACCACCTGGGGTTCTTTAACGTGCACCGACATCGCACAGTACACGGACCTCTAGAATTTCTCCTCCAAAGAAATTCTAGCCGCCGCGGCGTCAACCAACATGGTTGCCATGGCAGAAAGCACACACGGAGTGCCTTTCAGTCAATTGCCTGGTGACTTGTCGCTCTGCCATCGGTGAAGTAATACACAGAGTGATCTTCGAATATGTGCGTGCTGTTTGCTGGTCGGACTATGTTCAGCTTAGCAGATGGTCTGGTATATCAGCCTTGTGGCAGCAGATGAGGAGAAAACATAATCTGCGTGCTTGGGGCTTGTTGTTTCGGTGATATGTTCTTGGAACTACAAATATGTAACAGTTTTATCAAACTAGTAATCACGTTGTGTCCAGAAAGGTAATAAAAGTTACTTTGGGTGTCTTTGTGGATTTTTGGATTTTCATTGGCCATCGCAGGTGATGAGGTTAGTAAAAAACAAAATAAAAGCAAACAAACATTGTTACAGAATGCTCTTTCGTGCACCTTAAACACCCCTGTAGGAGATCTTTCATCAGTGGCTGACTGAATCTGTAGGCTGGTGGTTCTGGAAGTGTATCACCTTGTTATTGTTAGCATGTTTGGTTCTAACATCCCAAATTATCTTTCTGGATGTTCTTTTTGTCTCCTCAGATAAATACTTCACTGCGACGGTCTGTTTTCTGGGCTTCAACCTGTTTGCCATGCTTGGCAATATTCTTCCCATATGGGTTCGTTGGGTAAGCTTTTCCCCTTGTTATCTCAAATTTGCTGACAAGCATGTCCTGTATAAAGTCCTTAATCACTTTTTGTATGTGTGTGTTTTGCAGCTGTTTACATTTCTTTTACACACCTTTTGATGATCCCCTATAGTTATGGAGTTCAAAGCTGCTTTGCCTTTTGATGCATGGCCATTAATGCTTCACCTCTCAGTGCTGGATATTTGCGATATGCCATTTGAATGCCATGTATTCGTTAATGCATAGGGCTTAAGTACAAAGTTCTCGGTGTCAACATGTTCTCGGTTGTATTCATTGTGCGATCAGAATGTTTGGCGTGACTGCGAGGAAGCTGTTCCAAGAAAAAGTGGGAGTGATTGTGTGGCTTCCAGCCAGTGTCTGACAGTTCCTTGTCACTCATTGTCTGAGAGCTTTTTCTGGAGAGACTGGGAGACAAATACAGTAGGCTCCCATTATGACGAATTTTCAGGTAATGTAAACAACCTGAGACCATTTGTTGGTTTCCCGTCGGACTGAATGTACAAACAAGGCAACAACCGTGAACCATTGCTACCTCGTGCAACGGTACTCACGTGGTGTGCACGCCACTGTCAAGGAAATAAAAAAAAATGTATAAAATGCTTCTACGCATGACAGTGTACCCCCGCAAGATGGCTTCTATGCACCTTCGCGCAAATCAGTGGGAAAGCCATCTTGCGTGAGTGTGTGCTGTTGGGGGGGAAGCACACCTGCCAATGCGTGAAAGGTAGGGCGCCATCGCACATGCTCTGGCTGAGGGATCTGACGTGGTCAGGTCTCTGAATCGCGCGCACGTCAAATGCCACACATTGCCTCTGCCACATAAAAGGTGCTTACGCACAAAATGCACCTGCTTGTTCACTTAGGGCTTGAAAACTCAGGCATTTTCAACTGACGCGGCATCGCACCGTGCGTTATTGTGCCGCACAGATGGCCAGACATTAGCGGTGCACGCTTTTCCTGCAACATGCGGAAAGGCACGTAGTGTGCCTGCTTGTGGAATTGGTAACAGCCGATCTGCAGGAGTTAGGCTGGCGTGCTCGGCATGAAATCGACTGCTCCATTCCTCACCAGGCGCCATCGAAGCGCACCAGAAGCTGCCGAAAGCACTGGTAGTCGAGAGCTGCTGATGTGTAGAGGGTCACGCTTTGGTCAATGTGACGTCGCTGTGTTGCTGTGGCAAGTGCGTTCTTGACAGCTGCTGCCATTAATCGCATGCACCTGTTGCTAATATGAACTGCAGCAGGAGTTGGTTGTACAGTTTCAACCAGTGGAGGTTGGTGAGGAGAGGAACACAGGCAATGAGTGGCCATGTAGAAAAGGCAGATGAGGAAATTGTTTGGTCTTTCTATGTTTTGCCCTGCACACTGCTGAAGAAACTGAAATGTCAAAGAGGGCCAAACTTTCATTGCACATTGCAGATTGAGCTTCCGGGCGAAATTTTCACTTCACAAACATATGTGTAACGAAATACTGGTAATGCTCTAATATTTTGCACCTGTCCTTAGTCATTGAAGCATGCACCTGGCCATTTTATTAAAAATGTTGCTCATTTGATCCGAGAGAAAGAGCTACGAAAGTAGTCGTGGGTTCAGAATCGTGCAAAATTCTGTGCATGAAATGGTCACCTCCTTGCAATTGGCGCAGTGTACTCTTTTCATGAACTTGATGCAGTCGCAGATTTAGATTCGTGTGATTCAAATCGCCTCTCCTACAACTTTTTCACAAGGGCTGCTGAATTCTTTTTTTTTTTTCCAGAAGTATGAAGTAATGAGGACGTAGCTGGCTTGTTGCTCTGCCTAGTTTGTGCTCATTTGGTATTCATATTATTGTACACAAAGGTCGCTGTTTGAATATGGTGGAGAGGAGAGCTCGGTGGCAACGCTTAATGCAAAAAAAAAAAAAAGATTTTTGTGATGCCTGGTTGCTGTTTGCACAATAGTTTCCATTATTTCATCTAGGCTGTGCTTTTTTTCTACAATACCTCTCATCGATCTGTGTGAAATATCCAGAATCAAGATAAGTTTGTAGATGTGGGCATCTGATGAATATCACAGAGCGTGGGCAGCTGGACTAACTGGTTGCTTGAAACAGGATGAGGTATACTATTAGCATTAAAAGACTAGACTATAGCCAAGCCGAGAACCACAGACAGAGTGTTGCAGAGTTTAGGATGATTTTGGAAGGAGTAGCTGCATTTTTTCTTCCTTAGTTACCATTATTTCGACCGGGTAATTTAAAGCGGCACTGGAGACAAAGCTGCCCAGTGTCGATAGACTGGAAACAAAAAATAGAGCTTTGATAGGTTAGAAAAGATCAAAGAATGAATGCAGGTATCGCTACCACCAGCTGTTCTCACAAGCAAATTGTGGTGACATCAATGCAGCCGTTTCAGCATGGATCTCTTAGGCTAGGCTACACTAACATTCACAGAGTCCTTCTTGGCCTTGACGTACCGAGTTTGAATCGAGTAGCAGGAAACGAAAAGTATTCAACTTTTAAATCCACTTTCCTCGGGGGTAGGTGCGTCTCCTCTTGCCGAACACACACCAGCTTGGCTAGAATGAGCCAGGGAATCAATTTTTAGCAGGCAGAAATTGGACCAGGACAGCAGCTTGGGCATGTTGGTTACTCATTTGTGACGGAACAGCGCAAAACACCAAAGAAAGAATTTGACATGTTAAAAATGTGATTATAAATCTCACTGATTATTTGTCTTAGGTTGTCATTTTAGCACGCTTGAACGATATGGTTGTGACAATGGAGTGCATATTGCAACCACGTAAAACGACGAGGGACGAAGAGAGGAAAGCACAGGACAAGACGCGGAACTTCAACTAAGGTTTACTACAGGAAAACCACATTTATACAGGAATCGTAATCACACATGATTACCCCTCACATGTGGGAATTGCTACATAGGGCAAACAGGACGTTGCCTGAATGTCAGGCTTCAAGATCATCGCGCCGCTGTTGAATCATTGGCGGGGGGCGGGGAACTGGCAAAACGTTGTCGCCATTGTAGTAACTGCACGCCTAGGTTCCGCGACACAACTGTCTTGAAAAGATTGACGACCCAGCTTAGCAGGGAAATTTTCGAAGCCTACTGCATAAAAAAAGAAAATGACCGTTGCATTAGCTCCACTTCCGTATCTTTATCCAAGAAAGAATTTAACTATCTAGATGCTAACTTGTGCCACGCGCGCCCACGTGCCTGTGTTATTTGATGGTATCGGCTGTTCATCATGTGTGATTACGATTCCTGTATAAATGTGGTTTTCCTGTAGTAAACCTTAGTTGAAGTTCCGCGTCTTGTCCTGTGCTTTCCTCTCTTCGTCCCTCGTCGTTTTGCGCGGTTGCAATATGCACTCCATTGTCAACCACCAACTAGCCCGCCTTCACTTGTTACATGGTTGTGACGCATGTGTTTTGAGGGTGTGAAGAAGGTATAAGAAGCGGTGTTTCTTCGAAATAAAAATCAGTTGTAAGTCAGCGTTTGTCTCTTGTCCCGGTGTTTTGCACTGTTCCGTCACAAAAGAAATTGGGCGGAGTCCTCGTCAGTGTTGTTATAAGGAAAAAAATTTTGAATTGAACTGGAGACTACTTGTCCTCTTCGACAAATGAACTGACACTGCCCCCTGACAGCCTGGTCCGCGGTTCCTCTGGGTGGCTGTGGTGGCCCGCCTGGTGTTCCTGCCGCTGTTCCTGCTCTGCAACTACCTGCCCAAGGATCGGGTGCTGCCCGTCTGGGTGTCCAGCAACTGGGGCTTCGTGGCCGCCATGATTGTGTTCTCCTGGTCGAGCGGCTACCTCAGCAGCCTGGCCATGATGTACGCACCCCGGGCGGCCGCCAGTCCCGAGCACGCGCCCATCGCTGGCATGATGGCAGCGTTCTTCCTGGTCCTGGGACTGGTCGTGGGAGGAAACACGGCATTCTTGGCACCACGAATTGTCAAGGGAAGCTGGTTTTGAGAGTCCAATGGGGGGGACATTGCTACTGCTGAGTCAGTGGCTTTTCGTTTAAATTGGGCTAATTGTTAGCTTCATCACCTGGTTAAGAGAGTATATATCGTGGCAGCCATTTCGTTAGGGCTGGCAATTTTTTCGCCTGGTCGGTGAGCGCAGCGTGCAGCCTTCTGTCCCTAATTCTGCGTCAACAACTCTTGCGGCTACCTTGAAAAGGAAGTGCTCGTGTTGAATGGGGACTGGCGGGAACAGTCACATCTGGTGATGCTGGGGTGAAAAATTCAGTTATTGTGCTCATGTTGAATGGGGACTGGCGAGAACAGTCACATCTGGTGATGCTGGGGTGAAAAATTCAGTTAATGTGCTCTTGTTGAATGGGGACTGACGGGGACAGTCACATCCGGTGATGATGGGGTGAAAAATTCAGTTATTTTGCTCTTGTTGAATGGGGACTGGCGGGGATAGTCACATCCGGTGATGATGAGGTGAAAAATTCAGTTATTGTGCTCGTATTGAAGGGGGGACTGGCGGAAATAGTCACATCCGGTGATGCTGGGGTGAAAAATTCAGTTATTGCTTGCTATATAATGACGGCTCAGTTGAGAACGATTTGGAAAACGAAAATTCAGTGCTTATGCTCCCCTGGTACCCGAGGGTTTTTTCTGCAACAGATGAGCTGCAGGCAGAGCTTCTGTCTGCAATTTCACCGCCAGCCGGACTCCCACGATGCAAGTGAATGCGGGAAAATTGAAACGGATATCGGGGTCACGTCAAACACGCCGGAGGGGTGGAAGTAAGTTCCTTAACTTATTCGTTGTGAAAATGTGAGAGTCGCTAGAATGCCGGAGTTTCACGTGGGGAGAGTTATTACACAGGCATATTTAACGCGAGATCAGCGTATTGCACTTGTATATAGAAAATGTTCAAGCACTGCAGGATACTTGTGATGTCTGGACTCTCCTTGCTGTTCATTAAATTGTTGTGTGACATTTTCGGCAGATGTCAGAAAATATTTGCTTATTCACACTTACTTTTTTAAAAGTTTTGCGAAGGCCCCCTGCCGCAGCATGTTTTTCCAAGGGCTGCTCACAGAAAGGTGCGTGGCCCATTTTTTTTATTTCCCATTTGTTCAGTTCTGGCCCCTCTAGTTTCGTAACACATCTGCTGCCACACAATTTCGTCAAAAGTACAAAAATAATGGGCAGTATCCATCTGATAAACTTTCGGGGCTTTGACTGAAAGCAGCACACATGGGTGCCGTACCGTTGTCTTTAAATTTCGTTTACGGGTAGCAGTCGTACATGGCATCAAAGTAATGTTAATGTGATCATTCGAACAGGTTGTTGTGGTCCTGCAAAACATTATACCTTATTTTTCTACTTTACATGCTGCCACTGATAAGCCTTAAAGATGCACTGAAGAGGATTCTGAACTCGTCTTTTTGCCGCAGGAACTTGATCTACACGTTCCCATCATTCTTAGAAACCTCGACGTATTGCCCTGTGTGGCTGATTTTCCTAATTAAATCGAATTAACATCCGGCTCCCGCCTTTTTTTTTTTAATTCTCCCTCGTACGGCGGGCGGACTCGACCAACGCGTGGAGTGCCTTGCAGCCAGCTCCGTGGAGGCTTTGCTTTTCGCTTTATTTTGTTGTTTAGGTTTCCGTGAATAAATAGCTTCATTCGCAGATAATATAGCCGCAAAATAAGCCCGCAGAAATAAAAATACGCGCGGACTATTTGCTTCTACGGACTACTACTTATTACTCCACCGATGGCAGAGCGGCAAGCTGCCGTGGGACTGGCTGAAAGGCACTCCACGCGTTGGTCGACTCCGCCCACCGTACGAGGGAGAATTAAAAAAAAAAAAGGCGGGAGCCGGACGTTAATTCGATTTAATTAGGAAAATCAGCCACACAGGGCAATAAATCGAAGTTTCTAAGAATGCTCGGAACGTGCAGATTGAGTTTCCGCGGCAAAAAGACGAGTTCAGATTCCTCCTCAGTGCACCTTTAATTTTGGGATGTGAGGAAACCAACTGGCCCACCTCTCCGCCCTGACTGCCTTAAGTCGTTTTTGTTGCAAACCGTGATTACAAGCACGTCTACGTTTGCAGGCATCATGGATGGATGTAAGCCGGTGTTTAACTGAGCAGTTTGAGTTATTTTGTATTCCCTGAGATCAAAACATGGCCTCTCCTGAGTGGAGTTCATGGCATTGCAGAACTTGCCCGACAGTGGATTAGTTGAACCATTTGTGAGCAGATTTGATTGCTGTGAATGTTGTCAGTGCTGTGCGCAAAAACGGGCACCCTGTCAGCAAAGCTGAGGTGCTGGAGTCCGGTCGTTTTCATTTTCACCGTTGCTTTTGGGGGTCACACGTTAGCACCCTATAGACCTTTGCATCAAAAGGGAGATGTCCATATGCCTTCTCTCTGGACTGTCACAAACCACTTCCGCTGCCGCTTTCATTGCGCTAGCATGCAGTACACAGGACAGACCAGCGAGAAATAGGAAGGCACCCACAGAGCCCTTATTGCGAACGTGAATTGTTACGCAAACACTAATAGATGTATTATCAGCAATGAATGAAACACCTTCTGCTAGTATTGAGCCTTCCCAAGCTTAGAGCTTTTTACTTGGCTGTTCGTGGTTCAGTTTGTCTTGTTTGCATCTCATTTGTTGCTGATAATGCGCATATATTTTTCAAATCTAAATGCCTGGCTCTCGAAACCTGAAGCTGTTGATGAAAGCCAAGTCTGTGTTACCACGTGCTCAGGGCTAATTTAATTGCAATGCATATTTATCTCCAGAGCATGAGCAACAAACATAAGACCAACACACCGTTCAAATGTTGCTTAGCATGAACGTTGGCTCATGGTTCTGTGTAGCCAGGCCGGTATAAAATGCTGGTATTTTGTTTGATTTTTTTTTTTTTGTTAAGCCTTTTTTCGGCTACATCTGATGCATTTCTTGACAAGCCTGTCGGCTCTTTGCGGCAAATTGTTTGGATACGTTGCTGCACTCGCTTTAGCGGATTAAAGTTGCGCGCTGCTTGTCAACTCTTCTGTGTAGTTTATTTACTTTAGCTTGTCATCCAAAGAAGTGCTCCGCTGCAGTGTTCAGCAGGAGTGTGTCTTGTTCTGGTATTGCTTCATTGCTCACGATGTGTTCTTGGAGTGGTTCGCTCCTTCACGAGGTGTTGAGATTTCTGACATGTTTTTGTGAAAGATGTGCCTGTATTCAAGTGTGGTTAATCGGGAGGCGTTTGTAGTTACCAGGTGTTCTGTGACTTACTGCGCAGTGCAGTTGCACTCTTGTATTTGATGTCTCTACGGAGGGGCTGCTTTGGGCGAGGCCTTCTGGGACACATTGGATCCCTGTGTACGTTTTTTGTCTTGTGGTGTCTCGTATATGTTATCACTTGTCTTTGAGAAGCATGCTAGTGGTCAGAGTGGGCGCTCCAGCCAGACATGTAGATGTCAGATCTTGTTCAAAGTTCCCAAGTGATCTCTCAAAACGAGGCTTTCTGGGTGTGTGCAAATTCTATCATCATTTGTGGCTCAATTTTTTTATTATTATTTTGTAGTTTCTTGACTAAGCTGACCGTGGGCGCTATTTTTACAGTATGGCATGTTGTCTGCATGTCGTGCATTACTGTCTGCCTGTCAGCTGCAGGAAACGTGACGAGATTAGCAGCGTAAGTCAAACCTGTGCTGTCAAGATCAAATATTCTCAAGTCAATGTGTGTTCACGGACAACCAGTAAACTAACACTGTGTATTCTCGCCTAGTTACGTATTCAAACTAGTGAAGCTGCCTGCTTGAACAGCAATATCAGATGCTTTTGGCAGTTGGGGTGCATTTCAAATGACAAATTGACTAGTCATCAGCGTCAATGCTGTGGGAACTGCAGACCAATAGAGCTACCTCACAAAGGCAACCTGAGACCGTATAGTAACGCTGGCTGTGTTGCGAGTCAGTTCCTTTTGCTGAAGTGTTGTGGCTTTCAGTGGCAACTGTGAATGTTCCGAGCCTCGTCACTTTCTTAGTTATCTCTCTTTTGGCGTTGCCTGTAGAGTGAAGATAGCAAACACTGCTGGTGCAGAATGGAAGTACAACAAACTTTGGTGCTGCTGCATTTTGGGGGAAATTACCTTTGACTAATTACAAGTTACCTTCCGCTTGCTGAGGCTTTTTATTATCACCAGGCGTGACCAGTGTGTTGCATCGGTTAGGCACTGATGACACTGCACAGTTTTGTCGCCGGTTGTCATCCTCATATACCTGTCTGATATCTAATATTTGTTGCTGCTTGGAGGCGTTGCCTCAGGTTAGTAGCGTTATCAAAATAATAGTCACCTACTGTTGTTTAGTGTCTACCTTTGCAGCGCATGGGATTAGAAGATCGAAGCTGGAAATAAAGTGGAAGTTTTGTAATGTCCATCTTTTTTTTATGGGGCTCTCTGCAAGCTCAGCCTTGAAAAGCCCTTGCGAGACACGTTTAGAAAACTGTCTGCAAGCCTTGGGTGTAAGGTGCCTGTGAACTGTTATTATTGATACTTGTATTCTAGTGTAGGGTTAATGTGAACAGTCTTTGTAATATAAAGAAGAAATGTGATTTGGCTGCTCAGATTGGCTTTTGTACTATTTGAACGAAGGGCTATCTGTCTGGGCTTTTTCATTAAATACATGGCTTCTACAGTTCACCATTATCCAAAAGAGTCCGGTGAGTTCCTTTTCGTGCTGACTCCTATCATTCGGTCATTTATGGCATGGTTATTTACCTGTACATGGTCATTTGCTCGCAGACTACTTGCCACATCTTGTGAACGCTTTGTGAAGTATGTTGCTGATGTCATAGGGAACTGCTGCACTTGTTCTATTTATTATTATGGCTGGTATATGGCAGCTCATTTACTGTACATTATGGTCGAACCAAGGTTGCCTAGCAGCAATCTTTTATGTATGCTTAGTAAATGATGCTTGCTTCTGGCGTGTGCTGTCTTTTAGCGCATTGGCCTAATTTGCCCAGCTAAACTTAAGTGTTCAATGTTTGCATCGTACCGAAGCATCACCTGTACCGTTGATGTACTGTTGCCTTGTTCTTGTGGAGTGTACTTTGTGTGAAAGAAAAGAAAGTCTGAGGAGTGTGTTACTATCGGAAGGCGGAGCAGGTTATGTTGGGATGTTCTCTGGCTGTTTGCTTTGTGAAAGGCTGTTCGTTATTCGTGCTGTGTACTGTAGTGCACATGTGTCTATGGCACAACACTGTAACTGCTTGTCAACGCTCGACCTGTGGTCGATAGTGTTGCCTGCGGGGAGGGCGTTGCTACAAGGCTGCATTCAGTCTGACCGGTTGGACTGTTTCAGTAATTTTACATGCATATATATATATTACACGGTGAAGCAACGTGAAGGATAAAAAATATTTCAGACTAATGTATTGCACTTTTTAATAAAACCCATTTGTGCACTGGGAGGTGTTGGATGTGGCTTCTTTAAATGAAATGGAGCCTTACTCATGCTTTGTGATCTTGGCTTACTCGGGAATTATTTCAGTGCAGTAACACAGTAAATTGCAAGCTGACTGTGAGCATTTGTTGAACTGTGAAGATCTATGTGATACATAGATAATGTTTAAAGCACAGTGATGGAATCACGGCTGCTGACTGCATTGTTTGTAGTGGAAATGGGAAGACATTCTTGTCGCGAACATCACAAAGAAGTTGGGGTACAAAAACTTGGGTGTAATGAGCGAAACTTTGCAAAGGTTGTTTCTGTGCTCTTCCTTGTTTTTTGCTAATGCCCAACACATGCGACTTTGTGGCTACCTGGCCTACCATAATGGGCACACTTCTCCTTCCCGGCACTGGTCGCGTGAGGGTCTACGCTCTGTATCTGGCGGGGAGACACTGCCATTAATTATTAACAGCTTTTGCTGTAAAAAATAAATTGCAGTCTTATCGTTAAGAGTAGCTGTAAGCATGAAAATGTTTTGCAGTCCTGGCGTAGCACGGTATAAGATTGTTTATTGATGGTGGTAGAAATGGGTCTCGTCCAGGTCGTATCATACACCATGTAGCACTTCTGCCGCCGACCTCATTGAACCGCAGAACGAGCCATAGACGGATGTGCTCACTAGTCGATGACGTAGGCCTGCAGCCAAACACAGCCACATTATCTGCAGCACTCTTCGGGCACAAGTGCACACTCCATTTGACTTGGAGTCACTGTCACTTTCCTCTGGCCGCGAAGGAATTGGCACTGATGTCATGATATTCTGGACAGTGGTTATACAGAGAATTCCGTTTTTATGTGCGGGAATTTAAAAAATTCCTGTGAGCAAACTACTGGCCTAATCGAGAGCAAACTTTGCTCACGGGGTAGCATATTATGGTCTACGTTATTTGAGATGTAATTAAACGTCGGTACTTGCCTGCATTTTCTGAAATTAAGAAGAAACTGCTGTCAACTGCGAGAAAAGCTGTCGCAGACGAGAGCTATACGCGAGCCGAACAGCTGGTTTGACAGGGCACGCCATCTGGCGGAAGGCGAGGCAAACGCGTCAAACCAGCTGCTCGGCTCGCGTATAGCTCTCGTCTGCGACAGCTTTTCTCGCAGTTGACAGCAGTTTCTTCTTAATTTCAGAAAATGCAGGCAAGTACCGATGTTTAATTACATCTCAAATAACGTAGACCATAATATGCTACCCCGTGAGCGAAGTTTGCTCTCGATTAGGCCAGTAGTTTGCTCACAGGAATTTTTTAAATTCCCGCACATAAAAACGGAATTCTCTGTATATACTGGACAGCGAACTTCTGATGGGTGGAATTGGGTGGGGCTTCTGGAGGAATGGGGTTAGTGGGGGCTGCTTCTCGACGCTGGATATGGGTGCTGCTTCTGGAGGATGATGGTTTGTGGAGGTGGGTGTATGGTGGGCACCTCTCTTGGGCGTCTGGTGGATGAATATAGGTAGTGCTTCTGGAGAGGGTGCCGCACACCAACACTGCATTTTGCGGAATGACCCTGCTGCTGCCTTTGCAGTAAAGGTTCAGAGAACGGTCACCACCTGTAACACGAATTTTGGCGGCAGCTGTGAATGGTGTCTGCCTATAGAGAAAACGCAGCTGGGTTTTCGCTTTTGCGACGCTTCGCCTCGGTAGCCGCAACAAGTAGTGTACGGTCGCTTCGGTTTCTGCGACAGGCACTGCTGGATCTCAACGGATTCTGTGCCTCCATTAGCACTCAAGTGATTGTCGCAAAGATCGTACGCCTACAGCAGCAGCAGAAAGGTTTTACTTCTCGGGAAGTTTGTTTTTAACACCTCGTGCACCATCAGATTGAATGATGTGCCGGCGACTAACCCCCTTGCTTCAATAGACCTTATGCAAAATTGCTGCCATCTGTCGGAGAAAAGAAGAACCAGTGGAAATCCGCCATGTTGGAGGATGACAGAAGCTCGTTCCACCTCTGCTGTCTGGATTTAGGCGTGCCCTGCGTTAGCTTCCTTACTGCTGTGCTGGCTCGAAAATCTTATTTACTGTCACTTGAGCCTGTAAACATGACTGAATGGTCAGTCTACGTGTTTCTGCTGCCCAAGTTTCTAAGTGACTTCGCAGACACTTACTACGCGTCCAAACCACTTTCCGAAAGCCACCGAGTACGGAGCTACAAGTTTTTCACGGAGTCCTACGTCAGTTTGCCGACACTGAACACCAAGAAATGTACGAAGCAAGTGTAATTTCCGTTTACGGCTATAAATGTGCGCATTTCGGTCTAGTTTGAATCAGTTTTTATTTGGTTCGATACTTTTTGCGGACGGGCGTGCTGCTTGAATGGCTGTTGTTGTGGTTGCGTTTTCTGTGTGTTGTGTAGGCACCGAAAGCAAACGATAGTAAACTTCACGCTCATGTTGGTAGTGTCGAAAAAAGTGGCCTCTAAACATGCGACGCTTTTAATTTTCCTTGAAAAGTTCATACAGCATTTGTTTGTTTGCCCTAGTGCTCTAGAGCCCCTAGTTTGCCCTAGTGCCCTAGACCGAGAGAGAAAACATTTTATTATTATTACCGGGCACATAGACCCCTGGGTCGCCGCACGACCCCACTACACAAGTGCTTACCATTGTTGGACTATCGCGCCGTTAAAAACACGTAGCCCGTGAATGCAGCAGTGTCTATGGTTTTACCACGACGAGCAAGCAGTTGTGCACTGATATTTTTGGAGGATTCTACATGCGTTATGCATTCCCGCTACTAGTTGGAACTATGGTACCGCTTGAGCGGCTGCCCTTACGGTCCTTTCTTTTTTTTTTACACACAACACACGGTTTCGTGGAAACCGGCCGGTTCAGTGAAATCGCTACACGCATACAAGCCGTAGCTCCACAAAATAGGCACCTTTCCTTGGTCTAACAGAAACGATTGACTGACTTGCAGAGCGCAAACGTTCTGTGGCACGGGCACTTGACCCTTGCTAGTGTTTCCGTCGAAGCAAATATTCGCACTAAAAACTAACGCGTGTAACCGCTGGGGCGGATAACTCTAGGAGCGACGGTTCTCACAAAGCGCGACCCGTACCACTGAACAGCTGATCACGATTACTCTCTTGCGAGGCCGATAATCGCAGCACTTCACGGGAAATCGCAGCAGAAAAACAGCTTTTGTGTGATAATTTCTTCGTGTCTACAAAGCTTATTTCTAATTTCATTTGCTACATGGCGATAACGAAATGTGTTGCGCGATGTCTCGACATGTAGCGACGGTTCTGCAACATTTGTGCCGCGGACGTCGGGGATCGCAGTCCAAAAATAGAAATGCGCTCAAATCAAGCCCTCTTGCCTTTTTTCCCTGGGCTTCTTTGCGACCCTTCTGCGTACAGCAAGGCAATGAGCAATATGTGAGGATATTGAAGGCGGTGAAACTCGAGCGCGCGCGACGAGCGTGTACCAGTATGTGCCGTGAATCCGGCGGCTATCCTCCAACATGGCGGAACGCGCGCGGCGACCGCTAGATGGCAGTGCATTTCGCATAAGGTCTATTGATCACAGGATGTGACGCACACCACAGGTGCCTTCTAGCCATGCATAACGCTACCACTACAGATTAGGGTCACAATTGCTTCAGCCTTCGCCACTTCCCCTCGGTGCGTCTGGCCTCTTCCCTTCTTCAGAAGCCCATGCTGCCGTCGCCACGCTGCAGGGATGCGAGGCATAAACAGTTGTCACTGGGAAAAGCTGCATGGCACTGTACAGCTTGGTTCTTGTTCTGAGAATTCAGAACCTCAAGACATTCCATTCCAGGGACCCCGGAACTTGTTAGATCATGTCGAGTTTCTTTTTAATGCGAAAGCATTACTAGTCCCATTACGAGAAAAGCTGGTGGCGTGCGTGTGTTTGTATCTGTGCATAATTGCAGATAGTATATAAAATACCAATGATGGCAAGAAAAATAGGGTGACATCATCAAGTGGCCATATGACGCACACACTGCCACTTGAGATTATCCTAAGCATGTCGTTCATCTGTGTATACTTGCCACTGGCCGACTTCCATGTGGCGTCCACACCCCGACTTGAATCGAGCGCAAGCCACCTTGCTCCGCAGGTTGCAAACACACTCTATCCTTAGCCATTCTATACTTTCACTCATCACAGACGGGGAATACGACCCCGTCTGCCAAAATTGTTACTAGGGAGAAATCGCCACCCAGTCTCACATCCTCTGGGGTTGCGCGGGAAATCCGCCCCCTCGAACCTTACTGCCAGCTCCCTCCGAAGACGGATGGAACGAACTCCTCAAAAGGCCAGACAAGAGGTTCCAACTGGCACTCATTTCGTGGGCCCAGGAAGTCGCCCCAGCCTGGGGGCCACACCAAGCCCACCTGCCCTAAATCCCGCCAATCTATGGGAATAAAGTTGTTTCTCTCTCTCTCCATGTGGCGTCAGTTTTGACTACATTCGTACCAAAACTGACGCAGCCGTTTGTCGTACAGCGTTCCGGGATGTGTCATGCGATTTGTTGTTGCATATTGCTTGCATGTGCTAGTAAAGTTCGACACTAGCTTGCAACAGGGATTCGAACCAACATATGCACCTTCAGTTGTATGCCTTCCTACACTTACTATGCAAATTGTGATGCTACCGTTCGTCGTATAGCGTTCCGGCTGTTGTTGGTGGGCGTCCCAAACAACCAGACGTCTATGTCTTGAGTCCACGACATGCAAACTCAGCCAGCCTCATCGCCATGCAGTGAAGCGGTCCGAATGTTTGCGGTCTAGTGCGCAACCAATACTCAAACACTTAACTCGTAAAAAAGGACTTTATTGCATGTACAGTCTCAAGTTTCTGCTGAATTTTCATTTTTAATTCAATATTATATATTTAAATATTCATCGAGTTTGAGTAATATTTTTCTTATCTATACTGTTCAAAGCTGTATTTAATCCACATAAAACTTTTACTGACATGGGCAGCTGTAATGGCGGGCTCCTCTGAAAGAAGACAATGCTTAATTATTGCATAAAGTGTCCTCTGTGAATAAAGAATACATCAGAGTGAATTGTCGTCATACATAATTTTATTCAGGAATGAGCTCGCAATCACCACCTAAGCTTACTCTTTCTCGGTGCCCGGGTGGTGGCAGGAGGAATAAGCTATACCAATGCTCATGCAATACTGAGTGACACTGAAGGCGGAAATTTGAGCTAAGTTTGTCAGCGTGCTTTCGAAAGCTACCGCTTGCAAGCATTTTTATTTCGTCTCGTAGCTGTAACACTTAACTTTACTTCAAACTGTTCAGTACTGGCCGCTAGTCCACAAAATTGCCTAGTTCGTCTCTGCGCGGCCCTCGGTCGCAGAGGATGCCAGTGTTATAGTGAACTATACCAGTGGGAGCATCTCGTCGGTGGTTGCAAGCGGGTCGCACGGCCAGTTTTACGCGAAAGCGTGAAGGCCCCGTGTCGCAGAAAAACCGGTGTCGGCGTTCCCGTTGGCGTGACGGAAAAATTAGGACTAGTCGCTTACTAGAGGCTTCCATAGATGGCGCCAGCCACATCAGTGGCGCATCTGAAACCTCGGACATGTTGGTACAGCTTGTTTAGAGCGAAGCTTTGTGTAGGTATGTCGTGTGGTCTTTCACATAATGATTGTGAAAGAGGAAACTGTCCGTGTCTGCGTGGACAAGATTGATTGATTGAATGAACAACTTTTATTTCCATCGGAAGAGGCGTTGCGTTCCCGGCACGCAGGCATGGGAGACGGGAAGTTGCGCGTCCGCGGTTAGAGGCTGGCTGGCAGTCGACTGGTAGCGGCCCCTTCCACCAGATGGATTCGCTGTCGCTTCATACCCTTGAAGGCAGAGTTTGCATCCCCCAACTATGGTTGAATGGATACGGTCGCTCGCGACTTATTTGTATGGAAATTACTTTCTTTTAAACATGAAATATTGTTGACTCCCGTTATTGGCGAACCCGGGCGAAGCGAACTTTGGAAAACTTTCCGTCCGAACAGTGTGTAGCTTGGCGCACGCTCGTCGCCACTCGCAAGCCACGGCGGATGCAGGCAGCAGTGTGCTTCTGCGATTACTTTGCGGGAATGGGTATTTTTAAAAGTTATTCGTGAATTATCGGCCCGTTTTTGAGGACGTGGCATGAACACTCATTGTCTTTTACATACTGCACGCATTTTATAGCTACTATTAAAACCGTGTCATAGGCTCTTTAAAGACTAAGAGCCTGTTGATGAGAAGCGCGTAATCCTTCTCGGAGAAGGAACGCCAGAATGCAGTGCTCATCTACTTGCTATGGGCATAGCACTGCAGCTGTCATTTCGCATACGGTTAGCCTACTTATTCCACCCACCCTCTTTCCTCCGCACACTGTACTACTTTCGAATGATGATGATGAAGAGCATTTAATAATATTTACAGAGAGGTTGACAGAGAAGCAGCCTCTAGTGGGCCGCTCCCCTTACAATACTAGGTGGAGTCCCTTATTCAGTCACCCCATTGGTCTGGACCGTCACACTAGTTCGCTGAATCGGGGCTTGTTGGGCCGTTAGGTCCAGGCAGCCGAGCAGGGCCGCTTCCCAGTCCTCTCGAGTAGGGGAATGGGTTATGGGTGGAAGAGAAGGATTTTGCTGGCATGCCCAGACCATGTGGAGGGGTCAGCCACCTCCCCTCAGAAAGAACAGAGGCCAGAGAAGGAAGGAGCCCCCGCCTCCACCACTATAGCTGGGAATGACCAAACCCGATCTATGCCCCATCCACCATGCGTGATTCCACCATTCGCTCCCTCACCCAAACCTCCTGGAAACCGTCCTTGTGACCACACGAGACACCGAGTAAAACTCCCATCTACTTATACTGTTCTAAGTAAAAATTGATTATCTGGTTCTTTATGGCAGTGTTACCGTTTGTCCGGCAACAAAAGGTGCTTTGATCTCCGAGAAAATATATTTAAACATCTAACATTTAAACATAGCGCTCGTGGTGTTCGTCTCTCGTCTCTTGTGTCCTCGTCTTTTGCTGCGCTACAGTGTATTGGAACTATGTACCAACACGCCCAAAAAGCCACGCTACTGATATTTAAACATCTTTCTATCATTTGATTCAAACACGCGACATCCTTGCCGAAAAGGACGGGCGGCCACCGTTTGAAGTGAATGGCTGGGCAGCGTAGCCTCTGTGATCCGCGACGAAAAATCGATGTCGACGCACGCATTTGACTTTCGAAATCGGCCGATGAAGGCGCCACCTGCATTTTGCTTTTTTCGTTGTCTTTTTACCTTATAATAGCTCCGCTTTAGATTAGAGTGGTTCATTTTAAACCAGAACATGCTATTTCATCGGTACAGGTCGACTTATTTATCCTCAGTACCTCTTCAAGCTAATCGACCGTGCCAGGCTGGAGGGGATGGCTAGACGGCGCTTGTATCAAGGAAACTTCCTGGGAAGGTTCTTAAATTTATTTTGAAATGAAGTTCTCTCCCTATTTGACATCGCGTGCTAGCAATGACTGCGCGTAATTTTTGTTCGTTGTTCAGCATTTCTTCCTCTGTATACAGGCTGCACCAACGTTACCAGACCCTCTAGTAATGTTGGGCTGCACTGATTGTTCTTTTTGGGCACGTGGCAGAATAATCTGTGAAGAAGAAGACGCACTCATTTGCTCGGTTCGTTCGTCAAGGGCTCAGGAAAACTACAGCGCCTTGCTGGTACGTGAGCTCATCTGCATCTTCCCATTTTCTGCCTGATCATGACACTTTTTTTTACTGTTTTTGGTTATGTTTCGCTTATTACTACTTTGATTCCTCCTAAATGCGAGCATACGTGCAAGAGCGACTATTCAGCGGCTTCTGATTAATCCGTAACCGTCCTCGTGTGCAGTGCACTCAGCTGGGTTCTTTCTTGAGTATTCGGTTGTTCTACAGCGACAGATCTTCAGGTGCTGCAGGTTAGTTGAGGTCGTCGCCGATGTGCGTTATGACGGAAAACCTCGGTGTTCACATGTTGTCTTCTCACGAACGCTATTCTCTTATTCGACGCTCTCGGACTATCCGTTCGTGGGAATATGTGCTGCCTGTGGACACATGAGCACACCTGTCGCATTACTTCGTCTTAGGAGTGGATGAAAAGGCTCTAAAACTCATCCTGCATTTCAGCAGCAGCAGCCGCATCGCTTGCAGCAATGAGTTGAGGACAGCGCTGCGAGATATGGAAAGGAAAACGATGGGTGCAGCGCTAAGACTAGAAAAAAGAGTAGAGTGGGTCAGGGAACAAACCAAAGTTAATGACATCCAAGCTGAAGTCAAGAAGGAATGTGCATGTAACACGAAGGTAAGATAACCGGTGGTCCCTTACGGTAACAGAGTGTACTCCAAGAGGGCAAACGTAAACGCAGCAGGAGGCGTCAGAGGGTCAGGTGGGCGGTTGAGATAGGGAAGTTTGCGGGGCTAAGGTGGACGCCACTGGGATAGGGCTAACTGGAGGTCAGTGGGATAGGCCTTTGTATTGCAGTGGACGTAGTTTGGTTGTGGTGATTTCATGGCTCACTCTGCCACGGGACCTCTCTGTTCATTAACTCCTCGCGATGTGGCGCCACTAAGAGGGAGTGGTGTCTGACGTCATAGCCTGAGCTGCCTGCATGAGTGACAAATGCTACGCTACCAAGCACCGCCTCGAGGTGAAAAAGAGAAAAATTTATAGGAGTATTTGAGTTCGCAGAGAAGTATATGCTGCGCTGCTTCGTATTTGGAAGAATTCTCACTTTCTTGTGCTCTGACCATTTCTCCAGAAGTTGCCGCGTGATGAAAGAAAGAAAAAAAAACGCACGCGCTTCTTATGCCAACGCAACACGTACTGCGCTAGTACATCCGTACCTGGCTTATGCTTTCGCTATCTTGCAAATTTAGTCTTATATTACTGTTTCTTCTTTTTTTTTTGAGCAGCGCAAGAAAGAAAGGAAGAATGGTAAGGGTGCCGGTTTTTTCTTTCGCTAGTATAGCCCCCTCCTTTGAGTGATTGATATAGGACACGGCTATAGCTCAAGACAAGTCTCGCACCTCTAGAATATTTGTCAAATTGAGGAAGGCTTTTAAAAAGTTTATTTACGCCCTCAGTTTGACTGTTGCAAGAATGTGGGGTCTCAAAAACAAAGTGGCATTAGTAAATGAAGCACAGAAATTCACCGTGCTAGGATGCTGAAATGAAATATAAACAGGCACGGAGTCTTCGCGGGACCATGCGTTCTTCAAGTTCAAGATTCTTTAGAAGATGACGTCATCTAATGCAAAACGAAGTAATGAATTTACAGAAACGTACTGCAGATTTTCTACCATTCAATGTAGCGTATGGCTGCTAGTGGGCTTTTATTCTCAGATTGGAGGATTCAGGAGTGGAATCTTCAATCCTACACCCACAAATTCTATAAATTGCGCTTCAAAATTCTGGTGTGCGCAGTTTGGATGGTAATGTAGTTTAGACTAATTTATGTACATCTTCAGATGTATTGTGCTACTCTTGCGAATTATTTACGGTCACTGGTGTCTTGACGTCATGTTTATTTGCTGTACTGGTAAATTGGTTGCTGTTGTATATTATAAATGTGTTGTTACTTTCAATGTTTTCTTTTCACGGACTACAATTCGTACAGGCAGATGTGAACAGCGCCTCTCATTCCGTGGTTTGTCTAACTGGCTGAACCGAGATAAGCAAATGAGAGAGAGTTCAGAATAAATTAATGATAAATGCGTCAAATTTCGCATTTACTGTGAAACTGTGAATTCAGATTAAATGCGCTTATCTCGGTTGGTTGGTTTATTGGGGTTTAACGTCCCAAAGCGACTCAGGCTATGAGGGACGCCATAGTGAAGGGCTCCGGAAATTTCGACCACCTGGGGTTCTTTAACGATGTCAGTGCACGTTAAAGATCCCCAGGTGTTCGAAATTTCCGGAGCCCTCCACCACGGCGTCCCTCATAGCCTGAGTCGCTTTGGGACGTTCAACCCCAATAAACCAACCAACCGAGATAAGCGCATTTAATCTAAATTCTCAGCTTCACAGGAAATATGAAATTTGACGCATTTATCGTTAATTTATTCTGAACTCTCTCTCATTTGCCAAACCGGTTTCAAATATTCTTGATTAAAAAACTACAGTTTGAAGCAGGGCGGACAAATGCTACCATTCCTTACCAGTTTGAATTGCCTTTTAGCAAGTTTGATATGCTTTGGAAGTTTGCTCGGTGCGTTCTTCAAGTAGGCGAGTACTGCTCCAAATCTCCATTGTATACTTTGCGTCAGGATCATTTAGATGCGATAGTTTTCAGTCCGGCAGCACAGCCTAGGGATGACGAGAAGGGCTTTTCTTGAGTCTATGAGCGAATGAATGGAGTGGTGGATAGACTTCCCGATTGGTGAGCAAGAGTGACGTCACTCCAGACTGGGACCCCGAATCGCGCAGGCCTCGGAAGACGCCGCGCACCCACAAGACGTGCAGGTTTCGTCCCCCTCGGCGGCGACCTCGGAGGTTGCGGCAGCAATGGCGGCGCCGGGAAGCGACACGATGTCTCCGCTGCCGTCTCCGTTCGCGGACTTCGACGATGCGATCACGGAACCCTGCAAGGAAGTGCGCAGCTCGGGTGTCGTCTTCTACGAGAGCGTGTTCGGCATAGCCATGCTCGTCTCCGTCGTCGTTGGCGCCAGCGTCGGGATCACCCTGCGCTTCCTGTTCAAGGAGCGCTGGTCGCCACGACACGTGCGTACACTATATACGTGCTCCCGGACGTTACTGGTAATTCGGGACAGCGCCCAGCCCGTGCCGCTAAGCCTAACGCCCTGTAGGGCTTCAAGGGTAGCCGCTCAGTCATTCTTTTAGTGCGTCAGCACTAAGACCCCTACGAACCAAAGTCGCCAGTCTGGCCGGTGGATAACCCGGTGGTCACCTAGTTGGCGGGGGGGGGGGGGGGGCACCTATATCATGTGACCTTGTGACGTCATCACAACCTGCCCACCGAATTCTGAGCAAACTGCCCACCGCGGCACGTGACAATTCAATTAATGACTGTTCGTGAGAGGTTGCTCGGGAAGAGCAATCTGTCTCTCACCATCCCTACCGGTGGCGCCACCTGCCATCGTTTTCTTTGCGGTGGTAGCGTTTTAACGTAGCTAAACTGAGTAGACGTGTGAAAGCATGTGTTCATTCTTCGCCTCTTCTCTCTGGCATCTGCATGGGCACGCAACCGCATTTCTCGCTTTTCGTCTTCACACCCTATCCCCACCCGGCGGCAGCTGGCGCGACGCCCTCCTCCTCCCATTGGCTACGGCTGCCGCGAAGCTCCTCCGAACTAACCCGAACTTACCCGAACTACTCCGAGGCTTCACACAAGATTCTTGGTTTGTTTGACTCGTTCGCAGTATACTGAAAATACAACAAAACAGAAAGCTAGCCCGTGCTTCTGCACTTTCTGAGTTCATCCTATGGGTTGCTTAATACCTTCGTCTGTCGACTTGTTTTCTGGTAGGTGATGTACCTGGCCTTCCCGGGCGAGCTGCTGTCGCTGATGCTGCGCGAGACTGCTCTGCCTCTGAGCGCATCCAGCGTTATCGCCGCCGCGGGCTCCATGGAACGGCCGCTGGCGCGACGCGTGGCGCGACACGCCCTTTCCTACGTGCTTCTGGTCAAGGCAGCGTCGCAGGGGTGTGCCCTGCTGGCCACCTTCACTGTGCAGCCCGGCCGCGCCGTGGAGCCAGGCGACGTGCAGCGCCTGCTCGAGGCCGTTCCTCCTCAAGCACGTCTCGTGGAGCGCAGCAACGGCACGGCCGACGCCTTCTCCGACATGGCCAGGTTGGCAGTGAAGCTTTGCTGAACAGTTAATGACGTATCACAATCGGGGATCCGGGGAAAGTTTGCTTGCTCCACGAAAAAACCGAAGAACATGTTTTAAAGGCAGATTTGGATTAAGATCTTGAGTCCTAATTGGACAAAAACGGTATGGTTACTGAAGTCTCTAGACATCTTGTTCCGTCGCGCTTTCGGAGAGCTCTCCTAATCGCCGATTGTAATACACCATGAAGTTTTTTTACAGCGATATCTGGCACCGTACGAAATAATCCGTGGTTTCTGCGCACCGCTTAGAACGGATTGCGCCGCAGGTGGGTGGGGAGGAGAAGTGGTAATCAACGCCAGTCTCCAGATAAGATTAGCGGCGCTGGCGATATGGAGAGGAGAAAAGAGAGGGAAAAGGGTTCAGTCGAAGAATAGGCGAGGGGGAAGTGGAGCCATAGCTGAGATGGAAGAGGAACACCTTCGTCGGCTTTTAATGCGTTAGCATTAGAACCCCCTATTGCGCAAAAGGTGTCCGGTGTTGGCGGTGTGCCTCGGGGGCGAGGAGGCAATTAGTGGAGAGGTGAAGGCCTAGAGAGAGAAGAGAGGAGGGATTGAGAGTGCAGGGGAAAAGTGGAGAGAGGTTAATTTTAGGAAGGCGACGAGTGGCGAGAGGAAAACCACGATTGTCAGAGTGGAGAGGTGGGAGAGTGGTGAGGAAAACGGCGTGGCACACGGTGATTGGTGAATTGGATCAGGAGAGTGGAGAGGAGGTACTGCGCGTCACACTGTGATTGATGGACTGAATCACGCCGCCCAACACCGTCTGGAATGGGGGAGACACTAATGCTAATGCATACTCTCTGATCGCCTGTGACTTTTTAATCTAAAAATGCATCCAAGGGCTTGCACACACCTCGCACTTTCGCGGCACAACTGATACCTTCGCTCTGCAAAGCTCATGAACAATAGGTATACTAGATCCTAGCTTATCTGAATAAAAAAGATCACCCTGTCTTGATAAGGATACATATGGCCGCATAGGTAAGATATATAAGTTTTGCATGTTATTCAGGTGAGACTTGAAGGGAAGGAAGTTAAATAAATACGTGGGTTTCATTGAGAGCTGCACTGAGAAGACGAAGAGAAGAGGAAAGGTGCGGTAATCTTTCATTTGAAGCAAAAACAGAAAATCCTACTGGTGAAAAAAAAAGATCTTTGACATCTCGGCGCCCAGCAGGGATGCCGAAATCTTTCGTATGCGCGTTTTCCCGTCCGGGCACACTGGCACGGGAGAGAACAAAATGTTACACTTGTGGTCTTAAAAAAAAAGTGAAGAAACGAAAGGAATAACAGACAATCAGTAATTTGGAGATAACAGTTGGAGTGCTTATGCGTCTTCTTTCCAGTCCTGTTTATGCTACTTTTATTGGAATTGGGGGGGGGGGGGGGGGAGTTGAAAAGATACCAAATTGTCCAACTAGCTTATCTGATCAGCACTCGAAAGTACAGTCACCGCAGTTGCTTCTCCTCTGTAAAAGCTTTATATATATTCACTGGATGACTTGATCAACCTCAAACAGCGTAAAATATTTGGTGCTTTGGTGTGTTGTCTATTCTCAACAGGAGCCTTTTCCCGGAAAACATTGTGGAAGCGTTTATAAACACTGTGAGTTACCTTGTATTCTTTTCCCTTATCTTCAGAAATGCTTATTAAGTTATTATACATCATCTTGTCATTTCCTGAATAGGGCACAAGGTTCATAGGATGCAAAGTCTTTGAAGTTGAGCTGCGAAAGAGTTCCCACTGCAATCCATAAGAGTTTCGCGAATCCTGTTTTCGCATGTGGCTTGCGCTTCCTGATAGACGCCATGTAAGCGAATACTTGCAGCCCACTCAGAATGTGTTGAATTTATAGTTTTTGTACTTAGAGTATGCTTAACTCGCAGGTTTGGAGAGAGTAGTATTCGAAAGAAATTTGTTCAGAAGAATTCTTGCAAGAAAAACATGCCCAGCTTCTGTTGGCATTCAGCAATTACAGTCTGATACAACTTAACAACGCTGCGTTTTTCCCGTCAAAGGACTCCCTTCCAGCCAACGGCGTTGGTCGATTCTCATGAGCCTGCTTGAGTGACAAAGCAAGGAGTGGTAGATGAAAGGGGGTAATCCCTCCCCTCTATATTCAGGGATGGACACCTCTCCACTGTGACGCCGTCCCCTGCATTGCCACATTAGCAGGGTCATGATGATTAACAAAATTACGGAGGGCACTTAAGACCACTTACATGCTTTGGATATGAAAGCAATGTCTCATCGTGACTGAGCTCTGTTGCGAGGTACATTAAAGATTCCTTCCTTTCCAATGACGCAGCTACTCATTAGCATACAGTCGTAAGGTAACACTATGCTCACCTTGATTCGCCAAGAAGCAACGTGGTTTTGTGATATGGCTTGCGTGCACGCCTCGCAATACAGAGGTCCTTTTACAAAATCCTGGGACCTTCGGATGAAACTATTTTTCTTTGCTCATGACGTCACCGGGTTCCTGGATGCCACTTTATCTTATGGTCTACTCTTAATGTCATGCGAGGCCATGGTGACGTCATTGGGTTTTCGGGCCAGTGCTGCTAGACAACAGCGCCTACGCCGCCGAGTTTTGCTACCGATGAACGATACAATGCTTTTGTATTAATGAAATAACCTCCCAATAAAGAGCGGGTACGATTGATTTCCTTCGGCATCAGAGCGAGCGGTAAAGCAAGTGACACGAGATCCGCCTCGCACGTATACGGTGGCGGGCATTAAGCGCGAATTGCCGTTCTGGACCGTCAGCCAGACCGTCATTGAGGTCGAGCGCTAAATCGAATCGCTTCACGCACACGTCTCCGCTTTGTTTCTCATTCGGCTATTTGGAATAACTTGAGTGGCGTGACGTATCCCCATAAAATGAAAAAAGTCATCTACCAGCCAGGTTTATCACGTGATGTTGCCGCCGGTTCGCCGTTTTCTTTGCAAGAAGACTTTCAATGTGTTGTCGCTACAAAAGGACCTTTTAAATACGTCCTAATTCCTTTTAAAGTTCGTACCGTCGCAGGGAATAATCTGGGTTCCACTGAGGTAAAAAAAATAAGTGAAAAAAAAATGCCGCTTTCGTGTAAGGGCCGCACCCTGTCGAAATCTGAAAAATAAAATTGCGGTTCTTCCACGAGTTTGTCTGCATATTCGGTATAAGCCTTTGACATTTTTTGTTGTTTTTCAGGACAAATCGGAGGTTCTGACCTTGTCAAGTAAGTTATGTAAATATTGTGAGCGACGAAGTGTTTCCTATTTGTAGTGACTTCGCAGCTGTAAATTCTGCAATAAATACACTGAAGGCGAGCGCAGTTCTGATTATAAAACAAAAAAAAAATGTCTGGGGTTCAACGTGGCTTGAACCTAGTTATACGAGCGAAAGCTCTGTTAAGCATGGTCTCCACTGTCTCAAATCAAATGCCAAGGTCTAGTTCAAATGTCAAGGTCAGGCACCCAATGGCCATAGTCATATAATCACGTTGTCATGCTACCATAGCTTGGGCCATACCACCACGCAGTCAAGCTCGGTTTGACCTTGTGAGGCTCTGAAGGACACTGTCTCATCCACTTCTAAATCAGAAGTTCTACCCTGACGAGTGCAGCTCTCGACTCAAAAGTCCTTCAGGGATGCTAAGGCTGCGACCCTCTTACTGTAGTTTTGGGGTTGTGGAATTCTGTATAGAGGAGTGAAAGATAGAGAATACATTCACGGGCGATATCATATGATGCGATGCGACAAATCTGCGTATGCAATATTGATTAGCAGCGCATTTCGCCTTTACATTGATCGCCTTCCCATTTTGCCCTAGAATTTGATTTCGCCATGTGTTTCTGGTTGTTGGAGGCATCTGGAGGATCAAAATGAATAGGTGGGTGGTGGCCTTCTGGAGAGTGGCGCTTGGGTAGGGGGTGAATGAGTCTTACAGGTGCTCTGAGGTTCACCCACAGAAAGGTGCCCTGAAGGAGGGTACCCGGAAGCGGACGGGCAGACAGGAGAGTAGGGCAGGTAGGCAGGCAGGGCAGGGCAGGGCAGGGCAGGGTAGGGTAGGGTAGGGTAGGGTAGGGTAGGGTAGGGTAGGGTAGGGTAGGGTAAGGCAAGGCAGGGCAAGGTAAGGCAGGGCAAGACAGCTTCACGTGTGTCCCTTGCGTTTCCCTTCCAGAAACAACTCTCACTGAATAATTTTATTGCAACACAGCGCTAAGCGTTGAGGATCTCCTGCGCTTCAATGCCAGCTGGTCTGTCAGTTGGTCCGAGACAAGCCATGCAAGCCACGTCGGGGGAGGAGGGTATGGCCATAGCATTGAAGGACTATGGTATGGCTAAAGGGGGATTGAATAACAACTGGGCAGAAGAGAGGCAAATGTGCATGGTGTATGTGTACAGAGCATGCTATGCTTAGTGGTCACAACGACAACGTCGACAACCACCGAGAAGTGTCCCTCCTCTATGCTCGCGGCGCAGACAACACGCACCCACACCGAGCCCACCACCGGTTAGTGGCGCACCAGGCGGGCGTGCTCGTCTTCTGCGCCATGCTGGGGTCCGTGCTGTCGAGCGACCGGGGAGGCGCACTGCTTGGCTTCTTCATCGGCCTCAGCAACGCCATGATGCTGGTCGCACACCTGGTGCTCGTGTACGCCCCCTTCGGGGTGTTCTTCACGACGGCCGCCTACTTCGTGCAGGCACGGAACCTGCAGGTACGTGTGGGTTGAACATACAGGCCGCTTCGCCTCACGTAACGCTTCCCCAGTAATTAATCAAAGCCATCCTGTGGAGGTGTATTTATTTTCGCGTATATATTCTACCTGCTCATTTTAGTTTCAGTCTTCTAGTTTTATCATCACCCTTTGTCGAAAGTTGACGGTCCAAGGAGTTTGCTTCTGATCCTCAGGGACAGACTACCTCAGGGAATTTTCAAAATCAACCCTGAGTATAATCGCTTGGGCTAGTAGATTTCATTCCTTTTCACACTGATCACAACATTTTGGTCGGGCAGTCATCATCAGCCTGACTAATCCCACTGCAGGGCAAAGGCCTCTCTCATGTCTCTCCAAATAACCCTGTCCTTTGACAGTTGCGGCCACCGTATACCCGCAAACTTCTTAATCTCATCCGCCCACGTAACTTTCTGGCGCCCCCTGCTACGCTTGCCTTCTCTTGGAATCCACTCCGTTACCTTTTAAGGACCAGCGGTAATCTTGCCTTCGCATTACATGCCCTGCCCAAGCCCATTTCTTCCTCTTGAACCCGCGTTTGTTCCCTCACCCACTCCGCCCACTTCCGGTCTCTTAACATTACATCTATCATTTTTATTTCCATAGCTCGCTGCGTTGTCCTTAACTTAAGCTGAGCCCTCTTTGTTGGCCACAATATCTGTCTGCAATTCGTAAATGTGCAGGGACTTCATTGTGAGAAACTCTTTGTTCCTGCTTACTGAATTTCTTGTGGAAAACTCAAAATTTGGTAGCAGAGCCCGGCCCGCGCAGTATAGTCCACTGGGGCATTTCCAGTCTCTATCATCTAACAGTTTTAATTAGGACGACATAAAGTGCTCAGATAAAATATCTAAAAGCCTATCAGGAGACGACTTCTATCTGTCGCTCAAAGAGTCTTGGCATCACGCCAAAGTTGCGGAAAGTGCACGCGACCATTCATGTGGCCGCCTGTCCAGCTGATGGCGTCGCACCTGGGCCTGTACCTGTTCACGGTGGTGCTGGCGCTGGGCACGCACGCTCTACTGGTGCTGCCCCTAACGGCGATGGCGGGCACTAGACGCAGCTTCCGCGCCCTGATCTGCCACGGGGCTCTCCCGCTCCTGCTCTCTCTGAGCATGGGCTCCGGCCGGGACACCGTGCCGGCCACCATCGTGGCGCTCGAGGAGCGTCTGCACCTCGACCCCAGAATCGGTGAGATGCATCTCAGGGACGCACACTGGCAGGCATAGGCTGCCTCGGTGTTAGCTACGTGCAATTTATCGAAATTACCTAGCCGAAACAAAGACCCCACCGTCGTTCTTTTGACTTCGAGAATACTTAGAGAATGCCGGCCGAAGTATAAACTTCTCATCTGACTTGGCCGCGAACGTGGATTCGGCTGCAGAAATGTGGGTGAGGGTGCCTCGAGTCAGATGCATAGAGTTAAGTTTAAGTGAACATATATTTAAAAATACTGAATAAAACGCGGAAGTAGTACGCCATCAATTAAAGTAGCACCTAAAAAAATCGTGCAGATTCATTATAGGAAGTTTTAAATTTATAAAAACCATGTTTCTGCAGACGGAACATGTGCATGTTTTAAGACGAAAGCCAGCTTCCGCAGTGATATCGCAGCGACGCGAAGCTGCGTCTGGGCACAAAAATGCCGTAGTTGTCCTAACCTTAATCGTAGATAGTAGTGGTGGCTATCAAGAACAGTATATTATTCTTACACCATGCTATCAAGAGACCTTACGTGGGGGCGCCTTTTACAGCGGTAGCCGTTAATACGTTACATTGTGGAGGACGCCGAGGCAGAAAAAAAAATCGCAGGAACACCTAATTTCATTGTTCGCTGATAATGCGATAGGCTGTTGATGCCTTTACCGGAAGTGATTGGTGCTAAGTGTGAGGCCTAGGTTGCTCTTCTCTAACAATGCGGAGAAGGAATTGCTACCGCAAACCACCTTTTTGCATGGATAGTTCTTCCGGAGGCCCACCGTGGCAGATGGCGGCTTCTCAAAGACGAACCCCGTCTGGTGACGTCAGTCCCCTGCAGCAAATGGGCACTTCCCAATCTGGTGACGTCACAAGTCTCCAGCCAATAGGATTTATTCAGCCTGGTGACGTCACTTCCCACCAGCCAGTAATCGAATTTTATGACAAACGACACCGAACGCCGCCGGACTTTTTTCTCCTATGAAGCTTTTAATACTGTCGCACTAAAAAGAAAACGTTGACTCATGCTGTGCACTGATGCATTGGAGGCATCGTGAAACTTTCTTCACCGCACCTGTGTTTTAATCCGTACTGAGTAACTCGTGCGAAATCAGTATGTGGCGTGACAGTCAGCTGACCAGCGAGATTTAGCGCCGAATTTCCGCGCATACGCTCCATGAGGATAATAAAATGACCCATTGGCATTACAACGTCAGTTGTGCACTCCACGTAAGACGCAGGGATTATCGCGCCGTTCGTTGAGACCTTCACGAACTAAGCACACGTGTGACGTGGACGTGTGCGCAGTGCGGCTGCTTGTGCCTGCGCTGGCCGTCTTGGCGGTGAACGGAACTTCTATATGCGTCACCGTCAGCGCCCTCTTCTTCGGCCACATGAAGACGGACAACATCGAGCCATTGACAGTGCTCTACGTGTGGTAAGCCAGCCATCGAGCCTTCAGCAGATCCGCAAGCAGTACTCATTCAGGATTCATATTACGTGAGATACTCGTGCCGATCTGTCGTTTGATAAGTTCACAATGACGTAGAGTGCTACAGTGCAACCATCGCACACGTCGCTTCTCAGGTGGATACCGCGCACTCAGCTTTCTTTTTCGCATCTTGTGGCTACACGAACTGTGCGCCTCCTAATCCAAGACTGCGCCCCGCATTGCAGCCTACTCTCCGAGCTCTGCAGTATGGCCACGCCGACTGGTGGCGGTCCCGGGTACCTGAGGCTCCGTCTGATCCAGGAGACCGTCGGCATGCCGACGGAATACGTTGGGATCCTCTTCGTCACCGACTGGATTGTGTGGGTGTCTCCGATCCGTTGGTCATAAGCAGCTGCGATCAGCGCAGCTCACAGCGACTACCCTGCACCATAGCCTCAATGTGACTGGAGGGGCCCTCATGTTCGCCCTGTTACGTAGCCGCGAATAGTAGTCAGGATATTGAGCTTAGCTGGTCACACCTCGTCTGAACAGTCCCAGCGGGCCTCAAGACGACATTTCAGTTTCAGTCTTCTACCCAAGCGAAACATCTGCGGTCCACACCGTTAACGGATTCCTTGTACAGTCGCGCTCAGATTTACCTGCAACGTGAAGGCCCGCACTTTTAGCAAAATAATGCAGCCTAGTATACTTCCCATGAACCCTTCGGGTGGGAAGGAGTAGGAGGGTAGAATAGTCATTCATTTTCTTCCCATTTGTTACTAACCGTTGAAACTAGGATGTCATTAACCCGCGTTTGTTCCCTCACCCACTTTGCTCGCTCCCGGTGTAACGTTACGAGATCGGAAGTGGGCGGAGTAGATGAGGGAACAAACGCGTGCTAATGACATCCTAGTCGAAATCAAGAGCAAGAAATGGGCTTGGGGCAGGGCATGTAATGCGAAGGCAAGATAACCGCTGGTCCTTAATTAAGGGTAACGGAGTAGATTCCAAGAGAAGGCAAGCGTGGTAGGGGGCAGCGGAAAGTTAGGTGTGCGGATGAGATCAAGAAGTTTGCGGGGATACGGTGGCCGCAGCTGGCAAAGGACAGGGTTAATGGAGACACATGGGAGAGGCCTTTTCCCTGCAGTGGGCGTAGTCGGGTTGATGATGTACTACTTGTGTGCACCGCCGGACGCGCCTCGATCCAAACATCGGCGTCGATGTCGCTCATCTCGACGGCGTTGGCGCAGGGACCGGCTGGCAACCGTGGTTGACGTGCTCACGGGAGTCGTCGGCGTCCAGGTGGTGCAGCATTACAGCGGCGAGGAGCCGCGGCCCAGGGAGGACGCTGAAGAGCACCCACATAATAATGACGCAACCAAAGACCTCGCCCGCTAGGGCTGCCCTTTAAGGACGTGTCCCGCACTATAGGGGCACTAAGAACCGTCGCTGCCTTCAGCACACGGCGGTTTCAACTAAGGACTTATGCGTACTGTGTTATCTGTGTGTATATATATAACGAGTTTCTTCGGTTGTACAAGTGTTCTAAAGTAGCAAACGGGGGCCGGAACAGTCCTGGAGGTTCTTTGATAATGACACATCGATGTGAATCGTTCTGCGCGATTTATTCGAAATAATACTGCAAGACCTACAATGAAAGTAAAAGTCTGTTGGAAGCCAGCTGAATAACTGTTGTAGTGACTGAGCGGGTTATCTCTCGTGGTCACTAGATTATACCCTTGTTACAATGCATGGACAGCCTAACCACACTTAGGTTCTGACTGCCTACACAACGTTACTAACTATTACTTTCTTCATAACCACGACATTCTATTCCCTCTTCTTAAATCACGGTAAATTTTGTCTGTGGATCTGCCCACCGGACTGTGGGCAACTTGCCAGGAGTGTACACCCGGTAGGCCTTCACAAAGGGTACATATCTAGGTGAAGGCCTTCAAGGTAAAGACCTTTAGGTCAAAGATCGCATATCTTTAGGTTAAAGACCTTATGGTAAATGACTTCAGGGTGAAGCCTTCCTGGTAGATACCTTCCGGTAAAGGTCTTTAGGCCAAACGCATTTATGGTTAAGACCTTTAGGTGAAATGCCTTTAACATGGAAAGGCCTTAAGCGCCCACCGTAACTAGTGCTGCTGCACGATATTCTGCGCTTAGCCACGCTAAACCGTCTATTTTTTTATCGGAATACAAGACGGCTTCTAGAAGTGCGTGCCCGGTTGGCTAGCGAGCATGCGAGAAGCGCACGTAAGCTTTTAGGAAATTATTACTGCTCTGAAATAATTTCGAGTATACATCGCAGCAATTAGGAGCTTGCATTTCGTCCTGCCTGGCCATTCTTTCATCGCGCTACCTACACCGCACCCTTACTATACTTCACACTTTGTCCCGTTTCTTACCTTTCTATGCCACTCCTTTCGTTTGCGCGGTTCCATTATGCATTCTAGTTCTAGGAAAACTGGGTAGGTGGGCCTGCAACACTCCAACAGCACTACCTACATCGCATCGTACTCCATGAAAAATTGGGTGGTTGGTCCTGCAATACTCCGCCCAACAGCACTACCTACACCGGACCCTTATAATCTGCTTAATGGAAAATTGGGTGGTTGGGCTTGCAATACTCCATCCAACAGCACCACCTGTACCGCACCCTTATTCTACTTCACGGAGAAGTGAGTAGTTAGGCTTGCAACACTCCGTCCAACAACATTACCTTACCTACACCGCAACCTCGTATTCCGCACTGCTTAAAGAACTGTGTGGTTGGACAAGCTGCACTCGGCCCAACAGCGCTACTTCTTTTACTCCTAGGAAAACTGGGTGGTTGGGCCTGCAACACTCCGCCCAGTAGCGTTTAGATCGCACCCTCTTTTTGCTCCTTAACGGGCTGGGTGGTTAGAGCTGCAGCACTCTGCCCAGCGCTGGCGGTTCTTGGTAACCAACATTACCCATCTTTTTGCCAAACTCCATACCGGCCTGGGCACACAGATTGATCCCGTTATTCGAACCCCGTCGTCCAATAAAGTTTCTCTCGCTGTCCCCAGTGGCGAATTTCCTTTCCCTTGGGCTCCTCACCACACTGGAAAACACTGCGGCCTTCAGAAGCGGTGTTTTTTATTCCTCTCCAGCGGGCGCCCGCTTCCTTCCCTTCAGATGGCCGTCGTGGAAGAAGACGCGGAAGAGACTCCCCCTTTGGGCTGGTAGCGAGAGGCAGACTTGAAGAGCGCCAGTGCCATCAGGTCGTCGTGCAGCAGGGCGTCCCAGGCGTCCGACGCCTGCACCTCGGGCAGGTGGGCGTCGATGAAGCGCGCCGCGTCGCGGCTCAGCTCCTTGTCGCTGTGTCGCACGGCCAGCTCAAACACGCGCACCGCGTTGTCGGGCGCCAGCGCGTTGGACAGCTGCCGGGCGCAGGCCGCCTTCACCGACGCCACGCCGTACTTGTCGGCCGCCACGTACAAGTCCACGGCGCCCTACGCGCAGTTTATTTTTAAGAGCGTTAGCTCTTACTCACGTTTCGAGATTTCTTGGGGTCTGCTACCACCCTGCGATCACAGCGCCATCTGTGGCAGCAACTAGAAAACAGCACATCTCGCATTGAGACTTGTAGCGCCATCTACAGCTAACGCTCGTTACTTCAACGTCTTCCAGACGGTGTTTACAGTATGTCCCGAGGCGGAAGCGTATCGACAGCGGATTTACAAGGCACGCTTGACTGAGATAAAGTGCTGGCGAAGTGTCGGGACTGACATTGTCACGGGTTCGCTTATCAATGTTATTATGCTGGTCGCTCTGAAGAATACACCCTGGTTGTTCATGTAGCCACTGCGGACACGTTGGCCTTGGTGTGGACACGTGGACACTGTATACCATGTAGATGCACAGCTGTCAATATGCGACCAACTTTTCTTACTGCAAAAGCAGTGCTTGCATCTGTACCCTCCAGGCAATCTGACGTCTGTTGAAGTGAAGCCTTCAGCCTCCAGAAGAAATAACTACCAGCCAACTCCCCCCCCCCCCCCCCCCATCGCCCTAACTAGGAGGGGTCCCACTCATCCACCACCAGAGTTGTCGCATCAGACGTCTGATCGCTCCGTAATTTTTTTCAAATCTAACCTGTCTCCCACTTAATGCGCATGCACAGATCTGTTTTACTTTTCAAGCAACAAAGTACGGGGATGCGCTGGTACACATCGGTGCGTTTAGGAGAAAGCGCGAAGTGTTATGAATTCCAGATTCATTTGTAGCCTAAATAACTCGGAGCTCTGATGCGCTCGTCATCACATCACCACTTCGTGTTCCCTCTTGTCTTCCTCTCTCGGTCGCTATACGATTCTGCCATGAGCGCTGTGCGGCTGGACATCTGTATTGAGGCTATCTACCAGGATAGTGCAAGGGTTGGCGTTTTAAAAGCTAAAAGGATTAGTTCAGCTATACTGCTATACGTTATTCCATTCTCAATTTTTCCTATTCTTTGTCGGTTCTTTGACTCCTCCTCCACCATCGCAGCGCACCTGTGCGCTTTGCGCTTCCTGCTTCATGACGTTACGAAACCTTCTTCGCCCACCACTTCTCCTCTCCACTATACGGTGGACGCCGGGCTTTCGTTCTCACGGCCGCTCTAATGCTGACGCATTAAGAAGTGTTATGAAGTTCTCCAGCGCGTACCGCGAAGGTGAACGCATAGCGCACTGTTCACCTGGCTGATGCCGCTCAGCGTTCCGGCGTAGAGGAACTCCAGCAGCTGTCGCACCGCCTCGTAGGAGAGGTCCTCGATGACGACCACGCGGTTTGTGGCCTCGGCAGTGGGGCCCGTCAGCATGGCTGCGAACACGGGTGACAGGCGGCCAAGGAGGTCTCCGTGGGCGCGCAGCTTTTTCTGGCCCACGCGGATCTCGACGTCGCCGAACGACGCGCTCTCCAGCAGGCCCGGCAGCTGGCCTAGCAGGGGGCTGCCCGGGCACTCCTCCTGGCCGCCGTTGCGGTCCGTCATGTACTCGAACCTGCGCCGCCGGTCAGCACACACGCTTACTAATGCCTAGAGTGTACCGTGTGTAGGTAACATTTCGTTCCACGCGTTCCACAACGCGTTCCACGCGGTACGCGGAGGCGACCTACCTGAAGAGAACGACCAGTGCGAAGCGGTCGTTGTCATCGCCGCTGCAGGCGGCGGCCGACACGACCGATGCCGCGCTGCTTCCCGAGGTCCCGCCGAAGCCCAGCAGCGCCTTCTTCTCGCACGTGATGCGTGCCGCCGTCTTGGTGTTGCACGTGACCTGCGCGATGTCCCGGCCGGTCGGGTCCTTCAGTGCCAACGAGTAGGAGCCCTGCGGTGTGGCGACGGAGAGAGGGCGAGTCAAGGCGCAGACGCTGTCTTGCCGCTTCGCACACTAGAGAAGTGGTCCGATATGGAGGACACAGAGAGGAAGGCCTGAAGCTCGGAGACGTCGTAGTGCCGGCAATGAACCTTGATGGGAACGCACCGAAGGTCTGCGAAAAGCGCGTCAACGAACAGGACGTAGCCACAGGCTCTTTAATCGTAAGCTAGCAGCGAAATTTTCCACAGCGCTGGTGTTTGAAAATCCGGCACTCTAATCGGCCGAAAAATCTTAAGTCAGCAGATTGTCGCGCCATCTGCGGTATTTAGAGGAACTATCCAGGGCTCTCAAATCGAGAAGTCTAATGGCTTCACCCAATCGTCAACAGCTGACTAGCGGCGCGTGTATCTCCTAATACCCAGTAACCGGCCACAGGAGATACCCTGGTCGTGATTAGAAGTTTCGTAACTATAGACAACTTCGATCACAAGAACAGCGGGAAGAAGAAGTAAGGAAAAACGCTTGTCCTTCTACATGACCTCCATATGACCTACTTGCCGTCATACGGCGTTCGTATGACTCCATATGAGTAATCTGTATAGTTTATATCGACTCCGTATATTCTAAATGGCACCCATATGACACTATATAAAACATATGAAATTATGGGACTCGTTATATGAAACTTTTAACTATGGCTGCCTTATCCTGAGTTAGACAGCTGTAGAACGCACACGATGTTAGTGAAGGTCTATAGACTCCCACAAGCAGCTCGACGGTCGACGCCGTGTTAGGCACTCGACTGTGGAATACGCACTCGTAGACATGAGGGTTGGGGTACGAGATTCTCTCACTCGGTTGCTACAGTCTAAGACACTAAGCCTGGGGAATCATGCGTGACAACTAGTGAGCAGTGGTGGAGAAGATATATGGGCACTAGGCGAGGGCTTCGGGCTTTGCGCGGTTGCCTTTCGAGCACACGAGGGCACAAAACTTGCAGAAACCGCTACCTCGTGTTCGCAGCTTCCAAAAAATTTGACACGGACTTGGTGACACGAAAGAGACGTGGCAGGGGACACAAGCGCTTGCCCTGTTTTCTGAAAACCAGTGGCAGCCCCGGTCACTATAGGCAGACCCAAAGCAAAAACCATTTCCGGTTGCAGACCGTACGTCGAAGCCTTTTCCAACTAGCAGTGCTGCTAGAAGGTAAAGGTTCACAAGACGAGCGTAGGCGGCATAATCAAAGACAATCTTACACGTATAGAACGCGTTTTGAAGCGCGTGAAGCCATAGGCCGCTCTATAAATAAATCTGCACTTTCTAAGCAATGCGGTGCGCATGCCACGGAGGTCTTCGATATCTGATATGAAGGAACGCTTTTTTGTTTCAATGCGTATCGAAGTGTCAATGCAATGGAGGTTTTGCGGTTTGCCACCATCGGGATGCTGCCGCAGTGACCATTACCGAACCTTGAAGAAAATGGCGGACTAGCTTGTCACCATAGCCACTTAGGCGCTCCGGTGTAGGACGTAGTCTTCAGCATTGTGTGCATCTGCAGATTCTGCTCACCAGGGTCTTTTGACATCGAAGGACCCTAGTACCGTTACGAACATCAAAATAGGCGGGCGAGTCGTGTAAAAGTTTGGTTTATGGGGTTTAACGTCCTAAAGCGACTCAGGCTAAGAGGGACACCGTAGTAAAGGGCTCCGGAAATTTCGACGAACTGGGGTTCTTTAACGTGCACTGACATCGCGCAGTACACGGGCCTCTAGAATTTCGCGCCCACCGAAATTCGACCGCGCCGCTGCCGGGATCGAACCCACGTGTTTCGGGTCAGCAGCCGAGGACCACAACCACTGAGCCACCGCGGTGGCTAGTCGTGTAGGAGTATCTCTCTATGTTGCCTGCATCTGTGCTGACCTGAATGACCAGAATTTAAGGGCGTGCTAGCGTATAAGGGGTATACCTGCAGCGTGCTCTTGGTCTCTACGAAGCACGAGGCCGTCTCGTAGCCGTAGTAGTCGACGTCGGTGGTGAGCCATATCTGGAAGCGCGGCTCGTCCCACTGGGCCGGGAAGGGCGAGCTGCAGAGGGAGACCTTGTTGCGCAGCCGCAGCTTGCCGCAGTTGTGCACCGTCCACGTGTGCGTGATGCTGTGCGAGTGCAGGTACGTCTCGCTGGACGTCGACGACGACATGGTGGAGCCCAGTTTGCTGCCTCCGCCGCCTCCGCTGGCCGCCGTCGAGTCTGCACTTCTTCCTCCTCGCCGCAGCCGCCGATTGCTGTCGTTCCGAATGATAATGATGATGATGTCCTCGGGCTTAATGGCACATATTGGCTAGGGTGCATAGCGAATACATTCTTTCCAAATCTCTCGGCAAGTGCCAAGTAAGCAGTGAAGGTGCTAGAGGAATGATCACGAAATTTAACTGTAAAATAAAGGAAAGGGATCTAGACCCATAACTGTGGGACATCATCTGATCAGTGAAATGAAATGGAAACAGAAATAAGTTATTGACATTACTGTTGTGGGGGCGAAGGCTACGGAAGAACGTAGACAAGGCACGCTGGTTGAGGGGTAGACGAAGGACCTTTTATTTGACGAGGACATGATTACGAAACGTAAAGCTGAGCAGGAGATAAGACACAGGAGAGAAGCAAACAGGACGAGCTCAGGACGAGCTCAGTCACCGCTATTTATACTCTTTAGTCATATGACACTTATAAGCCAATTATAAAGTATACATCTACAAAGACAAGACACAAGACAATCCACCGCACTGAAACCAAAACCACATATACAATTACCTTTTTTGAAGCAATGGGCCAGTTTGATTGATCGATTGATTGATTGATTGATTGATTTACTGACTGGAAACGTTTATTTATGATCCTGTTAAGGGGGACTGGTTGGTTGCCTAGTTCAGGAATCCGTTGGCTTCGGCTGCTGTCCTGGCCCTGAACTCCAGACGTATCTGACGGCGCCGTCTCAGAGTCATCCGTCGTTGGGTTTGCTATCCTGTCTAGTTCTGGATGTTCTTGGAACTCCTATACCATATGGCAAATGGAGGTCGTCCTTCCACAGAACATACAGTGCGGTTTTATGTCTTCTGGGTGCATATAGGCTAGGCTTGTTACCAGCTGAGAGAGGGGTCAATGGAGCGTATCCTCTTCTACCATAACCTGTGCGGCTGGCGAATGTCTCTGTACCCTATCTCTGGATCCAGTCTAGTACCCTGAGAGCGGGATGGTGGCCGGGAGAATATTCCACGGGCTGCGGCGCACGCGCCTTTGTTCCTTCCATTGGAGGATTGTCCTAGAGTCCATGCGATGGTCGAGATCTCATCTGCATCCTGCGTTTTTTGGAGGATGCTGAGCACATGTTTGCCTAGTCGTCTTCTCCTGTTTCTTTATATGTTTCTTGGGACACTGGTTATATACTCATTGGCGTAAGGGCCTCTCGGGGAGATGGCGAGTGCCACCGTTGCATCTTCTGCTTGTTTTCTGTGCATTTGACGGAGGCTGAGCTTAGGAGATTACCCTCGCGGTCCGTGCCGGCCAGGGCCATAGTCACTTCGATGGGTCCTGCCCCACGATGCCCGAAGTTTCTGACGAGTGGAACCGGGGTTTCTGAGATGGCAAACATGAAGAATGTATTCGGCACCGATCGCGAAAGGAAATAACAATGCATCTTTTCTTTTCGAGGCTAGGGCCGGGAGCTGGAGGATGGAGTGCTACCGGCAAAAATTGGAGAATACTAATGATGCTTACTAGGGCTGCAAGCACGACAGAGAAACGATAGAACACATTCTTATTCAGCGTAAGGCCCTCCACCGTCAATTCACGGGGCCACCACAGAGATGCGAGGAGCCCTGAGGTTTGGGAACAGCCGGGGCATGCTCAAATGTCAAAAAGTAGAAAAACAAGAAGCGATAAAATTATTAATGATGAAGAGCATGGGAAGGCATTTTAGAAAATGAGGGAAGAGGAAAATTAGAAATTAATCCGAAGAAATATAGCATTCTAGGATTTAACATTTAGCTGAAGGTTACCACCAGACTAATACGAAGGGGATGCTACCAATTATCTATTCAACAACTATGTAACCTTGAATAGTAAAGATTATTGATGTTTAATGATGAGGTATAGCTAATAAAAGCCCAAAACTGATGAAACTATCTTCGAGATGAGAAAAGTTATGAAAATTGTCATCCTAGTAAGAAAAGATAAAAAAGAAAGTCAGCACGTACATAGTCTATAAGTAATCCACTTATTGTTGCTATTATTATTGTTATTGTGGCTTTTATATTATTAAATTTATATTTTTGTTTCATTTTTTAACGTTTTGAGCACCTGTCAATCGCCGCCTGTGTCTTCGGCAATCCCCGCCGTGAGTACACGAAATTATTTTGAGGAGAACAGCAACAACAGCTTAGCCATCTTCTTTGTCCTTTTCCGTTTTATGTTTTTATTGCTTTCACTCGGCGCCTGATTCCTGAACATTCCTTCCAAATGTGTATGTTTTAGCATATTGTGCGTGAGAACAGCAATGAACTAACCACCGCTGAATCTTATATGCATCATGCATAGACCAGCCGCCGTGTGGCGCTGGCGCGGCGCCAGCGACTGGCCATGCGGCCCAGCTGGACGGCAGCTGCCCTCTTGGGCTGGGCCGTCCTGTCGCTGGCCGCGGTGGCCACGGCCCGCCCAGAGGGCAAGGCGGCGCCCCGACCACCGCAGCCGCTGGTGCTCACCAAGGAAGGGAGGCTGCTCGGCGTGCGCACGTCGTTCGAGGGCCGACCATTGCATGCTTTCTACGGCATCCCCTACGCGCGTCCGCCCGTGGGGCGCCTGCGGTTCCTGCCGCCACTGTCGGCCAACCCATGGCGGCACGTCTGGAGTGCCCGTCGCGTCAAGGGACCGTGCATGCAGCGTCTGGACGAAGTACACTATCCGGTGCACCTGAAGATGCTGCAGAACGCGTCCGAGGACTGCCTGTACCTGAATGTGTGGACACCCGTCGTCGACAGGCAGAAGGTCGGAGTTGGGGATCTCAAGCCCGTAGTGGTTATCTTGCACGGCGGGGGATTCAGCTTCGGCAACACCGGCTCCCTCCTCTACGACGGCTCTGCGTTGGCGGCGCTTGGAAACCTAACTGTGGTCTCGATGAACTACCGGCTAGGGGTGTTTGGGTTTGTGGACGCTATGAACCGACAGGCGCCCGGCAACGCTGGGCTGCTAGACCAGCGACTGGCGCTGCTCTGGGTCCGCCGGAACGTGCAGGCGTTTGGTGGCGATCCAGACAAGGTGAACTATGGGGTCTTTCGCGTGTTTGTGTAGCAGTACAAACGCCTCTTGTTGTTCTGAAGTTGCAGTTTTGTATCTATACGCCAGTTTGAGATCTTCGTTGGACCTAAACGCTGCACAGTAAAACACTTAAGCCGCTTTCGATTATACTTGCTGACATGATGCAAAGTTAGTTATTCCTTGCTTTGGGTGAAGCTCGTAATACCAACTTTGGAATAGGGAGATTTTTTCGTTGCCATTGCAGCCTTGTGCGTTCAAAGTCGTTGGGGGGTAGTCATTCTTGATAGAGGCGGCCATGGTATTTGCCGTCCAATGCCCTTTTTGTTACTCTGAGAGAATCGCTTCTGCAAGAGTATAAATTTACTACAATGGACGCGCCGACTACCCTCTTGTTCTGCAGTCACGTTTTGTGCGGTATCGTGGAAGAAAAGTTTTCTGGAGTGCGGTCTCGTGAATCAAGACAGCGGGAATTTTCCTAATGAGAGATCACACCTCTTTAGACAAATGCGCAACATCCCGTTTTTCCTGTAAACGCACTGAACATGAATCACGATGTACAACGAAGTAGTGGACACAATTTGATATATGCAGAGCAGGCTTGGCCTGGCAATGAACGTGTAAATCTACTCCAGGTGAGAACGATGAGGTGTGATGTAATATACGTACACAAAGTATTAAGACTTAAGGATTATGAGTCGCGTACTTAGGGAAACAACAGCAACGACTTGAATAAGTGAATTAGTGGAACAACGAATGACAGAACGAACTGGAATTTTTTTTTATTCTTTCAATCTCACTCTATGACGGTACCCTTAGTTGTCTGTTAAGGTGAAATCACACTGATTTCCCGTTTGCGTGCGTGCGTGTCCAACAGGTGACTCTGCTGGGTCTGGGCTCGGGCGCTGCGTCGTGCGGCTTGCACATGGCTGCGCCTCAGAGCCGCGGCCTCTTCAGCGCCGCCATCTTGGAAGGGGGAGGGCCTCTCTGCGACGCCTTCGTGGAGCCCTCCCGCCGCAGCATGGAGCGTGCCAACCACCTGGCCGGACTGCTGGGCTGCTCGCGCATGGGCGCTGAGCTGAGCAACCTGCCCGGAAAGGCGAGCATCCGTGTGTATGCTGTGCACTGGGATTTTCAACCGCGGTTCATGCATTCCTTTCAGGCGGGTATAGCCGCATATGGTGCTAACAAATGCGGAACACCTCTGGTCTTTCTCATGCCGTTTCGGGGTCTGGTAAATGGGTAAATTGTTTTTTGAGGAAATGAAATGGCGCAGTATCTGTCTCACATGGCGGACAAGGGATGTAGGTGGGAGTGAAAGAAGAAAGCGAGAAAGGGGTGCCGTAGTGGAGGTCTCCGGAATTATTTTCCACCACCTGGGGATCTTTAACGTGCACTGACATCGCACAGCACACGGGCGCCTCTTGCGTTTCGCCTCCATCGAAACGCGGCCGCCGCGGTCGGGCTCGAACCCGGGTACTCCGGCTCGGTAGACGAGCGCCTTACCACTGAGCCACCGCGGCGGGTTTTAGGGGTCTGCCTTTTCCGTAACCCGATGGCTGCGTTCTTTATTGGCTCTCTTTATAGTGTAAGCGTACGTTGTGCTTCATGGGCCGGCAACAGCCGTCACACATCGTAATGAGTCTGGTGCCGTAAGGGGGCACTTCCAGCTGTGTCTGTGAGCACGTTTGTGGCGATACATGCTAACTTTCCGGTAAGCGCCCCCTGGGTGTCGCCATATTGCTCTCTGCTCTGTTTTTTTGCCCTTGGTGCAAGCACGGTGGAAGTGGTACCACAAGATATCTGCAGCTTTTCTCAGTGCAAAGAGCAGGTGTTACAATATAAGCTGTACCTAATGGACTCATGTCAAAATGCCTGCAGTCTAGGCTGTTGCCAGCAGATGCAAAGAGCGCATGCCACCGGTTCCACTTGTGCCGGCGAGCGCATTTATTGGAAGGTTCGGTACGACAAACTTATTCCGTCGGCGTCGTAGTCTGTCCCAAGCAAAGTCTCTCACATACATCTATGTTCTTCTGGCGATTTTCCCGCCAAAATTCCGATTGGAAAGGCGGCCGCCGGTTCCAATCAGAATTTTGGCGGGAAAATTGCCAGGAGAGACTCTCGCGTACATGTAGTGTTCTCCTTGCGATTTTCCTGACAAAATTCCGATTGGAACCGGCGGCCGCCTTTGAATGGATGCGAAAGCAGTAGTAGTGGTGGTTTTTATTTTGCATTGAATATGGAAGGTAAAAGAATATTTGCTACCCCGGCATCTGCTATCTCTGCTGGAGACATCTGAGCTGGGGCACCGAAAATAAAGGATAGCAGGCAGTGTGTAGAAGTGAAAAGAAAGAGGTGAGGGGGGCGCCCGTGTGCTGTGCGATGTCATGGCACGTTAAATTCCGGAGCTCTCCATTACGGCACCTCTTCTGTCTTCCTTTCTTCTTTCACTACCTCCGTTATCTCTTCATGTACGGCGCAGTTCCGATGTCCAACGAGATGTGAGACAATTAATGCGCAATTTATTTTCCTCAAAAACCAATTTTCAATTTTCAGCCGCGGTTCCATTGCCTTTATGCGGTATGTAGGATGGCCATCACCTTCTAGCATCACCTTCTTCCATTGGATTATCACATAAAATACACTGAAATTCGTTATCGGGATGTTATCGGGATGGGCCAACTTCCAATTTTGAGGGTCCTAAGTTTTCAAATTTGGCGGTGCCCTATGATAAGTCCGCTGATGGTCACGCGGTATTGATGACGTCACGATCATCTCCCTACCACTTATCGCACAGTCCTCATACCTCTACGCGTGGCGCAGTGGTCAAGCGGTTAAGCGATGCACCACTGTCCCGTGGTAGGTGACTGGGTGTGAGACCCAAGTTGCTCCTCCCGAGCTTCCGTAAAGCTCATGCTCAGCGCCACGGCGGCGCGTAGCAATTACATTGAATTTGGCAACAGTTGGCAGTTTGCTCACAATCTGGTGGGCAGGTTGACACCTGCTGCGGTGGGTAGGTTGTGAGGACGTCACGTGGTGCCGTGACCCCTCTCGACCAATCAGGTAATTTCATGACAGAGAAGCCGGAAATTTTTTTGTGAGAAGACAGCCTGAATGCTGTCGCATTACAGTCTCTGAATGGAACGTAACTATGTCACAGACGCGTGTCTCACAAGGGAGGAACTGAATCGGTCGAAGCGGAGGTTTGCTTTGGAAACGAGGCGTGTTGCTCACGCTAGCTACACGCATCGCGCAGTCGCACTCTGTGTTGACCTTAACAGCGTCGTTTCTGTGTACGTGCTCAGGTGCTGGCCTGCCTACGCAGCCGCCCCGCTGAAGACCTGCTGTGGGCGCAGGAGCGCGTCTCACCCAGCTCGCTGAGGTCTTTCGTGGCAACGTACGGGAACGCATTCCTGCCCAAGTCTCCCTGGAAGGTCAAGTATCTCCCCGTGCCGCTGCTGATCGGCACATCGAGCAACGAGGGGAGCCCGTTCGTTGGGCGCCGAAGCTTCGAGCAGCCGCCCAGGTGAGATCACGTTTGGGGGTGGCCGTCGTATTCCGCTAGCTTTGTTGCAGAGATATCGAAGGCCGCCGGCACCGGACTGGGGCACGCATCTGCTAGCAGAGCTAGGAAGAGTTGAAGTTGAAAGCTTCCAGAAGCTCCAAAGGTCGCGTGCTTCGAGACTCATAATAAGCTCTTGACACGCTACCTGATCAGTTAGGACAAAGCTGCTATACGGTCTTGATCGCCAAAGCTAAACCTTTCCAGAATACTAATAGACATGGAAGTTTCACCTTTATTCCCAGCACCATTTGAAGAGCCAAATGGCTTAATGCGGTCATGTCTTTGCTTTTGTTTCTGGTCGGTGGTTAATTACTCTTTCCTTAGCTCGTATCAAGATGGCGGTCGCTTTCGTGAACACCACCATCAGCAGCTGCGCGTATACAACTCGCGCAGGCTGAGCAACCGGTCGGAGGCGCTGAAGCTTGTGGGAGGCCTCCTGGAGACCTACAAGATACCGCTGCCCGCAGGCCGGCCGCCCATGCAGCCCTACCAGGAAGTAGCCGGGTCCCGGGGCTCCGTCGAGGGTCAAGACCTGAGGCGCCTCGTGGCGGACGTCTTCGGAGATGCGGCGCTCCACTGTCCTTGCAGGTGCGTGAGCCAGCCCAGTTGCTCCTGCCGTTGCACCGGGCACTTTAAACGTGCCCCGGACGGGTTTTCCCTGAGTACAAAACTCCGATATTGGGAATTTCGCTATGTAAGAAACTGTTTCTAAGTCTTCCAGAGGAAGAAGAAGGGCGGGGACATTAGGTATTTCTGTAAGAGCAACTTGAATGATAGAGCGCTAAAGACGACACAGTGTAGTGTGAAAGACGAAGTCTCTGCAGCACCAGTTTTAAATCGACACTTTCTCAGTGGTGGACGGGGTCGTCACCAATAATGTCACTTGGTCCCACTTCGTTGCCTTCGTTACGCAACGTTCTGTGTGACAGACCGCGTAAAGGTGCCTGTGTTGCTTCCCGGCACCATGGAACGAAACGGCGCTGGTGGTACCGTAGTGGGCAAGTTGATGTAGCATCTCTTGTCAGGGACACTGTACGCAGACGCCTTAGATGCCTTAGGCGTCTTCTTCCCCTTTTAGTGCGTACATGCTTACGCAGTTTGTCGAGAAAAAAAAGTCGCTATGCTCCTATTCCTCTGCTTTGATGAAAGCGAATCCGTGGCGCTGCTGTGGCGCAGGCGGTTCGCGGACTGTCACGCCCGGGGCGGCCAGCGGGTGTTCGTGTACAAGTTCTGCTACGCCACGGCGTCCCTGCACGTGCCCGAGTGGATGGGCGTGCCGCACAGCTCCACCTTCTGGTACATGAGCGGCGTGCCACTGCGCATGCCCGAGCGCTTCCACGAGCTGGACAAGACGCTGAGCCGAGAGCTGATACGAGTGGTCGCCAACTTCTCCACGTACAGGTGAGGGCCGTGTGGGTGGGATGCGACGAAGAAAGGTTGTCGGCGGTTGTCAGACAATATCGGCACGCTAGCCAGCATGGCGACGTGCACCACATGGCGCAGCAGACAACCTGGAACACGTGATCTACGCGTTGTTTGGGCTACGAGTACAGCTTAGTCTCTAGTTGTCATACCCAGTGTAGGTTCGCGTCCGTCCACTGAACAGCTATAGCCAGCGCAAATAATTGGCCCAATATTGGCAAAGTCTGGCCCTACAAAGGACCAAAGTGAAGCCAATCCAGTATTGGAGATCGCTGGCGTCACTCTGGTTCTCTGTAGGAACAGGCTTTGCCAATACATTTCCAATATTGGCTCGATAAGCTATGCTGCTGCTATGGTAGAGAGAGGGTGCGGTAGATGGTCCTTGGCGATCACAAAATGAACAAGGGAGGGGAAAACCTCAGTTTGCTAGAGCCAACGTTTCGACAAGGGGACTTGTCTTCGTCTGGGCAAAGCGTTCATCATCGGCAGGGATTATATAGGGCCTTCGCTCCGAGGAGGAAGGCCCCGGGGGTGGGGAAGGAAAGTGGTGTGGGAGGGGATGCGTGTCAGGAAGGGGAGGGAGGTGAATCATCATTCGCTAGGCTGCAATAGTGCAACAACCTATATCCGGGGGGTATGCAATGAACAAAAGGCTTTGAAGGGGCTGCGACGGGGGGGGGGGGGAGGCGCTGGGTGAACCTGCAAAACTCAGATAAAAGGATTAGTCAGCGTGGTACAGGGAAATGATAACAAGGGAAAAAAAAGGGGGGGGGGGTGGCACTGGAAGGAGAAAGGAAGGGGGGCATTTCCAAGGAAGGACTAGGCAGGGGGGGGGGGGGGGGGAATGGCTCGTGTTCAGAGAAAGCCAAAAAGTGGGGGCAGAGGGGGTAACAGGAGTGTCATGGTTTCCGAGAACTGGTAGCAGGGGATTAGGAGAAAAAGAAAAAAAAAAGGTGAACAAAGGAAGAGGGTGACAAGGCCGGAAATGGGGTGGAAGATATGACTTGGGAAGGGTGCAAGGAGCGACAATATACTTATGTGAGGTTCTAGGAAATAGTCTGACCACGTGCAAGACATTTGTTAATTTAAAAATATGTGCGTTGCTAGTGCGTTGTTGTATGTGGCCGTTGAAAAAGTCTGAGCATTGTAGACGCGGTGCCGTAGTTTGTGGCGATTCTTTTGAAGGTTCGTTCTTTCGCTTCCTTTTCATTATTCAGCTTCGATTTCGATTCTGGAGCCGGCGAATGAGATTGCCTGTTTGGCTCTGTCATGACGTCACAGTTCGCAATCGCCTTCATCGTAGAGTGGGGCTAGCCAGACTACTGCTGATTGTAGTAACGATAGCTAAGATGTCATCATTATCATCGAACAGTGCAACATCATTGTTGAGTAAAGGCATCCCCCACCAATGCACCCCTTCTTACACCAGATATAGCCACCTTATCAGCAACTTTCTTAACCTCAAAGCGACTCCCTGTTTCATTTTCTTCCCGTTTATTTTCTTTGTTAGTCGCTCCGCTGCTTAAGTAGGACACAGGTTATCTTTCTGCGTGTCACAGGTCCTCTTCTATTGCTTCGTTTTAACGTAAGATCACGCGAGCTCTAGTTTGCTTCATTACTTTGAGATAAACGGGGCACTTTCCAATTTCATCACCTAAAAAAAAATAAAGCTATAGCCCAGGAGGTAAACATTAATGAGCTTCCCTCTTGCAACAGTTAAAACCTGCTTTGAGATTGGGTTCTTTGGCGGCTCGCTGTCTACGCGAGTAAAACCGTGCATATAAGAGCACTGATCAAGCTATACCTATACTTCAAGCAAGCTGTATAAGTGAGCAAAGCAGTCTATGTGAAAGTTGGTGCCATGGTGTGTGTGTTTGTTTTCCTGTGTGTTGCATGGTCCTCAGTGGGCATGCTAAACGAACTAGCCCAATCGTCTACGCTTGTAGGTGCGCTCCAGGCCTGTTCAGAAACACAACAAAAAATTTTCTGTAGTCTCAACAGAATTTTTGTTCTATTTTTGGCCATGAATTTGTAGTAACAGAAGTTTTTGTAGTACTCTGCTCTTCCTTGTCGCGGCGACAAAACTACAGAAAATTACTGCAGTACCAAAGAAAATCTGTCGTTGCGACAAAACGACAGACCAATTTGTCGTCCTTACAGCAAACATTTTCTCCTTTTTTTTTTTCGATTTTGACCGCATTGCAGAACGATTTATTCAGCAAGTACATCCTTTGTCAAAAGTAAAGATACCAAGAGGATTGCTTCTAAACTTTGTGGTGAGGCTCTTATAGCATCTATGGGAGTACACAGTTTCACGAGGGGTGAGGAAGAGAGTTCCACTATCCTGCGAGACTTAAAATATTAACAGCTCATAACGAGCCTCTCAGCAAAGCCCATAGAAGCAAAAAACCTCTTTGACTATTTACTTTTGACAAGCCTGTACCTCGAATGCAGCACTGATACTAGCAGTTTTCACGAAGCGTTATTTAATACTGTGAAACTTGCAGCAGCACACCAACATGTTCGGGTGCAGACTACTTCTGACTCTTTTCGCCAGTTCGTGGTGATCAATAAACGTGTCTGGTGCGGCGATTCATGGTACCAGTCTTTATGCTCAAGGACTGTTTTCGAAGCCGGATGCACCAACGCACTGAAACCTCCATGCAAAACCACCTTGGCAGGTGTAAATGACCTAGACAACGCATTACGAAGCTCAAGTCGTGCGGAAGCCATTGTACAGGAGTATGTCTGCTCGCTGCTACTTGCGGCACGTGCAGAGGCCCATAAAGCGGGCGCTTTGTCGGGAAGGATAAGAACTCGGGGATGAACACTCCGGTCGTATATAGATGATCCCCACGCGCTCGTCACGTCTAGGGGTCGTCATAAACACGCTGTCATAATAGCGGCGCATGGGGCGCACGTGACGTGGGATGTGCGGGACCTGAGGCGTCCTTTATGGTTGCTTCCTATTTTTTGTGGTCCTTTCAGGAGCGACGCCGTAAAAAAACTATTCTTTCCTTTATGCGCGTTAGTTCGCAGCCCGCCGCGCTGTGTTGACGTCGTTGGCTCGAGAGAGCGCGTTGTCGGAACGAGCTGGAACATGCACGCAGTGTCGCAGGGCGCCTATGGTATACTGAACTCCGGTCCTGGAGCTAGTACCGTGCAGAGCGTTGCGAGAGTGCAGGCTGGCAGCAGGCGAATGCAAGGCGGGATTCGCGAAGTTCCTGTATAGCTCCAAGAACGGCTTGACTGCGTGTAGAACGTGAGGGCACAGGACAAGGGCATACATGCACTGCTGGAAGAAATGCTTGCGAACCTGACCGCTAGGGTGATAAGAACACATTGCATTGTACTGAATTGTATTTATTGAGACTGTAATCCCGTTTCCTGTAGTTTAGTAGCGTGTAGAAACAAACATATGTACAATAACGAAATGACCAAAGGTGCAAACTAAAAGTACAATTTGAAGCAAGTAAAAAATTCTAAAAGGCAAACCGAAAGTAGAAACGCACAAGAACTAGAAACGCTTGATACAAACATTAGAAAGTGTACAAGCATAAAACATACACAGGTACAAAAAGTAAAAAGTAGATGTACAAGTTGAAGCAAGGAATGACATACGCTATATGGTTGACCAGAAGATCACAAAGTATTTCCAGATGTGCTATATATGTGAGTAGCTTTGGGTCGTTAAACTCAAACTAATCCAGATGTGCTAGATGTGTCGTTTAGAATGAATTCTTAATTGTAGGGATAATTTGTTTTCATAGCTTGTAGAACAGCGTACAGACAAACACTTTAGAAGGAAGTGCTCACACCCAAGTAGCGATGAGCATGCTCTCTCTCGTCTCCTGCCTGAGTGCCCTGCGTATGCTAACGAGCGTGCGTTCTATGAACATTGCATGCAGAAGCTCTGCCCAGTGCCCCTAACAATGGACAAAGTTTTAGGTTCCTTAGCCTGCCTTGGGCAACAGGTACTTGCAATGAACTTTCTATTTACATATTTAAAAGACATTGGACATCTCGATAAGCTTTAAATTCACTTGCACGTTACCTTCATGCATTCTTCATGCAGTGAACTTCGTCAGCCCATTTGTCGAACTATGCACTCCATCATTCCATAGGTTACATCAATACTCGCCGTTGCATCCTTAGTATACCTTTCATGGCCGCATTTTATCTTCGTTTTTTATTTTATTTTATTTTTTACCTTTTCCACACTGCTCTCCTTCTGTCTTTATCTCCCAAATTCCCCTCCCTACGCAGAGTAGCATGACAGCGATTTTTGAACGGCGGCTAAATTCTCTGTATTTAATTGAAGAGTTTCTCTCTCTCTCTCTTCTCGTGCGCTACATCCGCGCTGTCCTACGAGGCATGAAAAACCAACCAGCCGGGTAAGTCCCCAGTAAGCCCTGTTTGTCAATCGCCCGTGATATCGCTGACCAAAGGGATTGTTAAAAGCCTATTACGAAACCGTGCTTTCATGCAATGCATGAGGCGCTGTGCATCCGCCCTTTCAGTCTTGCCGACCTGAGCGACGTAGTTTCCGCTGCACGCTTTTGGCGAGACGGAGTGCTCCTCCGGTAATGAGCGCGCGACACTGCCTGCATACGCGCGTGCGCCCTTCGGAGAGTGGCAACTGCCTTGACGACAACCTCCGCGCTATTTTTCACGCCTCTTGCTCGCAAGCACTCCGATGTGCTCCCGTATTCGCTTAACACGCGCGGTTTAATGGTCTCCCGCCGGTCCTGTGAGAGTATTCTCCTTCGGTGCCACCCTTGCATGTTGGAAGGAATGATATTCGCAGGGATGCAAGGGTCTGCGCAGGTTTTGGAAGGGCGCACTGCAGCCCATCACGTGTCGACAGTTGGAAGCAGCACTCGACACGTTTCTTCTGATGGAGTACGAGGACACGACCTCGTTATAGAGTGCACCAACCTCTTCTCGCTGTATGCACACGAGCTGAATCAGCGCCACTTCAACGCTGTAGATGTATGAGGGGCGCCGTGCGGGGCAAACGGCGTAGGCGTCGTAGTATGTCGTAACCTAAAATTTCCGCGTTCGTCCGCTTTTCAGGTAGGATCAGGACATAAGGGGCGTGTGTTGGCCGTTGTTTACGACGTGTAATATAGTTGTGATGCAGCGTTGAGTGACCTGTGCTTCCCCATTGGCATTGGGCCGAGAACTCGAGATTTTATGGACAACAAAATTTAAACGAGTGTTTGTCTATTGGTATTTGTTTGTGTGTCTGTGTCGGCATCACTCGTAAGGGCCTACGAGAAAAAAAATAGATGGAGGCTTTGGCCGGGGTGCTACTAGCTTGCACCATCTCTCTTCTGGGGCGAAAATGGTAAATTGTTAATCACCCCCGCATTAAATTAATCTACCAATTGTTATACTCCGTTGTGGCACGGGCGGGACACCTTTCCTTTAAATTCTTTTTCTTAGTCCCACCATAATATTTGTCGATTGATCTGTCAATCAATTCAGTAGTCAGACAGTTGTTCAGTCAGTCAATCGCTGCCCATACTGAACTAGTCAGACGGCCAATCAATCACCCGGTTAATCGATCAGTCAGGCAACCAATCAAAAAAGCGGTCAGCAGATTTGTCAAGCAATTAGTCAATCAATCGCTATCATTGCTCATTTAATCAGTTTTTCGCTTGCTGTTTGATCGATCTGTGAATGTTTTAGTTACTCAGTCGGTCGGTTATTCAGTCAATCAATTATTCAATCAGCTTGATCACTCAATCAATTACTCACTCAGTTCATTCAGTCGATCGCTCTGTCAACCAACGATTCAATCAGTTTGATCATTTAGCCCCACCGCGATGGCTCAGTGGTTATGGTGCTCGGCTGCTGACCCGAAAGACGCGGGTTCGATCCCGGCCACTGCGGCTGAATTTCGATGAAGGCGAAATTCTAGAGGCCCGTGTACTGTGCGATGTCAGTGCGCGTTAAAGAACCCCAGGTGGTCGAAATTTCCGGAGCCCTTCACTACGGCGTCCCTCATAGCCTGAGTTGCTTTGGGACGTTAAACCTCAATAAACCAACCAACCTAAACCATTCAGTCACCCAATCAAATAATTCAGTCAATCAATTATTCAGCCAGTTCATTCAATCAATCAATCAATCAATCAATCAATCAATCAATCAATCAATCAATCAATCAATCAATCAATCAATCAATCAATCAATCAATCACTCGGTTGATCGATCGATGAGTTGCAGCCTCCGCGAAGTGACGGGGCTCTCAGAGCTCGATAGGGACTCCTTCCTTCTTCCTCCTCCCAGGGACCCGGGCCCGTTCATGGGTCAACCGTGGGCGCCCCTGGAGGGCGGTTCCTCGCTGGCCATGCACTTGCACCCGCACAAGGCTGGTGTGCGCAAGGACGAGCGGTCGTCCTACTGCGAATACTGGAACGCCCGGGAACCCTGATGACTGCCTGCTGCTGCACTGCGCAACGTGGCATCGAGCGTCAGCAAGATTCGGGGAAACCATGGGAAGCGAGACCTCTGCCGGCCACAGGCGCTTTCCATTTTGAAAGGGAAGACATGCGAGGCCTTGCGCCAATGTAACGAACAAGCATCATTACTGATTCTTCTGTGTAATTCTGCTATCATGTAGTGAAAATGTGGTGGTGGTTGGAACACAGTCGGCTCAGAAAGCCCTAGCTTTCAAATGTGTGTAGAAAAATTGATCTGCAATGCGAACCAGTATGTAGATTCCCTGCGAAGTTTGTTTTGATGAAATGAAAACTCTCGAGGAATGCTATAGAAGAGCTTTGTGTTAATATTTCACGTAGAAATTTAATACCTGTGCACTATTGTAATAAAATGTTGCTCTGCGACATCCGTTTTCGAGGGGAGTCTTCGATTATTTTGCAACTGACACTTAGTGAGGCGCATTATACCGACGCTGCACGGCGCACTCTACCCGCTTTTAACATTCTCGTTCGTGTTGGTTGTAAAACCGATGCCATTTCGATCGTGTTCGGACTCGAGCAGCACCGAGAAAGCCGCAATTCGGAGGACAGCCAGGCACATTGGGCGCAGCGTCTTATGTGGCGGCATATTCAGCATGAATCTCCATTCGTTCTGTCGGTTCTGTGTTCAAGTCTGGTAAGAGCACACGTTTGCGCCGACGGTATAACGAAAACTGCATCGGGCATTGTATGTTTCTCTCCGAAGGGATCTCCGAATGTAGAGAATGACTTTCTGCATATATGGGAATTAACGCATTACGCTATTGCGTCAGACCCTTAAGGCGGAGCTTATGGCCCCTCAATTTTTTTTGCCGCCTGGAGAGACGGCAATACTTTCTACAAGTTGGTATCACTTCTATGCGGCAATTTCCCGCGCTTACCTGTTTCCAGATGAGAAGTTTATTCAATCTGTCAATCCGCTCATGTGGTCTAGGTGAGTGGCTTAAGTAGGCTCTGGTGAGGATCTCGTGAAAAATGTTTAAATCTAACAGTTTGGAGAACCTGGCCGTCCATTGGAGTTGTCTCGAAGCACTTGCCTATCTCGCTTCTTGTTACTCTCATTAGTGAACTTAATCACAAGGTGCAGTTCAGTTCTCCTAAGTGGGCTCCGGTGAGGATCCCGTGAAATGGAGATAGAGAAATGTTTAAATCTAACAGTTTGGAGAACCTGGTCGTCCATTGGAGTTGCCTCGAAGCACTTGCCTATCTCGCTTCTTGTTACTCTCATTTGTGAACTTAATCACAAGGTGCAGTTCAGTTCTCCTAAGTGGGCTCCGATGAGGATCCCGTGAAATGGAGATAGAGAAATGTTTAAATCTAACAGTTTGGAGAACCTGGTCGTCCATTGGAGTTGCCTCGAAGCACTTGCCTATCTCGCTTCTTGTTACTCTCATTTGTGAACTTAATCACAAGGTGCAGTTCAGTTCTCCTAAGTGGGCTCCGGTGAGGATCCCGTGAAATGGAGATAGAGAAATGTTTAAATCTAACAGTTTGGAGAACCTGGTCGTCCATTGGAGTTGCCTCGAAGCACTTGCCTATCTCGCTTCTTGTTACTCTCATTTGTGAACTTAATCACAAGGTGCAGTTCAGTTCTCCTAAGTGGGCTCCGGTGAGGATCCCGTGAAATGGAGATAGAGAAATGTTTAAATCTAACAGTTTGGAGAACCTGGTCGTCCATTGGAGTTGCCTCGAAGCACTTGCCTATCTCGCTTCTTGTTACTCTCATTTGTGAACTTAATCACAAGGTGCAGTTCAGTTCTCCTAAGTGGGCTCCGGTGAGGATCCCGTGAAATGGAGATAGAGAAATGTTTAAATCTAACAGTTTGGAGAACCTGGTCGTCCATTGGAGTTGCCTCGAAGCACTTGCCTATCTCGCTTCTTGTTACTCTCATTTGTGAACTTAATCACAAGGTGCAGTTCAGTTTTCCTAAGTGGGCTCCGGTGAGGATCCCGTGAAATGGAGATAGAGAAATGTTTAAATCTAACAGTTTGGAGAACCTGGCCGTCCATTGGAGTTGTCTCGAAGCACTTGCCTATCTCGCTTCTTGTTACTCTCATTTGTGAACTTAATCACAAGGTGCAGTTCAGTTCTCCTAAGTGGGCTCCGGTGAGGATCCCGTGAAATGGAGATAGAGAAATGTTTAAATCTAACAGTTTGGAGAACCTGGTCGTCCATTGGAGTTGTCTCGAAGCACTTGCCTATCTCGCTTCTTGTTACTCTCATTTGTGAACTTAATCACAAGGTGCAGTTCAGTTCTCCTAAGTGGGCTCCGGTGAGGATCCCGTGAAATGGAGATAGAGAAATGTTTAAATCTAACAGTTTGGAGAACCTGGTCGTCCATTGGAGTTGCCTCGAAGCACTTGCCTATCTCGCTTCTTGTTACTCTCATTTGTGAACTTAATCACAAGGTGCAGTTCAGTTCTCCTAAGTGGGCTCCGGTGAGGATCCCGTGAAATGGAGATAGAGAAATGTTTAAATCTAACAGTTTGGAGAACCTGGTCGTCCATTGGAGTTGCCTCGAAGCACTTGCCTATCTCGCTTCTTGTTACTCTCATTTGTGAACTTAATCACAAGGTGCAGTTCAGTTCTCCTAAGTGGGCTCCGGTGAGGATCCCGTGAAATGGAGATAGAGAAATGTTTAAATCTAACAGTTTGGAGAACCTGGTCGTCCATTGGAGTTGCCTCGAAGCACTTGCCTATCTCGCTTCTTGTTACTCTCATTTGTGAACTTAATCACAAGGTGCAGTTCAGTTCTCCTAAGTGGGCTCCGGTGAGGATCCCGTGAAATGGAGATAGAGAAATGTTTAAATCTAACAGTTTGGAGAACCTGGTCGTCCATTGGAGTTGCCTCGAAGCACTTGCCTATCTCGCTTCTTGTTACTCTCATTTGTGAACATAATCACAAGGTGCAGTTCAGTTCTCCTAAGTGGGCTCCGGTGAGGATCCCGTGAAATGGAGATAGAGAAATGTTTAAATCTAACAGTTTGGAGAACCTGGTCGTCCATTGGAGTTGCCTCGAAGCACTTGCCTATCTCGCTTCTTGTTACTCTCATTTGTGAACTTAATCACAAGGTGCAGTTCAGTTCTCCTAAGTGGGCTCCGGTGAGGATCCCGTGAAATGGAGATAGAGAAATGTTTAAATCTAACAGTTTGGAGAACCTGGTCGTCCATTGGAGTTGCCTTGAAGCACTTGCCTATCTCGCTTCTTGTTACTCTCATTTGTGAACTTAATCACAAGGTGCAGTTCGGTTCTCCTAAGTGGGCTCCGGTGAGGATCCCGTGAAATGGAGATAGAGAAATGTTTAAATCTAACAGTTTGGAGAACCTGGTCGTCCATTGGAGTTGCCTCGAAGCACTTGCCTATCTCGCTTCTTGTTACTCTCATTTGTGAACTTAATCACAAGGTGCAGTTCAGTTCTCCTAAGTGGGCTCCGGTGAGGATCCCGTGAAATGGAGATAGAGAAATGTTTAAATCTAACAGTTTGGAGAACCTGGTCGTCCATTGGAGTTGCCTCGAAGCACTTGCCTATCTCGCTTCTTGTTACTCTCATTTGTGAACTTAATCACAAGGTGCAGTTCAGTTTTCCTAAGTGGGCTCCGGTGAGGATCCCGTGAAATGGAGATAGAGAAATGTTTAAATCTAACAGTTTGGAGAACCTGGCCGTCCATTGGAGTTGTCTCGAAGCACTTGCCTATCTCGCTTCTTGTTACTCTCATTTGTGAACTTAATCACAAGGTGCAGTTCAGTTCTCCTAAGTGGGCTCCGGTGAGGATCCCGTGAAATGGAGATAGAGAAATGTTTAAATCTAACAGTTTGGAGAACCTGGTCGTCCATTGGAGTTGTCTCGAAGCACTTGCCTATCTCGCTTCTTGTTACTCTCATTTGTGAACTTAATCACAAGGTGCAGTTCAGTTCTCCTAAGTGGGCTCCGGTGAGGATCCCGTGAAATGGAGATAGAGAAATGTTTAAATCTAACAGTTTGGAGAACCTGGTCGTCCATTGGAGTTGCCTCGAAGCACTTGCCTATCTCGCTTCTTGTTACTCTCATTTGTGAACTTAATCACAAGGTGCAGTTCAGTTCTCCTAAGTGGGCTCCGGTGAGGATCCCGTGAAATGGAGATAGAGAAATGTTTAAATCTAACAGTTTGGAGAACCTGGTCGTCCATTGGAGTTGCCTCGAAGCACTTGCCTATCTCGCTTCTTGTTACTCTCAATTGTGAACTTAATCACAAGGTGCAGTTCAGTTCTCCTAAGTGGGCTCCGGTGAGGATCCCGTGAAATGGAGATAGAGAAATGTTTAAATCTAACAGTTTGGAGAACCTGGTCGTCCATTGGAGTTGCCTCGAAGCACTTGCCTATCTCGCTTCTTGTTACTCTCATTTGTGAACTTAATCACAAGGTGCAGTTCAGTTCTCCTAAGTGGGCTCCGGTGAGGATCCCGTGAAATGGAGATAGAGAAATGTTTAAATCTAACAGTTTGGAGAACCTGGTCGTCCATTGGAGTTGCCTCGAAGCACTTGCCTATCTCGCTTCTTGTTACTCTCATTTGTGAACTTAATCACAAGGTGCAGTTCAGTTCTCCTAAGTGGGCTCCGGTGAGGATCCCGTGAAATGGAGATAGAGAAATGTTTAAATCTAACAGTTTGGAGAACCTGGTCGTCCATTGGAGTTGCCTCGAAGCACTTGCCTATCTCGCTTCTTGTTACTCTCATTTGTGAACTTAATCACAAGGTGCAGTTCAGTTCTCCTAAGTGGGCTCCGGTGAGGATCCCGTGAAATGGAGATAGAGAAATGTTTAAATCTAACAGTTTGGAGAACCTGGTCGTCCATTGGAGTTGCCTCGAAGCACTTGCCTATCTCGCTTCTTGTTACTCTCATTTGTGAACTTAATCACAAGGTGCAGTTCAGTTCTCCTAAGTGGGCTCCGGTGAGGATCCCGTGAAATGGAGATAGAGAAATGTTTAAATCTAACAGTTTGGAGAACCTGGTCGTCCATTGGAGTTGCCTCGAAGCACTTGCCTATCTCGCTTCTTGTTACTCTCATTTGTGAACTTAATCACAAGGTGCAGTTCAGTTCTCCTAAGTGGGCTCCGGTGAGGATCCCGTGAAATGGAGATAGAGAAATGTTTAAATCTAACAGTTTGGAGAACCTGGTCGTCCATTGGAGTTGCCTCGAAGCACTTGCCTATCTCGCTTCTTGTTACTCTCATTTGTGAACTTAATCACAAGGTGCAGTTCAGTTCTCCTAAGTGGGCTCCGGTGAGGATCCCGTGAAATGGAGATAGAGAAATGTGTAAATCTAACAGTTTGGAGGACCTGGTCGTCCATTGGAGTTGCCTCGAAGCACTTGCCTATCTCGCTTCTTGTTACTCTCATTTGTGAACTTAATCACAAGGTGCAGTTCAGTTCTCCTAAGTGGGCTCCGGTGAGGATCCCGTGAAATGGAGATAGAGAAATGTTTAAATCTAACAGTTTGGAGAACCTGGTCGTCCATTGGAGTTGCCTCGAAGCACTTGCCTATCTCGCTTCTTGTTACTCTCATTTGTGAACTTAATCACAAGGTGCAGTTCAGTTCTCCTAAGTGGGCTCCGGTGAGGATCCCGTGAAATGGAGATAGAGAAATGTTTAAATCTAACAGTTTGGAGAACCTGGTCGTCCATTGGAGTTGCCTCGAAGCACTTGCCTATCTCGCTTCTTGTTACTCTCATTTGTGAACTTAATCACAAGGTGCAGTTCAGTTCTCCTAAGTGGGCTCCGGTGAGGATCCCGTGAAATGGAGATAGAGAAATGTTTAAATCTAACAGTTTGGAGAACCTGGTCGTCCATTGGAGTCGCCTCGAAGCACTTGCCTATCTCGCTTCTTGTTACTCTCATTTGTGAACTTAATCACAAGGTGCAGTTCAGTTCTCCTAAGTGGGCTCCGGTGAGGATCCCGTGAAATGGAGATAGATAAATGTTTAAATGTAACAGTTTGGAGAACCTGGTCGTCCATTGGAGTTGCCTCGAAGCACTTGCCTATCTCGCTTCTTGTTACTCTCATTTGTGAACTTAATCACAAGGTGCAGTTCAGTTCTCCTAAGTGGGCTCCGGTGAGGATCCCATGAAATGGAGATAGAAAAATGTTTAAATCTAACAGTTTGGAGAACCTGGTCGTCCATTGGAGTTAGTTGCCTCGAAGCACTTGCCTATCTCGCTTCTTGTTACTCTCATTTGTGAACTTAATCACAAGGTGCAGTTCAGTTCTCCTAAGTGGGCTCCGGTGAGGATCCCGTGAAATGGAGATAGAGAAATGTTTAAATCTAACAGTTTGGAGAACCTGGTCGTCCATTGGAGTTGTCTCGAAGCACTTGCCTATCTCGCTTCTTGTTACTCTCATTAGTGAACTTAATCACAAGGTGCAGTTCAGTTCTCCTAAGTGGGCTCCGGTGAGGATCCCGTGAAATGGAGATAGAGAAATGTTTAAATCTAACAGTTTGGAGAACCTGGTCGTCCATTGGAGTTAGTTGCCTCGAAGCACTTGCCTATCTCGCTTCTTGTTACTCTCATTAGTGAACTTAATCATAACGTGCAGTTCAGTTCTCCTAAGCGGGCTCCGTTGAGGATCCCGTGAAATGGAGATAGAGAAATGTTTAAATCTAACAGTTTGGAGAACCTGGTCGTCCATTGGAGTTAGTTGCCTCGAAGCACTTGCCTATCTCGCTTCTTGTTACTCTCATTTGTGAACTTAATCACAAGGTGCTGTTCAGTTCTCCTAAGCGGGCTCCGGTGAGGATCCCGTGAAATGGAGATAGAGAAATGTTTAAATCTAACAGTTTGGAGAACCTGGTCGTCCATTGGAGTTAGTTGCCTCGAAGCACTTGCCTATCTCGCTTCTTGTTACTCTCATTAGTGAACTTAATCACAAGGTGCAGTTCAGTTCTCCTAAAAGGGCTCCGGTGAGGATCCCGTGAAATGGAGATAGAGAAATGTTTAAATCTAACAGTTTGGAGAACCTGGTCGTCCATTGGAGTTAGTTGCCTCGAAGCACTTGCCTATCTCGCTTCTTGTTACTCTCATTTGTGAACTTAATCACAAGGTGCAGTTCAGTTCTCCTAAGTGGGCTCCGGTGAGGATCCCGTGAAATGGAGATAGAGAAATGTTTAAATCTATCAGTTTGGAGAACCTGGTCGTCCATTGGAGTTAGTTGCCTCGAAGCACTTGCCTATCTCGCTTCTTGTTACTCTCATTAGTGAACTTAATCATAAGGTGCAGTTCAGTTCTCCTAAGCGGGCTCCGGTGAGGATCCCGTGAAATGGAGATAGAGAAATGTTTAAATCTAACAGTTTGGAGAACCTGGTCGTCCATTGGAGTTAGTTGCCTCGAAGCACTTGCCTATCTCGCTTCTTGTTACTCTCATTAGTGAACTTAATCACAAGGTGCAGTTCAGTTCTCCTAAGTGGGCTCCGGTGAGGATCCCGTGAAATGGAGATAGAGAAATGTTTAAATCTAACAGTTTGGAGAACCTGGTCGTCCATTGGAGTTAGTTGCCTCGAAGCACTTGCCTATCTCGCTTCATGTTACTCTCATTTGTGAACTTAATCACAAGGCGCAGTTCAGTTCTCCTAAGTGGGCTCCGGTGAGGATCCCGTGAAATGGAGATAAATGTTTAAATCTAACAGTTTGGAGAACCTGGTCGTTCATTGGAGTTAGTTGCCTCGAAGCACTTGCCTATCTCGCTTCTTGTTACTCTCATTTGTTAACTTAATCACAAGGTGCAGTTCAGTTCTCCTAAGTGGGCTCCGGTGAGGATCCCGTGAAATGGAGATAGAGAAATGTTTAAATCTAACAGTTTGGAGAACCTGGTCGTCCATTGGAGTTAGTTGCCTCGAAGCACTTGCCTATCTCGCTTCTTGTTACTCTCATTTGTGAACTTAATCACAAGGTGCAGTTCAGTTCTCCTAAGTGGGCTCCGGTGAGGATCCCGTGAAATGGAGATAGAGAAATGTTTAAATCTAACAGTTTGGAGAACCTGGTCGTCCATTGGAGTTAGTTGCCTCGAAGCACTTGCCTATCTCGCTTCTTGTTACTCTCATTTGTGAACTTAATCACAAGGTGCAGTTCAGTTCTCCTAAGTGGGCTCCGGTGAGGATCCCGTGAAATGGAGATAGAGAAATGTTTAAATCTAACAGTTTGGAGAACCTGGTCGTCCATTAGAGTTAGTTGCCTCGAAGCACTTGCCTATCTCGCTTCTTGTTACTCTCATTTGTGAACTTAATCACAAGGTGCAGTTCAGTTCTCCTAAGTGGGCTCCGGTGAGGATCCCGTGAAATGGAGATAGATAAATGTTTAAATCTAACAGTTTGGAGAACCTGGTCGTCCATTGGAGTTAGTTGCCTCGAAGCACTTGCCTATCTCGCTTCTTGTTACTCTCATTAGTGAACTTAATCATAAGGTGCAGTTCAGTTCTCCTAAGTGGGCTCCGGTGAGGATCCCGTGAAATGGAGATAGAGAAATGTTTAAATCTAACAGTTTGGAGAACCTGGTCGTCCATTGGAGTTAGTTGCCTCGAAGCACTTGCCTATCTCGCTTCTTGTTACTCTCATTAGTGAACTTAATCACAAGGTGCAGTTCAGTTCTCCTAAGTGGGCTCCGGTGAGGATCCCGTGAAATGGAGATAGAGAAATGTTTAAATCTAACAGTTTGGAGAACCTGGTCGTCCATTGGAGTTAGTTGCCTCGAAGCACTTGCCTATCTCGCTTCTTGTTACTCTCATTAGTGAACTTAATCACAAGGTGCAGTTCAGTTCTCCTAAGTGGGCTCCGGTGAGGATCCCGTGAAATGGAGATAGAGAAATGTTTAAATCTAACAGTTTGGAGAACCTGGTCGTCCATTGGAGTTAGTTGCCTCGAAGCACTTGCCTATCTCGCTTCTTGTTACTCTCATTAGTGAACTTAATCACAAGGTGCAGTTCAGTTCTCCTAAGTGGGCTCCGGTGAGGATCCCGTGAAATGGAGATAGAGAAATGTTTAAATCTAACAGTTTGGAGAACCTGGTCGTCCATTGGAGTTGCCTCGAAGCACTTGCCTATCTCGCTTCTTGTTACTCTCATTTGTGAACTTAATCACAAGGTGCAGTTCAGTTCTCCTAAGTGGGCTCCGGTGAGGATCCCGTGAAATGGAGATAGAGAAATGTTTAAATCTAACAGTTTGGAGAACCTGGTCGTCCATTGGAGTTGCCTCGAAGCACTTGCCTATCTCGCTTCTTGTTACTCTCATTTGTGAACTTAATCACAAGGTGCAGTTCAGTTCTCCTAAGTGGGCTCCGGTGAGGATCCCGTGAAATGGAGATAGAGAAATGTTTAAATCTAACAGTTTGGAGAACCTGGTCGTCCATTGGAGTTGCCTCGAAGCACTTGCCTATCTCGCTTCTTGTTACTCTCATTTGTGAACTTAATCACAAGGTGCAGTTCAGTTCTCCTAAGTGGGCTCCGGTGAGGATCCCGTGAAATGGAGATAGAGAAATGTTTAAATCTAACAGTTTGGAGAACCTGGTCGTCCATTGGAGTTAGTTGCCTCGAAGCACTTGCCTATCTCGCTTCTTGTTACTCTCATTTGTGAACTTAATCACAAGGTGCAGTTCAGTTCTCCTAAGTGGGCTCCGGTGAGGATCCCGTGAAATGGAGATAGAGAAATGTTTAAATCTAACAGTTTGGAGAACCTGGTCGTCCATTGGAGTTAGTTGCCTCGAAGCACTTGCCTATCTCGCTTCTTGTTACTCTCATTAGTGAACTTAATCACAAGGTGCAGTTCAGTTCTCCTAAGTGGGCTCCGGTGAGAATCCCGTGAAATGGAGATAGAGAAATGTTTAAATCTAACAGTTTGGAGAACGTGGCCGTCCATTGGAGTTAGTTGCCTCGAAGCACTTGCCTATATCGCTTCTTGTTACTCTCATTTGTGAACTTAATCACAAGGTGCAGTTCAGTTCTCCTAAGTGGGCTCCGGTGAGGATCCCGTGAAATGGAGATAGAGAAATGTTTAAATCTAACAGTTTGGAGAACCTGGTCGTCCATTGGAGTAAGTTGCCTCGAAGCACTTGCCTATCTCGCTTCTTGTTACTCTCATTTGTGAACTTAATCACAAGGTGCAGTTCAGTTCTCCTAAGTGGGCTCCGGTGAGGATCCCGTGAAATGGAGATAGAGAAATGTTTAAATCTAACAGTTTGGAGAACCTGGTCGTCCATTGGAGTTAGTTGCCTCGAAGCACTTGCCTATCTCGCTTCTTGTTACTCTCATTAGTGAACTTAATCACAAGGTGCAGTTCAATTCTCCTAAGTGGGCTCCGGTGAGGATCCCGTGAAATGGAGATAGAGAAATGTTTAAATCTAACAGTTTGGAGAACCTGGTCGTCCATTGGAGTTAGTTGCCTCGAAACACTTGCCTATCTCGCTTCTTGTTACTCTCATTAGTGAACTTAATCACAAGGTGCAGTTCAGTTCTCCTAAGTGGGCTCCGGTGAGGATCCCGTGAAATAGAGATAGAGAAATGTTTAAATCTAACAGTTTGGAGAACCTGGTCGTCCATTGGAGTTAGTTGCCTCGAAGCACTTGCCTATCTCGCTTCTTGTTACTCTCATTTGTGAACTTAATCACAAGGTGCAGTTCAGTTCTCCTAAGTGGGCTCCGGTGAGGATCCCGTGAAATGGAGATAGAGAAATGTTTAAATCTAACAGTTTGGAGAACCTGGTCGTCCATTGGAGTTAGTTGCCTCGAAGCACTTGCCTATCTCGCTTCTTGTTACTCTCATTAGTGAACTTAATCACAAGGTGCAGTTCAGTTCTCCTAAGTTGGCTCCGGTGAGGATCCCGTGAAATGGAGATAGAGAAATGTTTAAATCTAACAGTTTGGAGAACGTGGCCGTCCATTGGAGTTAGTTGCCTCGAAGCACTTGCCTATCTCGCTTCTTGTTACTCTCATTTGTGAACTTAATCACAAGGTGCAGTTCAGTTCTCCTAAGTGGGCTCCGGTGAGGATCCCGTGAAATGGAGATAGAGAAATGTTTAAATCTAACAGTTTGGAGAACCTGGTCGTCCATTGGAGTAAGTTGCTTCGAAGCACTTGCCTCTTTCGCTTCTTGTTAATCTAATTTGTGAACGTAATCACAAAGTGCAGTTCAGTTCTCCTAAACACAGTCAGCACAATGATGATAGTGATGATTTGGTGCAGCAGCGCTATCCAGCGGCAGAAAGCGGGCATTTCGTGCTGACGCCATTACGCGTGATTTACGCATCGATGCTGGGGGCGCGTAGTGATTAAGTTTTAGAAGATAGGAAAGTTTGAATCTCATTGCTGTAATTAGCTCTTTTGTTCTGCTTTTTATGCTGGAAATTGAAGAACGCAAACTGTTTACGATCTACCTTGGATGTGTGTTATGTTTTTCTTGCTAGGTACTGAGATTCTTCCGAGCCAAAATCGTCGTATAGAAAGCTGCAGTGCCAACCGGAAGTTGTGGCGCTGTACCTTTGAGCGAACTTAATCAAGCCATTCAATGTTCGTTGCCGTAATCCACATGTCTACAGTGCTTCTTTATCTTGGTATTCACTAATGAAATCGGGTATATAGCGATCTTCGGTTCTCGAGGGAATTCGCAGTTCGCACGCTTTATTCCAGGGCACGTTTAATGGAGTCCCCGGGGAGATGGCGTCGGGCCTGCATGGCGGACGTAGCGTGGGAGGCGTCAGGCGAACGCCTTCGGGCGGATGGCGGGCGACAGGCAGCCGTCCTCGGTGTAAGCGGACCTCTTGAGGTCCGCCTGGCTCAGGTGGTTCACCACTGCCGCCCCCACGCAGTCTCCCATCACGTTCACCACCGTCCGGAACCGGTCCCTGTCGTAATAGAGTCGGTGGACAAGTATGTAGCTCAGTACAGTCCTCGAAGCCGCCCTGGGGGGTCAATGGCTATGGCACTCAGCTGTTTTTCTCATGGCCTAGGAATCGAATCCCGCCGCAGCAGTCGCTTTTCGATGGAGGTATGGTATGGCATATATGCAAAGTTTAAGGCCCTTATCTGCCCACGGGCTATGATTGAGGCCATAGTGAAGGCCTCCGCACTAAGTTTGACCACATGGGCTTCTTTAAAGTGCTCTCACATTGCTCAGCCGGGATTCGATACCGCGTCCTCGGTTCTCAGCAGCGTTACGTCACAGTCACTAAGCCACCACAGCATTGTGATGGCGAAGAAATGCACTTAAGTAAATAAATTAATAATTGCACTTATTTAAAGCAATCACATAACATATCGAACAGAGTAGACAACACAAAAGAAAAATTGAGTTATTATTGCCGCGAATCTTTGTAATGTTTTGTAGTGTTTTTTCATGCTTCGAGGCTGCCGACACGCCGATTGATCGCATCCAGGCGGAGCCGGTTCTAGTTTGCGCCAGAATGTTCTAGTAACTTCCCAAGCTTTATCTCGAATGTTCGCTATCAGCTTTAAAAAGAGCACGTCCTACAGCGGCGGTCATTCCGTTCGACGACCGCCGAGCACGCTTGTTGCTACGCCGCCGCCGAGTGATTCAGTTCTTTGCGGGCGCAAGTCAGCCCGAATAAAGAGTTTCGTTTCGAAGACGTTCTCGCTGTTTTCCTGTTCGCCGTACTGCAGTCACCACTACGTGACATTATTGTCGTGTTAATGTATTCAAGTATTCAATTTCCCCAGCAAAATTGTTTATTGGGATAATCTTCTGAATAATGTGGTTTGCGCACCCAATTTTCAAACAGTTATTGAAATGATAACTTGCTGTTATCATTGATACAAAGTTGTTGTGAATTTAATTCTTGCATTCTTTGTTGTTTTACCTTGCAGACATGTTCCCAATATATCATTTGCGTGTGAATTTATATGGCGTTAATCGCCCTATAATAATGATTCATGGGCAATGTATACTTGTAATGAATAAATAAATAAAATGCGTGCGTTCTCTACAGTGTTTATGCACATAAGCGAAAACCAAGTGGTCGAAACTAGTCCGGAGCCCTCCGCTGCCGAGCCTTTTTTCCCTCGTTCTTTCACTACGGTAAAAGACAGCACACTACTACAGAAATTATTTTGTTACTACAAACATTTCTGTTGTTGCTGCAAGATCACGGCCAAGAACATTACAAAAAATTTGTTGTGGCGACAAAATTTTTTTTTTTACATGACTCGATCGACGAACGAACGATTTTACGCGCTCTACTACAAACCAGCTTTGATTCCGTTCTTTTCGGACTCATACAATTGCAGTCTCTGCTCCCGCCGCGGTGGCTCAGTGGTTACGGCGCTCGGCTGCTGACCCGAAAGACGCGGGTTCGAACCCAGCCGCGGTGGCCGAATTTCGATGGAGGCGAAATTCTAGAGGCCCGTGTACCGTGCGGTGTCAGTGCATGTTAAAGAACTCTCAGTTGGTCGAAATTTCCGGAGCATTTCACGACAGCGTCTCTCATAGCCTGAGTCGTTTTGGGGCGTTAAACCCCAATAATCGACAATTGCAGTCTCATTCCCATGTCGGGAAAAAAAAATTTCTGTAATCACAACACATTTTTGTATTTTTGGCCATGGACATGCAGTAACAACGCAAACTTTTATAGTAACAGAATTATGTAGTATTGGGCTTCCCGCTCCATAGCGAGACAACTACAGAAAAATACTTCAATAATACTGAAAAATTTGTCGTTGCGACAAAATGGCAAAACACTTTGTCGTATCTTTGGCATGATTCTGCCGTTTTTTTTTTTGCAGTGGAGATGAACCAACTTAGTTTGCTTCTGAAGTAAATAGATCCTTTGGCTTAGGTGCCAAACAATACCATCTCATTAGTGTGTTAACGAGCTGAAATGTCACGAAATGGGAATAATTTTTTTTCTAACTTTGACCATATAGCTTCAAGCCAAAGCACATGAGTGAATTTTCACGGCATTAAATTTTAATTCTTGGCTGAAGGGTACACAGAACCGCCGGCGCGGTCTTCTGTTACACAGGGTATAATTACCACCACCCAAAAGCTTAAAACGGACGATTTTGGAAAGCGACAGCGAGCCTCCCAATGGGGCGTCAGCGGAGCAGCCGGTTCAGCGAAACGCGCTCTTATCAGCCCCTCGGGTGCTTTTCAGGGAGCGAACCACAGACGCTGTCGATGACGGTGCGTCCCTGTCTGCAGCGAGGGCTTCTTCGGTAAAAGATTCGATAAGCGCATCTGCGTTGCCTAGTCACGTTTTCTACACGCGAACGCTTGCCCAGCTGGAGTTGTAAGCTGGAAGCAAGCGTAGAATCGGGCCTGTAGCGATCCTTCAAGGCTGCTTGCCATTATCCCGACCACTCACACCGATGCCGAGCGCTGGGAGGGACCGATGGCTCCACGCTTTCTATTCTTGCCACAGTGCTTGTGTTCACTTTATACATTCAGCGTGTTCGCCAGTGTTGTGTTGCGCTGCAACAGCACAGTGCCTGTGTTCGCTTTATACATTCAGCGTGTTCGCCAGTGTTGTGTTGTGCTGCAACAGCACAGTGCCTGTGTTCGCTTTATACATTCAGCGTGTTCGCCACTGTTGTGTTGTGCTGCAACAGCACAGTGCCTGTGTTCGCTTTATACATTCAGCGTGTTCGCCAGTGTTGTGTTGTGCTGCAACAGCACAGTGCCTGTGTTCGCTTTATACATTCAGCGTGTTCGCCAGTGTTGTGTTGTGCTGCAACAAGGTGACTCGGGTAAGTACTCGTGGATTCTGTGTTTGTATTGCTAAGTTGCAGGCTTCGTTAGTACCGATTGCTGTTTTACTGTCTTGTACAGCATTCGGTACGAGGTGCTGTCACCTCCTCGAGAACGCCAGTTTAGTTCCATGCAGATGAGTGGCATGACTTCGTGTGCAGTGGTGGCAAGTATGAAACCGTAGCTGAAATAACTTCATCGTTCTTCCCCCAGCTGGGGTTAGTGCGTTTTGCAAGCACTTTTGTCCTAATAAAGCGTTCGTATTGTATGCCATGTTTGCTGAAAGGTGGTTGCTGACAGTGGCATTCAGGGCAGAACTTAGAGCCACAGATAAATCCCCGCTGTGGGTTTACTTTTGTACTCAAAACGTGCATTTTACTACTACTACTTGTAATTAGACTACTCACTCACACACCAATTCGGTGTGCCATGCAGCTTTAAGATGCTCAGCCGTGAGAGTCTTCTTCATCTTAACTCTCCTAGACTTCCTCCAAGTTTATTGTAATTCCCACTCTGATAGTTATATCGAGTATTTGCAATGGTTGAGCTCTGCATAGCTAGGCGCGCAATGTTTTCTCAGTGCTTGCACTACGCAGGAATTGTGTGTGAAACGAAAATGGACACCTAAACGCGCTTCACACGTCGACCGTCTGACCACAGAGAAAGTAATTGGTGGTTTCCTGTATCCGCTCCCAGTGCAACGGATGTGACAAGCTATGGACGTCACGTAAAGGCACTGGTTAAATGTTACAAGTCTGGGCAATGATGGAAATTGTACGCGTACAGTTCCACGTCACTCAGATGACATTAGCTGTCCGTGTGCAGTCACTTTTAAAACCTGCAAAGTAATATGTGGAAGCCGTGTTATTTTTGATGGACAGTGTTGGCTGTGCCAGACAGGACGCAGGAAATGGGACAGCCAGAGGGATGTTATAAGGGAGTAATTACTCATTGGACGGAGGGGTGGTTGCGCGACGCTGACTATGCTACCGCGATCGACGGCTGTTCATACGCATCTCTTTGTGCTCGAACGCTGCGCGCTAACTGGCTGCATGCCTCGTGACCATGACTGGCTGGACAAATCGTCCGTCCCGTCAGGATCGCGCTGTGGATTTGGTGGTCGAGGTACTGGGTGACGGGCTTTCTTTTGGTTATCACGTTGTTGTCGGCGCTGATTTCGGACCCTCGGTCGATGCCGGTACTGATGATGCACTCTTGATTGTCATATTTGTCGAAGAAGGTAAGTGGATCGGTGGTGGCAGTGGTTTGTTGGGCATCCTCTTAGCTAAGGGGTGTGGTGGAGTGATTTCTGGTGGGTAGTGCTGCTGGAAAGTGCAGGCTACTGTCTCCGATGGACACCGCCATTTTCGCATTGTGACATGTAAATATACAGCCCTGCAGCGCAAGAAAATGCGCTGCTCTTTTCCGCTAAGCTCCAAACTGAAATCGTGAGGTGCGCCGGAAGTTCACTGCAAATACAACGTCGACGTTTTTCAATGCCTGCGCAATCCAACCCGAACTGCCCGGGCTATTTTATCATGGCATAGAGTTTTCGCTTCTTCAGTTGGCGCAAGAAAAAAATTCACGAATGTCAAGCTCAGTTCCTTAGCGTATTAATTATTCAGCGACAGCTAGCTGTTTAACTGCGCCCTGTGCTGCCCAAATGGCTCGTCCAGGGTCCGGGTACGGCCAGGCGCTCCTCTCGCTGTCCTTTACGCCGTCCGCCTTCATACTCAGCCTTCCTTTTCCGTCGATGCCGGTCTGGACCCGGCGTCAATCGGCATTTCCGTTCGACAGCAGGCACGGCAGGATCGTGTCTGCTGCAACAGTGGTCTTCACGCTTTTGAGTGCGGTGTCGGCCGAGAGCGGCTTCCTCCTGTTTCTGCGTGCTCTGCCGTGACGCCCGGCTTGGTTAACTTTGTCTCACGTAGGCACTTCGTACGCTCTCGCTGTTTCACAGCCCTCCAGGCTCCCATAAAAAAAAAAATTCCTCCAGATGGTCTATAGAGCTTCCTCGTTTTCGTCCCGTCTTTTGCGCAAGTACGTACCCCTTTCAAGCTATGAACCAACTCGCCCAGATTAGAGTTTTAATAGAAATTTGTTTGGTTGGTTTGGTTTGCGGGCGTTTAGCGTCCCAAAGCGACTCAGACTATGAGGGACGCCGTAGTGAAGGGCTCCGGAAATTTTGATCAATTGGGGTTCTTTAACGTGCACCGACATCCATAGAAATTTGTCTACAAAGTCAATAGACTTTCTATAGACAAATGACATAAGCCAGTCTATAGGCAAAACAAAACTTATAGACTGTCTATAGACAATCTATAGATTTATGGCCGTACACTTCTAGTAGAACTTTTTCTATGGACAGTCATAGACTATGAATAGACAAAAGGAAATATCTATAGGAAGGCAAGCGAGTCTACAAGAAGTCTATAGGCACTCTATAGACCATTTTTATAAAGGGCTCCGGTTTACATCCCGTGTGGTACACTTTCTGGGTGGGTGCCATGGCAACCACCAATGTCACTGGCTCACTCTGAAGCTTGTCTTAGAAAGGGCTCCGAATAACGGCTCTCGCTGCGAAAGGATAGTCATCGACAGCTATACGGCCGTCATTTTTTATAACGACGGAGCAGCATTAGGTGCATGTCCCGGCACAATGGCGCAGGCAGTTTGAATTGGAGCATTGCAACGTCACCAGCGGACGTTTGCATTTGCACTGAGCGTTGTGCGCGCCTCTGTGCCGAGTTCCGGTTTCTTGTGAGAAAAAAGATAATTACTTTTGTTTTGAAAAACTGATATGTCATCTCCTTGTCTGTGTCTACGAGCTCAGCATCGACACTACCCATACCGCTAGTTTAAATTTTCAAAACAGCTGACATCAGCTGCGGCTGGAAGCCTTTTACGGAAAAGATTCCCTTCTATTTCAAACACCTTATCTTTGCCATTTTTTTGAAAGTGAGAGCTAGAACACAGCGCATTAGAAAACTTCGGTGAACTCTGCATGTGTTAGGCTTTTGAAATCACTGAAAAGGTTAAATGTTAATCAATTGCCTTCACTGGAATGGTTATCCCTCGTAACCTCCATTGAGCGTTAGCCAAGTAACGGCTTCAGTGGTGCGCAATAGAGGTGGACGAAATTTTCAATTGGTGCGCCTTCAACAAACGTGTCACAGGAGGTTAAAGGCGTACGCACAAGAACCAGTCGACGGTGGCGATGAGGCCAATGCCCTCTGCGGGCAGTCCGACGGCCTGCAGGACGATGACCATGGTGACGAGGCCGCCCCCGGGGATGCCAGCCGCGCCCACGCTTGCCACCGTCGCGGTAACGCTGCAACGATGCACGAGGACGCGACGAGAAACATGACACGAAACATGACACGAAACATGACAGAACATGACAACGTGACACTGCAGTGCACTTCACTGCACTACTCTACACTGTTAACTGCACTATACACCACACAATACGCGACAGTGTACACTACACTACGCTTCACGATTGACGACTGCAGTACGCCACACTACGCAACGCAATGCATTGCACTCCTTGCCAGTGTTTTCAGTACTACAGCGGAAGGAAATGGCTCGAAATGTAATGCCACCTTTTAGTTAGCTGGTCCATACATGAAACTGCAGTTGTAGTTCCTTTGCAAGCACGCTTTGCTACTTAACCATTCTAAACGAGGCCCGTCTCAGTAAACGTTACTCAACGTTGTCTTGACGACGTAAACCGCGGTATGCTTATGGCTTTAAACAGCCGGCAGGCTTATGAACGGGTCGGGGATCGACCTAAACGGTACAGCTCACTCACGAGGGAACATGAAAATATCTTCGGAGTCATCTTAACCACATTGCTGAAGAAGAAATTGCGATGGCATTTGGTTTGCCGGCAATGGTGTCTGCAATGAGTGTCTAATGGTCTTGAAATTTTTCCGCCGAAACTAAATTTGGTCCACTGTTTAGGGGAGTCCCCCAGGGTGGAGTAAATTTTCAATTAAGGAGCAATTACTGATTGACGTCCACTCAGTCAAAGAAAAGTTATACTGCATTCACAGAAACTTTGCGGTTAAGACTTTGAGATATTGATTAGTTCTCACCCTACCGTAAGCTAGCCGTTCCGGTTAGCTCACTTGCTAGAACGACTGCTCTGGTGATGCGGTGGTCCCGGGTTAGAACCGCGGAGAATGGGATTTTTCTTAAACTGCAAAGTTTCTGTGAGGCTTTCCTTTGTAGACGTACGGCTGTACTTGGGTGGATGTCAATGAATAATTCCTCCCTTATTACAAAAGTTACGTGGAACCAGTTGGATTGCCCTTATATGGTATGCATGAGTCGTCACCTTCTAGAATGTCCGAGTATCTTTGATTGGATTAAAATACGAAACTATGCAAGTCCGACCCACTAATCCACCTTAATCCATTGTTTGTGGTGGACCTACTTCAAAAACTTTGGAGGTCCTTCAGCGATTTTTGGAGGTGGGTCAACTTCCTAATTTTGGGGGTGGTCAGATTTTCAAATTTGATGGTGCCCTGTGACTGGTTCACTGGGGGTCACGTGGTGTTGATAACTTCACGACCCTCTAGATTGCATTCATAGAAAGCGGGGAGTCCTATAACATTACTGACGCAGTGGTGCGGCCACTCCTATGGCAGGTGGCTGTTTCAGACAGTCACCGCTGGGGCTTTAGGCTCAGGTTGCTCTTTCCAAGCTCCTGTAAGGCTCATGCGCAGCGCCATGTTGGGCTGTTGGCAGTTTCATTGAATTAATTTCATTGCCACGTGTCCAGGGGCAGGTAGCTCACAACCCGCTGGGCAGGTTTCCACATGCCATGGTGACCAGGATATGATGTCGCAAGGTCACGTGACATTCTGTTGACCAATCAACCATTCGGAACTGCATATTCGGCGGTGTTCTCGGATTGGCTCATCTGAGGTCATGTGACCCGGATGACATCATCTCCCAATTGACCAATCAGAGAATTTCAAGTTTGGCGGTGCTCTCTGAATGTTCAGTCGAGGTCACGTGACTCCGATGACGTCACAGGGTCGTATGACTCCCATTGGCCAGTCAAATAATTTCGTTACGAAGAAACCGGAAACCGAATAGACGACAACCTAAATATTATCGCATTAATAAGTGTGATTATGTTCATTGTGATAAACAACTTACCAAAAAGAACATCATAAAAGCCGAGACAACAGCGCGGAATGCGATCTGGCGTCCAACTCGTCCAAATCGTACAGTGAAAATAATCTGCGCAGCACCACCAATGCGTAAAACATCATTTCTAATGGCGTTAATTCGGTAAACCTGAAGTGTATGCTTTCTGCCGACGGCAGTTGCTTTTCGTAAACAGGCATCTCTTGCCAGCACTCAAGTCTCAGCTGCTGTAGCTGATGCTCCCGGCTTACGTGCAGCATTAACAGCCCGTAAGTTCAGGTTTCTCCGATCGAAACCATGTGCACCGCCAAAAGGTGCAAAGACCACCCGACACCTGGCATATACGAGATCATCTCAATCGCCACTCGAAAAACCTCCACAGCAGATGTCTCCGATTCGGTTCTCCCTCCAATTGGTCCTCATCTACGGGCATACTCGCTTCTTGCACTTGCAGATGAATGCGCTCACACATTCGATTAGCGCGGTGCAGCTTCCAACAAACCATTTTGCGCGCCCGTGCAATCAATAGCTCCCGTCTGGATTCAGAATTTCAAAGCTTTAAATAATACCGAGACCCAGGCCCGCTCCCCGACCCATAGACAACACGTACAGGTGCAAAAAAGCGTCCCATTTCGATTGAAGGTCGGAATAGGAAACTCTCTATTCCGCTCGCGCTGTGCGAAAGCACTCGAGAGGCAGCGTTAGCGAAAGGGACCCCCTTTTTTTTTTGTTTCTACGACGCCGCATCTCCGATACTATAGCGTCGCACAAAGCAGCGACGCGAGCAGTATACAGCGGCGGTTCTCTTTATACAGCTCCACCGTAAAGGGGCGGGGGGGGGGGGGGGGGGGGGGGGGTATAGAAAAGCGTGGAAATTGCTCAGCAGTCGCAATGCGACGTCCTTGCCGCCTCCTCTTTCTTTGTTTTTGTTTTTTCGGCGAGAAATTCTTCGGCAAAGCGACGTTCCGTGTCTGCGCAATGAGGTGAAGGCCTTCGCTCTTCATCGAAGCGTCTTTCTCTCTCTCTTTCTCTTTCTTTCGAGACAGCAGCTCCAAAAAGAAACAATAGAGCGAAGACAGTAGGGGGAGGAGAAAGAGGGGAGGCTGTTGTGAGGCCCGGCAACCTCCAGGGAGAGATGTACGCGCGCGTCGCCTCTCGCAGCGCCGCGTCGCGGCGTTTCAACTCTCCTAGTCGCCGCCGTTGTCGACGCGAGCGATCGCTTTTCGCTTTACGGCGAGGGGAACGATTCTTTGAGCGCCCAAATCGGCCCGGCTCCGTTAATAGGCCGTATTCCGTAGAGGTGACGTATTCGCAACACGGAACTGCCATTACCAACTGCGAGTGTAGGGGCATGACTTTACTGAAGCAAAAACGTGCAATGAACGGATAAAAATGAGTTCGCTCTAAAAAGTGTCGCTCGTGTAGTGCAGTGAATCGCGTTTCGCGTGTCTAATTCCGGATGCTGGAAGTAGGTAGAAGAGAGAGATCCTTTCAAGTTTCGTTGTATCTATGGAGAGGTCGTAAGCAACGGCCTGACTCGATGCGCAACAGGCGTGGTTCGCAAGGAACAAAAATGGCGGAGCTTCTGGAGCTCTGTCATTTTCCTCCGTGTTTCGCGGCGTTGAGTTAGCCGGGTCCTCGCAGACATCCTCACTCTTCGCGACATCTGTTCTGTTTAACAGTTCGTTTAACAGTTAAGAGTTCGGTGAACAATTCCGTTTAACGGTTGTTTAACAGTCGTCTCCCCGTCTCCATCTCCCTCAAGAGACGGGCCGAAATGTTTACCTGCCTCTCTGGAACCCCTGTCGCTCGTCTTCCACACGATTTTAGACGCTGCTGAGGCGCACGAGGCGACTACGCCCACTGCAGGGCAAAGGCCTCTCCCATGTCTCTCCAATAACCCTGTCCTTCGCCAGTTGCGGCCATCGTATCCCCACAAACTTCTTAATCTCATCCGCCCACCTAATTTTCTGCCGCCCCCTGCAACGTTTGCCTTCTCTTGGAATCCACTCCGCATCCTTAAGGACCACCGGTTATCTTGCCTTCTCATCACATGCCCTGCCCAAGCCCATTTCGTCCTCTTGATTTCGGCTAGGATGTCATTAACCCGCATTTCTTCCCTCACCCACTTCGCCCGCTTCCGATCTCTTAACGTTACACCTATCATTTGTCTTTCCATAGCTCACTGCGTTGTCCTTAACTTAAATTGAACCCTCTTTGTTAGCGTCCACATTTCTACCCCATAGGTGAGTACCGTTAAGATACAGCTAAACATAAAACATAACATAAGGGCTAAATACGGGCAATGGCCATTATAAGTGCTAGCGCACTATAAAATGTTCTGCAGATCAAAGCCCTGCGGCACCATGATGGTCCGGCACGTAGATTATGGCACAACCTTGACTCCATGCTTAAATTATAAGCCCACGGTTATGTGACAATACCTGACGGCCAGCACGCGTCCGATGTCCATGTCGATGCCGTGCAACTGGGCGAGAAAGACGGCCGACACGGCTTCGTAGAGAGCCGCGCCGTCCATGTTGACCGTGGCGCCGACGGGCACCATGAACCGCACCACGCGCGGGTCCAGCTCCACGTTGTCCTCCAGCGTCGCGATGGTCACCGGCACCGTCGCCGAGCTGCCATTGGTCATGGGGGAAGAAAACAGCCCTTCTTGCCCTACAGGAGGCTATCCCACCGGACTAAGTTACGCTGAAGGTTAAACGTGCTCTATACTCAAATCAAAGGCTGATTCATTGAATTGTAGGCTGTCCTACATTCTGAAGTCCAAAAAATTCCACTGTAAAGAAAAGGTTTCTGATTCTAACCAATTACTCCGAGAACACTAAGCTCCGGGTTTAGGGTATGACGCGTAGCATTGATGGCTTAATGCCCATATACGCGGCATTGGTCAATCTCGACTTTGCTTTCTTAGATCCCTGGTGGTCCTCACACCACTCCTGGCCCAATGGTGTAGCGGTTAAGCGATATGCGCAACTGCCCTGCGATGGCAGGTGCTGCCACCGGTGGGGCTTGTACTACCCTGGGGCCACCGGTCACAGTGGTCAGCTTGCTCACAATCCGGTGGGCAACTTTTGATCACGCCTCAAGGTCACGTTACCTAGGTGGCCACCTGGACTGTTTCTCTGGGAATTTTGCACCGAAAGCTACACTAAGATACCAAACTCACACTTGGCGTGACTAACCGCCGACCTTGAATGACCTTGGTAGAGATATGCCTGGTGTTGCTATGCGCTTATGTCTGGTTATGGTTCGAGCCTATGGCTGGTGTTGCTATGCGCTTATGTCTGGTTCTGGTGCGAGCCTATGGCTGGTGTTGCTATGCGCTTATGTCTGGTTCTGGTGCGAGCCTATGGCTGGTGTTGCAATGTGCTTATGTCTTGCCATGTGTGGTCCACTCAATGGACCACCTTTGACCTTGACCCTTGACCTTACAGCTGGTGTGGAGGTGTGGAGAAGCCACGTGGACTTCGCGTGATACCACACGATTGTGAGGTGACGGAGTGTGGGTGTAAAGTCAGCGTCGAGAGTTGTATATAATCGAGGGCTTCGCGCCGTAGCTTTCGCTACGGTTAACTCGGTTCGATCAAGTCGAATCGCAGCCCCCCCCCCTCCCCCTAGCGGGGTGCACATGATATACGCGTATGCGTGCCTGGACGAGGTGCTGATGGCCATGAGCGCCGGCGTGATCATGGAGAGGGCGAAGTTCCCGGGCCGCTGTCGCACGATGAGCAGGTAGATGCCGGCCAGCACGACGAACAGGTGGATGGCGAGGCCCAGCAGCACGGTGAGCACGTAATAGCCCAGCTGCGAGAGCACGCGGCCCAGGTCGTGGGTGGCCAGGATGCGGTGCGCGATCAGGAAGCCCACGCCCGCCGGACAGTACCTACAGGCGCACACTGGCACTGAGATGATGGTGGGCATTTATCTGTAGAAAATAAGCGGCGTCGGCGTAGTCTGTCGTCCAGGAAAACCCTTGGGTCCATGCGGTAATACACTCTAAGCCAGAAAACGACTAACTACCACATGGGTTATTCCTTTGGGAGTAAATGCATTGCCACAACCATTAGTCCTTAAAAGGAACAACCGTTAGTCTCTCAGAGGCTAATTACGAAGAGACGACAGCCACAGTTAGGTCTTGCGATGAATGGTTACCCCTCGAGGAGACTAAGTGGGGCAGTTACTCCCACTTTAGCCAGTTTTGGCTCCGATAGTAAGGGATGTCGTTGAGATGAGGCAATAAGTGCGGGCTCTCAAGAATTTACCCTGTGTGGTTCTGCGGTCACCTGAGAGCTTAAGACTCATACACGCAGCGGGTAATGAGTGCTCGTTAGAATGCGTCAGCGCCTGTCACGTGATTCCCGAGAGAGGGCGTTGTCGTCGGGAGGGCGGTACAGCTATCGAAGTCCCTTATTATCTGCGCGGGAGCGCAGCTACACGTTTTCGTTTTTCTTTTTTTTTTCAGAAAGCGAGCATTTCCCTGGCATGTGAAGTTAATCATGAAAATCTAGATTTTTCCGATCCGATTGCTTTGCGAAAGTGTGTCACTGGCTTAACGCTTAATACGCTAATGCTTTGATTTGGCATTAAGCCCATGCCAATGGGTTAATAGCATTATAATAGCTACAATAGTTATTGTAACTGAAGCATTACATAGACGTAAGGGGGCCTAAGGAGGGCATATGTGAACTGAGGAGCAGTAGATGTGTCCACGCTTAAAGAGGGGTAGAGAAGCCACACACGAGTGATGACGCCGTTCTCCCTGCTTTCTTTCACTGAATACAAAGGACTTTCCGTTTGATTTGGTTTATGGGGTTTAACACCCCAAAGCGACTCAGGCTATGAGGGACGCCATAGTGAAGGGCTCCGGAAATTTCGACCACCTGGGGCTCTTTAACGTGCACTGACATCGCACAGTACACGGGCCTCTTGAATTTCGCCTCCATCGAAATTCGACCGCCGCGGCCGGGATCGAACCCGCGTCTTTCCGGTCAGCAGCGGAGCGCCAGGCCCTTTCGGCGACCGCGAGAAATAGTTGCACGTTAGGCTAACCACATGATGAGGCGAATGAAGCTCATCATGATGTCGGTGACGCTGACGACCAGGTCGTGGACTGCCCGGTTTCGCTCTCCGGTGGCGGCAATGATGGAGCCCACGATCACGGCGAACACGAGCAGACCGAGCACGTTGGTTCCCCGTGCGCGCTCTACCACGAAGGTCGGCTCGGGCTCGTCTTCGGTCGAGTCTGCGGTTAGGGTTTGGTTTATGGGGTTTAACGTCCCAAAGCGACTGAGGCTATGAGGGACGCCGTAGTGGAGGGCTCCGGAAATTTCGGCCACCTGGGGTTCTTTAACGTGCACTGACATCGCACAGTACAGGGGCGGTTAGCGTTGAACGGATGAGGCAAGGTTGTCACGGATTCTTCGCATAGTTTGATTGCTCAACGTGCGCGCACAGTGGGTCCTGGAACGTTACTTCTTCGTGCGGATGTCTCCTTGATACGCAAATTGGAGGCAGTGGCAGATATACAGGGTGTTTCACCTCAGACGTAACATAATTTTTAAAAATAAGCTTTTTTTTCGGCATACCATTGTAAGCGGTGTAGTACATCAGAATACGGCTAACAGGTGCTAACTAGCAGGCTGGTTAACTAATATTTAATTTAATGATTACTGCTAGGCTCCTTAATTACTGAGGCGTGTAGTCCACCGTAATTAATATCAGTTTCTAGAATTTTGAAAACACTTTCACTGTCGGCGCTGTGGCCCAACAAATTTTGGCTACGTCGCGCCAAAACGCGCTTTCGAGAAGCTTGCAAGCAAGGCATCCTCTCCAGTGCACGTGAAATAGCCAAAAATTTGTTGGGTCACAGCGCCAAGGTTAACCACTTCCTCAGAGAAGTATAGATACCACTTACACCAATTTAAGCGCTTCTGACCTAGTAATTTATCTCGAGATTTGTTATTTGTGATATTGCGCCACACTGCTACCCCTCTAGTGGCGCCGTACCGCGGCCGAACTGTCTTATCTGGGACTTGGCACTCTCTTATCTGGGACTTGGAACTGTCTTATCTGGGACTTATCTGGGACCTGCTGCCATGCGCGGCTCAGCAGAGTCTTGCGCGTCCAAGTAAACTTTACCTGCGTACGTCAACCGTTTGTGGGTGGCAATATTAAGGCGAAAGCCTTTAATGGCTCATACTCGCGGTCATGACTCTGTCCGTCCGTTACATCTGCAGTGAAAGTCAGAACTAGTCATTACTAGTCACAAGTCTTGACTAACTATAGTTATTAACCATGAGATAAGCCAACAGCCACAGAAACCAAGGAGCACAAGGAATTTTTTTTTTTTTTTTGTGGTGCTGATCAAGTAGGAATATTACTGAATATGCTGTCGCTTAAAGCTAATTGATTAGAAAAGCAGAAGAAAAAACAACCACATGCCGCCGGTGGGATCCGCACCCCCGACCTCCGAATTACGCCTCCGGTGCTCTACCTCTGAGCTGCGGCGACGGCTGTCCAACCTTCTGCTTTCGGGAGTATTTATGTTTTACAAATAACCTAACCTTGAGAGTGTTCATCAGCGCCACCCACGTTCGTAAGCGGCGGACGTGGAACGTCCTGAGTTACTGCTGGTGTGACGTAGAACGCCATCGAACGGCGAGGGTGGAAGCTGTGTGAGAACCCTCTTATGCTTCCTATGGCGTCAAGGCTGCCAGAACCGAGGCCCTCGCTAAGCAATTAAGCAAACAAGGGAAGGGGTATGAGGGGCTCGTTATAAATATGAGAGAAGCCAACAGCCACAGACACAAAGGAGCACAAGGGATTTTTTTTAGTCATCAACTAATTATTTGCGACTTGTTAGTCATTAACCCATCATGACTAGTTAGTCATCAACTAATTAGTCATGACTAACTAGTCATTAACCAGTCATCAACTAATGGGTCATGGCTAGCCAATACAAGTCACCCCATAGCCGCCTGGTGTGTGCCTACGGCCATCGTGTCGTTAGCAACCAAAGGTGCGTGAAAAGGCTTTCGGCTTGCGCACTATAGATCGTCAAATTGCTCCCTGAATATTTGAGGAGGAAAATGTAATCTGCCCTAAAAAATCGTCTAAAAAAATTTTGTATAGATTTCTTGTCTTGTATACTCTATTGCCTTCCTATAGATATTTCCTTTTGTCTATTCATAGTCCAATGTCTATGAACAGAAGATTACAAGTGCATGACCATAAATCTATAGATGATATAGATACCGTATATACTATTGACAAATGTACTATATACAGCAGTGTATATACAGTAGTGTAAAGTGTATATACTATTGACAGCGATGCGCATGCTGGGTATCGGTATTCGCGGGCGGAGCATGTATACTCACTGGTCGAATTGTCGGGAATTGGAAGTACCATCCTAGTGGACCACTGCAACCGAGAGATACGAGCAAGTCAGTCTGTGTAATGCCGAGTTTTAGGAGGAATATAAGGGACCTTACCGAATAAAGTGCCGCTTCTATCAGATTGGGCGGCACCATGTTCCTGCAGGTGGAAGAAGAAATAAAACGAAGATAAGTGAAGGCGGGCGACTGCTTTCAGGCGACGTATTCATGATAAAAGGCAAGAAAACACTTGGGAGCTTCTGAACCGCATTCTTAAAAAAGAAAATGCGACTGTATTTGGAAGTTAGCCCACCCCAGGAAATGAATTAAGGCGGATGACGGCAGATTATTGAGTTAATGGTTTATGAGGGTTTAACGTCCCAAAGTGACTAAGGCCATGAGGGACGCCGTAGTGAAGGACTCCGGAAATTTCGACCACTTGGGGCTCTTTAACGTGCGCTGACATCAGGAGTGGATTAGGAGATTATTGGGTAGATTAATGTGCATTATTAGGATTTAATGTGGATTAGTAGGTGGACTAAGGTGAAAGAGCGGGTCAGGTTAGTATAATCCTATATCAGCTAATGGAATGTACTCGAACATTCTGTTCCTCAGGTTTTCAATATTGACGGGGCTCAGGACACCCGCCGCGGTGGCTCAGTGGTTAGAGCGCTCGGCTACTGAACCTGAGTACCCGGGTTCGAACCCGACCGCGGCGGCAGCGTGCTGCCCGTTTGCTGTGCGATGTCAGTGCACGTTAAAGATCACCAGGTGGTCGAAATTACTCCGGAGCCATCTACAGCGGCACCTCTTTCTTCTTTGACTACGCTTTGGTGTTTGCGAAATACGTTGTCATGAATCACGCCTCTGATCTCGGCTCGGTGGGCCCATATCGCCCCCTCTTTCGTCAGTATTGAAAAGTTCTCACTGACTGGATTTGCTGACTGCTGTCTGATTTGACGACGATGCTCCGTCCTTAAAGGTAACAGAGTGGATTCCAGGAGAAGGCAAGCGTAGCAGGGGGCGGCAGAAAGTTACGTGGGCGGATGAGATTAAGAAGTTCGCGGGGTAGGCTGAAAATGAAAGTGAAAATTTGTTTTGAGGAAACAAAGACGCAGTAACTGTCTCGCATATCTCTATGGACACCCGAACCACGCCGTAAGGGCCGGGATAAAGGAGGGAGCGAAAGAATAGAAAGGAAGAAAGAGGTGCCGTACAGTGGAGGTCTCCGGAAAAATTTCGACCACCTGCGAATCTTAGTCGCAGCTGGCTAAGGACAGGGTTAATTGGAGAGACATGGGAGAGGCCTTTGCAGTGCAGTGGGCGTAGTCGGGCTGATGATGATGATTCGCGTCAGCGGGGAGTAGCTATCTGCGCTTGCGCAGATGTTCCCGACTGGCGCACACCTGCCACTGCGCAGCCCCTTTTGGGTCCCCATGTAAACGGTTCTCGGTAGCGGCAGAGGATTGCGCTATGCTAGATATTTTGAGTATGTCTAACATACTATATGTTGATATTTGAAAGGCTGTGCGCTAAAAAGACGTTCACAGGAAAAAGGATAGAGACGACAGGAAAGAAGCGCAACTTTGAACTTTAATGACGACAAAAGAAGCCAGGCGCACTTATATATCCGCTGATAACCAGAGATGAGCTGCGTGACGGAGCGTGGACCCAACAACCAAACAAAAGAGAGCGCAAAAAAGCATATCTAAGTGACATTAAAAGAAACCCAAACATGTGAACATATCAAACACCTGCCGAGGTAAGGTAAAGTGGGATTCATATCGGCTGATAATGCATAACAACATGGGAAAACAGAGCTGTATGAAAGATGACAATGAAAAAGAGGATAACACCATAAAAAATGTCTGACAACATGACGAAATTTATAACAATAAAAGAACAAGTGAAAGATGGAGATAAAAACCGTGTAAAGGGCGGCAAATAAAATACATGCACATTAAAACATCTAAAAGGACACTAAAACATAGAGAAGCGAACGGGTTAATAGTCTAGATGTACCCATCCAAAAAGGTAAGTTCATTTCTAGAAAGGTTAATAGAAGGCGTGCTAACGCACTTGTCTTTCTTGAGGTGAATAAAAAAGGCCTCAATTACTTCTCTTTCTGTCTTGTCCTGAGCCTTACCTAGAAACTTGGTTTCATTAAACTTGGGGTAGCAGTTCTGGCAACTGCTGCAGTGTAATGGAAGGTTACCTCCAGATCTGTTCTTCATGGGGACGTTGTGCCTGCGGGCGCGCTCATTGAAACATTTCCCGGTTGGACCCACATACCTTTCAAATATGAATATTGTTGTGTCCCCTTATTGCTTTTGTGTGTGTGCGCCCTCGCATCCTCCTCCTAACGACCACTCGCATCCTCCTCCTAACGACCACTCGCATCCTCCTCCTAACGACCACCCGCATCCTCCTCCTGTTTTGGGAAGCCACTCCCTCCCGTGGACGCTTCTCCGCTCCCTCCTTTCTTCGGGCGGCCAGTTCGGCTCCTGCCTCGGTCGACGCTGGTCGCACCCTCATCGGCTTTAAATAAACGAAGTCTTAAAGTACCGTGTGCGTCTTTCGCTGCATTCAACACAGCGACCGGACACGACAGTGGCGACGAGAAAGTGGATTCGACCCGCGCTACGCAACGCTATTGACAAGCCATGGCTACGCGAGGGTTTCCCAATCAGATACCAGAGTTCAACGGCTCATCGTGGTCATCGTGGGTTGGACGCCTTCAGTTCTACTTTGAAGCTAACAACATCACAGACCCAGCCTTGAAGAGGGCCAACCTGCTGACGCTGTGCGGGGAGCAGACCTACGATACTGTCTGCGCCCTTATTCAGCCAAGCACACCAGCGGCAGTGTCTTACGACGACATCGTAAAAGCGCTGCAAAAGCACTACGACCCAAGGCCATCCGAGGTCTACAGCCGGGCTCGCTTCCAACGACGAGATCAACTGGGAGGAGAAACTGTGAGCGCCTACGTAGCCGCGCTCAAGAAGCTCGCTGCCGACTGCAATTTTGGAACGCTGTCGACAACAGCTACCGGGCAGGAGGGAGACGCAGATTCTTCTGCTAACACCACCATGCTTCCCTTGGACGTGATGTTACGCGACAGATTTGTGTGCGGACTGAGTGACGAGTCACTGCAGCAGCGCCTGTTCGCTGAGAAGGACCTCACATTCAGCAAAGCTTACGACATCGCCGTTCGAGCGGAGAGCGCCGGTCACCAGCAGAGAGGGATTCGCCGGAACACCGAGCCGGTACACCAGACAAGCAACCAGGTGCGCAAGCCTTCTGTTGTTGTAAAATCGGTCAAAAAGGCACAACGCTGCTGGCGGTGTGACGACCAACACAACCCCCAGGGATGTCGATTCCAGTCAGCCACGTGTAATTTTTGCCACAAGCGAGGGCATATCGAAAGAGCATGCATTACGAAACGGAGACTTGCCAAGATAAAGTCACCTTCCCAGCCTAATCACAGCGTCAACGCCTCAGAGAATACGCCGCTATCTGATCTCCATGGAACAACATCAGCAACACCATCTGTGTTGTACGACCTGAACACCATGAATCTCGGCACGCGACCGAAGATTTTTACAGAAGTAAGCGTACATCACCAGCTGATTAAGTTCGAGGTGGACTCCGGCGCAGCCTGTACTCTGATCAGTGAGGACACGTTCCGAACTTCATGGCCATCTGACGCACCCGCCCTGCAACAAGACGACACGCACCTGCGAACGTGGTCAGGACAGAATCTGCCACTATTGGGCTCTGCCAACGTGCAGGTTAACTACAACGGCCAGACCCATACGCTACCTCTGCTTGTTGTGAAGGGCACAGGATCAAGCCTTCTAGGGAGAAACTGGTTTTCTCCACTAGGCGTGATGATATGCGGCATACACCAGACGCCGAGCCAGAACATGGTTGAGCAACTGCAAGAGAAATACGAAAGAGTATTCTCGGAAGAGATTCCAGGAAACGAAGGGCCCCCGGTCACACTGGAGTTGTTGGACAACGCGCAACCCAAATTTCTGAAGGCCAGGCCGGTGCCGTTTGCTCTCCGAGATTCAGTTGAAAAAGAGTTGGACAAACTGGAGCAGCAAGGTGTCATCGAGCCGACGCAGCATTCAGAATGGGCCACACCACTTGTCGTAGTTCGCAAGAAGAACGGAACCATACGCCTCTGCGGAGACTACCGGAGCACCGTCAATCTTGCGACTAAAGCGTCCTCTTACCCGCTACCGACACCTGAAGAAGTATTCAGTGTACTACGTGGCGCAAGAGTCTTCAGCACATTGGACCTCACCCAGGCGTATCAGCAGCTGAAGGTGAGCGAGTCAACTGCTGAATTATTGGCAATTAACACACTGAAAGGCTTGTACAAAGTCAAGCGACTGCCTTTTGGCGTAGCTGCAGCCCCGGCCATATTTCAAAAATTCATGGAGACAGTGCTTCAGGGCATCCCAGGAGTTTGTGTCTACCTTGACGATGTCATCATCAGTGGCACTTCCACTGAAGAGCATGCAGTGCGCCTAGAGCTCGTTCTCGAAAGGCTAGCAAACGCTAATTTGTGCATAAGCAAATCGAAGTGCTGTTTTGCGGTGCCAGAGGTGCAATTTCTGGGACACCGAATTGATGCGGAAGGCATTCACCCTACCGAGGACAAAGTGCGAGCGATCACAGAAGCACGAGCTCCAACAAACAAGCAGGAGCTACAGGCTTTTCTCGGACTCTTGACGTTCTACGACCGGTTCTTGGAACAAAGAGCTACCGTGGCCAACGACTTATACCAACTCCTTCGGAAAGATGTGACATGGACATGGTCGCCACGCCATCAGCAGTCATTCGATGCCCTGAAAGACCTGATTCGAAGATGTACAGTCCTCCGCCACTACGACGAAAGGAAGCCTCTGCTTTTGGCTTGCGACGCATCACCGTACGGAGTCGGCGCGGTTCTATCGCAAACTGACGAGCAAGGAAGGGAAGCTCCCATCGCCTTCGCCTCACGTACGTTGTCGCAAGCAGAACGCAACTACGCGCAACTTGACAAAGAAGGGCTAGCCATCGTCTACGCGGCGACACATTTTCACCAGTACATTGCCGGCCGGAAGGTGACCTTTATAACCGATCACCGACCGCTATTGGGCATTCTGGGACCACAAAGGCCTATGCCACCAACTTTGTCTCCGCGAATGACACGTTGGTGCATCAAACTCTCAGCGTACGACTACGCTCTGGTCTACCGCAATGGGAGTAAACATCAAAACGCCGATGCGCTAAGCCGTCTGCCACTAGACGCAACTGTTGACGAACCATTTCCACCAGGAGACGTTCTGATGTTCGAAGCACTGCCAGAACCTCCGCTTACAGCAGGCACAGTTGCAGCATCTACGCAGAAGTGCGCAGCTCTCCGGCTAGTTTACACAGCTGTTCAACAAGGCAACGTGCATAAACTCAAAGGGGACAACTTCGACGCTTACCGCAGGCGAGCTACAGAGTTGAGCACCCATCGCGGCTGCATCATATTTGGGTCCCGAGTTGTGATGCCGAGAGAACTACGCGCACAAGCTATGTCTCTCATCCACGCCGGACATCGGGGCATCGTTGCAATGAAAAAGTGTGCCAGAAGCTACATGTGGTGGCCTGGCATTGACAACGACATCGAAACAGTGGTGCGAGAATGCAAGCCTTGCCAGAGCAGCCGGAGCGCCCCGCCGAAAGCTCCTGTCCCAGAATGGGAAAAGCCAGACACACCATGGCACACACTGCACATTGATTTTGCAGGACCAATTGAGGGCTGCACTTTCCTTGTGGTCGTAGATGCCTACACAAAGTGGCTTGAGATAAGGCAAATGGGACAGACGACTTCGGCAGCAGTCATTGACAACCTCCGATCACTATTTGCAACGTTCGGCCTGCCGCGCAAGGTAGTGTCGGACAACGGAACACCGTTTGTGTCTGCGGAGATCCTCAAGTTTTATCGCGACAACGGGATCTCATCAGTTACATCGGCCCCCTACCACCCAGCGACAAACGGACAAGCCGAGCGCTACGTAGCCGAGCTAAAACGCGCCCTTGAAAGAGATCAGACAGGCTCGCTGCAGCGCCGCCTTGCGCGCTTTCTCTTCAAGCAGCACACGACGGTTCAGAGCACAACAGGCGAGACCCCCTCGAAAATGATGTTCGAGCGTGAAATGCGAACCCAGCTCACAGCCATCCTCCCCGAGCCAAAGGCAGAGACGTTCCGGGAAGAAAAAGCAATTCCGCGCTGCGGCACGCTTAATGAGGAGCAGCGCGTCCTCGCCCGACAGTTTCTGAAAAAGCCACGCTGGGAGGAAGCTACAATTGTCAGACGCATAGGCCTGCGCTCTTGGCTCGTCAACATACATGGCACAGTAGCACGCCGACATCTCAACCAGCTGCGTAGATTTACGACGCCGTCTGAGAGCTGTCCGCCAGCGGAGAGAACACGTGCACCATCTTCCCACATAGCCTGGCACCTCTTCCCGGAAGAAGAGACTTCGCCCAGGACAGACCTAGGAGACACAGCGAACAACAGCCAGCCTACAAGTGTTTCTCCCCCGAGCGCACAAAGCCAGCGCGCCTCCACGCGTGAGCGCCGACCCCCTGCACGATACCAGGCAACTTTCTAAGGGGGAAGGAAGTGTTGTGTCCCCTTATTGCTTTTGTGTGTGTGCGCCCTCGCATCCTCCTCCTAACGACCACTCGCATCCTCCTCCTAACGACCACTCGCATCCTCCTCCTAACGACCACCCGCATCCTCCTCCTGTTTTGGGAAGCCACTCCCTCCCGTGGACGCTTCTCCGCTCCCTCCTTTCTTCGGGCGGCCAGTTCGGCTCCTGCCTCGGTCGACGCTGGTCGCACCCTCATCGGCTTTAAATAAACGAAGTCTTAAAGTACCGTGTGCGTCTTTCGCTGCATTCAACACAGCGACCGGACACGACAAATATGTACCAACTAGCCCGTCAAAAAGCCTTACTATATGTTGACGTTGATGTCGGCCGCCATTCAGAGCGAACTCTGGTGTCTTCCTATTCGCCCCTCTTCACAAGAGCCGAGGCGACTTCCCCTCAATATCGACGATTACATGCACTCTGTATAGCTAAAGACCTTTTCGTTTTCTGTGTGCCCCTCGGTCGTCATTGCTCAGCGCGCTGGAAGTCCTCTCAGAAGAGTCCGCCCACCTGAGGATGTCCATGATGGCGTCGGCCAGGTAGAAGACCCTCTTGGGCGGCGCCTTGGCGGAGTGCTCCACGCTGGACCCCAGGCCGGGCCTGATGAGGAAGACGAGCGCGAGGCCCTCGATCTCGGCTATGACCGTGGTGACCATGTAGTAGGTGAAGGCCCGCCTGCCCAGCCGGCCGGCCAGCCGCAGGTCCACGCCACCGATGGCGGCCACGATGGAGGCCGTGATGAGCGGAAGCACGCTGAGCTGCAGGAGCCGCAGCAGCAGGTCGCCCGGGAAGGCCACGTACATCAGCTGCGGATGGAGTGATGTGCAGGGAACTGAAATTAGGAATCGAAGGAGGGGGAGGTGCACCGGACGCGAAATTCGGAGGTCGTGGTCTCGGATCCCATCGGCGAAATGGGGTTGTTTTTTCTTCTGCTTTTATTAATCTCCCATTGATCAAAAACCACAAATTTAGAAAGACATCCCCTTGCTCCTCGCTTTCAGTGGCGCTTGGCTTCCATCATGTATGTCATAACGAGCACGCACCTCTTTCCATTCTCTTGTTCGGAAATAGTTAAATAGTCCAACCCTGTTATAACGAAACGATTAATAACGAAGTAATGGGTGTAACGAAGAAATGAAGATTCCCCTTGGAAGCTCTGTGAAAACGGGCTAGAACGAAGCTATGGCTATAACGAAGTGATCACCGAACCACTTAATGTGCTATAACGAGGTCAAACTGTCCACTGCTCAGGTATTTGAGGACTATTTGCTGTGTTCCTACAGCCTTGTTTGAACGAGAGCTGCAGGTGCCACACCGCGTCAAACGATACTCGTCAGATGGAGTAAAGGCGCATGCTTGCCTGCCTCTTGGTGAGCGGCTTGCTGAGCGTGTTCCGCAGCGCCAGGCCCACGACAACGCCGCACGAGACGCCGATGAAGAGCCACAGGTTGAGGTAGCGCTCAGCGCCGCTGGTGGCCAGTGCCTGCTGCGAGGCCTCTTGCACGCGCTCGGTGGAGAGGTGCGATGCGCGAGACGCGCGGCGTGGAGCCGAGTGGGACGTCGGAGAGGACGGCACCAGCTTCGTGTCGCTCGGGGCCGCCACCACTACCACCCTGGAGCTGAGCCGCCGCCGACTGGGGTCTCTTGCCGATTCGGGTGATGCTTTCGCTGGCGCTTCCGTGGGCGCCACCCTTTTGGAAGAAAACGTCGCTGTCACTTCTCCGGGGCCGCGGATCAGCGCTGAATATTTTCGGAACAAGCTGAGTAACTTTAAATGCGTTAGCATTAAACCCCTTAGCGGAAAGAGTCCGGCGTAGTGCCGCGTGAGAAGCCGCGCGGGGAGGAGGCAAAGTGGAGAGAGGGATTGAGAAGGAGGGAGGGAGAGGGCTATTAAGTTGAGGCGAGGGGTGGCAAGACTGAAACCGCGGTGGCGAATCAAGAGTCGAGTGGTGGGGAGAGCGGCGAGTGGGCACGGCGTGGCTTGTTTCGTAACGCGAATGATCAATGTGAGCTGGCTTGTGATGACGCCTAAATAGAGACATACTAAAGTTGATGCATTAGAATGGACGCTGCAACTGCTAGGCCACTGCTGTGGTGGCCTAATTGTTTGAGAACCCTCGCCGACTTCGAAAGCTGCATATAGGTGAGGGAGGCGCATAGTGGGAGACAGGTGCTGGGCTCGTGTAGGGGTAGCAATTTTACCGGTGGGTGCACCTTCGGCCATCTATCGGAGCTTACGCCGGGGGAGGCGCTTTCCTGCCACAAAGGACGTCGCCGTGGTCGCGGAGAGGGAAGGCGTGCGGGAGGGAAAGGGAGATGTTTAGAGACAACTTCAGGTTTTCTAGTTCCCGCTAGAGGCGCGCGCATCCTACTATCACTTCCGCTCTCTCACTCCTTCGCTCGCTCCGACGACGGCGGGTCCGACCAGTCCGACGCGAACGATTGTTACACTCGCTCAGGCTCCCCATCTTTTACATCTACCATCCCTCCCTTTCCCTCAGCTTTATTTTCTGTTCCTTGTCTTTCCATCTCGCCCTCTTTTGCTCCGGTCATGACCACAACAGTTGCTTTTGCAGAAACGCAGGCTATACTACTCACGAAAGCAAAAAAAAAAGGAAGTTGCTTTGGTCCCTGTACGCAACACAGTGGAAAAAACGTTCCAGAAATAGGGTACACCCTTCGTTCGGGCTCACAAAGTAACAGCAACAGCTGTAATCCGTTTCTCGTGCTTAACGAAAGTCCGCACTGGAGGCTCGCAATATACCATACCCACAGTGTCCGCGTAGTTGCTACGGAAGAGAGTGAGGACCGATTCAAGGGCTCCACATTTACTCAAATCCTACACTCAAACACAAATACGCCTATATGGGAATAAGAAGGGAGTAAGCTGTCCTCTAGCAAACACTCCGTTAATAAAAGAGTGTGCGCTCGAAGACAGGTTATTCCCATTTTGCTCCTTTCTGTTTACAGTGTATACTAGGCTTCAAAGGGTTGGTTTTGGTTTGGTTGTACGCTCACTCAGACACTGGCGCGGACGAATGAGCCGTCGACACCATTCCCGCCTCCGCTTCAGGCAGCGACGGTGCTGCGGGCTGCACTTCTCCCGATGTCGCCGGAGGTGGCGACGGGGCCGATGCTTCCTCACTCGCTGCCGGCTGCTCACTGCTGCCAGTCGGCGATGCCGGCTTGTCCTGTGGCACTCCTGCGTCATCTGGCTTCGAAGTCGCCTCCGAATGTTCCACTGCAACAGTTTTGAGCATTTTCAAATTCTACTTCAACATGAGTTCGTCGCTGCAGCATCGGTCCCACCATTGGACCCAACATCGGAACCACCATCTGCCCCAACATCTGCCCCAACATCTGCCCCAACATCTGCCCCAACATCTGCCCCAACATCTGCCCCAACATCAGCCCCAACATCAGCCCCAACATCAGCCCCAACATCAGCCCCAACATCAGCCCCAACATCAGCCCCAACATCAGTCCCGACTTGGGTCCCGACTTGGGTCCCGACTTGGGTCCCGACTTGGGTCCCGACTTGGGTCCGTACTTGGGTCCCAACATTGGTCCCAACATTCGTCCCAGCATTCGTCCCAGCATTCGTCCCAGCATTCGTCCCAGCATTCGTCCCAACATTCGTCCCAACATTCGCCCCAACATTCGCCCCAACATTCGCCCCAACATTCGCCCCAACATTCGCCCCAACATTCGTCCCAACTTCGGTCCCAACTTCGGTCCCAACTTCGGTCCCAACTTCGGTCCCAACTTCGGTCCCAACATCGGTCCCAACATCGGTCCCAACATCGGTCCCAACATCGGTCCCAACATCGGTCTCAACATCGGTCTCAACATCGATCCCAACATCGGTCTCAACATCGGTCCCAACATCGGTCCCACCATCGGCCGCGACGTCGCTTCGCTGTCTTCCCTCCGCTGCCGATAGTGACGCCGATGGTGCTGCGACGAGTTAATGGACACACTACGAGCAGCCTCTAAGAATGCAGCTTCGGTGAAAGGCTTGGCGGGGAAGCTGTCTTCATATAGAGAACAGTGGGTAGCATTCGCATTTTCGCCGAAGCGAAACTCGCATAGCTAGACAAGCAAAAAAGTGCAGTAACGCTCGGGCTTAAGAAACCGTATTCATATTACACAAAGAGAACCCCTCATGAGTAGAGACAGAAATACGAAAAGGTAACATGAAACAGGTGTGACCAATTAAAAGGGTTCTTGCGAGTGGTGCTGAAAAAATATCGCGTCATGGGCCGTAGAATTTTTAAGGACATAGTCAGTCGAAAGGCTTGAAATGCATTTTTAAGATAACCCACCAGCGACCATACACGACTGCAATCGATGCACTGTAGGTGGGTAGTCTTTGGGTGCTACCTTAGAAAGCTGAAGGTGGCTGCGCACACTACAGTCCCTAGATAGGCTCCTAACGGGGCAAAAATCCGACATAGCCGGTCCCAAGCACGACAAAAAAATATTCCATCCTGTCGTTACCACAGATTTTTGTGTAGTATGAGAAGTTGTCTGTTGTGGCGACAGAACTGGCTGTGTCGTTACGACAGGGGACTGAACATTACTACAGAAAATCCTGTTGTCATGACAAGAATACCTGTTGTCATGTCCCATAATACTACAAAGAAAACCTGCTGCGAAAACAAAAAAAACTTATTCGAAAGTTTTAGCTGGCACCGGCGATCACAGCACATGAATTGGTTTGGTTTGGTTTATGGGGTTTAACGTCCCAAAGCGACTAAGGCTATGAGAGACGCCGTAGTGGAGGGCTCCGGAAATTTCGACCACCTGGGGTTCTTTAACGTGCACTGACATGAATTGGCTCGCTGCATGCATGTACAGTCGGGGACAAAAGTCTCCGGACCACGTGTTCCTCTAACGAAGCCGATAGCTCGATCTGCAACTCCCTCAGTTTTACTATTTTTTTACTTTTTATGGCTAGGGTTCAAGGCTGTCGCCGCACGCTCCCTCCGCAGTTTTTTTTTTTTTTTGTTCCTTCATGCGGGTTTGTAGGCATGAGCCAGAACAGAAGGCGCTGCGGAAAGCGTTGTGCATACGACGCGACGCCAAGGCTACACCCAACCTTCTCCCGTCAGTCAGAACGATGCACCAATGGAGTGCCTTTAACGAAAGTAACCCCCCATGACGTCAACGGGGTTCAGAGTAGTGGGGCGGGCCGTTTTTGTTGAAGGAAAGAACGAGCGGGCTTTGATTTGAATTTTCGCAGCTTTTCGGGGCGCGCATGGCTCTAGTATTTTGCAGAGGTTATCTTCGATGCCTCATCTATGCAGTGGGCTTGTTTTTCAAAAATGTCCGGACCCTGGGCAGTGGCCCTTTAAATCGACGCATGATTAGAATATAAAAGTGCACATTCGTGCTCGGTAAATTGATAAATGGGTAAATAGGTAAATGGGCAAATACACATCACAGAAACCTCTCGGTTCTCTAGTGTGTATTGATGTGCAACTTGCGCATCATGCTGCTGAGAAAAACACGCCGCCGTACTCGCTTGAAGGTGAGGTTTCAAACCTTGTTTGCCCGAGTAGGAAAAGCACCAGCGGCGTTTCTCACTGAAGCGTGACGCGTTGCGCACTACAGCGGTCGACATCACTCGGATTAAATGAACGCATTATCGATCCCTGCTGCGCCCAGGGCGATTTCCTGAGTGCTAAAGAAAAGTAAGTAGAAGTAGCGCCAGGAAGGTCACCCCTTTTCGTATTTTCACCTCCAGGTGTTAAGGCACTTTTTTAAAGACGTAAAGTCAATTTCTTAACAATCATAGAAGTGGCTCCTGGGCTATCAGAAAAGCGTTGAGAAACTTCGTGCCTTAACTCTTCCTTCAATTGCGGGCAGCTGTCTGCCACAGTCCCGTGTCAAAATATATGGCAGCGCCTTTGGCCCTGCGTTTGAAAAGGTGTCACAATTTGATTCTTTATCCTTACGGGCGAACAATTTTCTCGATGACTACAGAATAAAGATGCCTGACCGCCATCATTCCGCAAAAGAGCTATGTTCTCCAATGCAAAATCCCCTCAGCCTTCGCGGTGGCTCAGTGGTTATGGTGCTCGGCTGCTCACCCGAAAGACGCGGGTTCGATCCCGACCCGCAGAGGTCGCATTTCGATGGAGGCGAAATTCTAGAGGCCCGCGTACTGTGCGATGTCAGTGCACGTTAAAGAGCCCCAGGTTCCGGGCCCATCCACTACGGCGTGCCTCATAGCCTGAGTCTCTTGGGACGCTAAACCCCATAAACCAAACCTCCTTTGGAGCCCGAGTTGTCAAATTCTGCCACTGCTTCTGGGCAGCGCTAGTAGACTGCGGAAATCAAACCACTCACTCTATGGTTCAGGAGTCGGGCGGTTGAGAGAGGAGAGAAGTTCGAAGGCAGTCGGTACAGTCGCTGCTAGAGTAGGCAGTCGCACAGGCGCCGGTCTTGGGAAACCGAAATGTCCGTTAGCCTTTGTTGCAGGCTGTCGATGGGAACGAGCTGGCCGGTCACGAGCGCGCGGGCCGAGCTTTCACGCGGCCAACTCAGGATGCGCTGCCCGCAGCGCCACCTCGGCAAAAAAAGAATGAAAGAAAATTGTAGAAACAAACGTCGCGATGCCTGTAACTGCGGGGTTCATACCAAATTACTACGACCAAGACTACGAGTCAAGCTGCCGCAGTGGCTAAGTGGTTAAGGCACTCGGCTGCTGACCAGAAAGTCACGGGTTCTACCCCGGCCGTGGATTATTAGGTTTTTTGGGGTTTAACGTCCGAAAGCAACTCAGGCTATGAGGGACGCCGTAGTGAAGGGCTGCGGAAATTTCGACCACCTCGGGTTCTTGAACGTGCACGTACTATCGGGAACAAAAGTGGTATACTCCACGCGCCGGGAGCTGAAGCAACAAAAAACTGCGTTGCAACGCGATCTACAGGCGGCATCTAGGATCGAGACAGCCAGTGTGTGACCTTTATTATCAGCAGGCATGTCGCTTGGCTCGTTTCAATGCTTCGTGCTTTAGCTCGCCAAAATGCCGCTGTTTTCCGTTGCTCCGGCTCCCGCCGCGTGGAGTATACCACTTTTGTCCCCGACAGTACATCGCACAGTACACGGGCCTTTAGAATTTCGCCTTCATCGAAATTCGGCCGCCGCGGCTGGGATCGAACCCGCGACTTTCGTGTCAGCAGCCGAGCCCCGTAACCACTGAGCCACTGCGGCGGGGCAGAATTTCGATGGAGGCGAAATTCTAGAGGCCCGTGTACTGTGCCATGTCAGTGCACGTTAAAGAACCCTAGGTGGTCGAAATTCCCGGAGCCCTTCACTCTGGCGTCTCTCATAGCCTGAGTGGCTTTGGGACGTTAAACCCTCACAAACCCATGCTTAGTTTTGCCAATAATCATTTTCAACATTAAAAATAGCAGTGCGGCCTGGCATATATTTGCGCACAGTGGACGCCAGTCAACGTATCCAGCGGACTGCTGAGGTGACCGTCTACTAATTCGATTGATGGGACTTGATTTGAGGTCACCTCTTTATAAAACGTAGGCCTTATACAGACTCCGCCGTAAATTTACTATACCCTGGTTAGCGAGAAAGGGCAATGTCCTGCTAATATCATCAATCTTTTTTTTTTTCTCATCATAGTCATGGTCGTAGCATTAGCTGATTCTTCATATCGGCGAATCGGCTTAGACCAGAATTATGACTTCGGTTATCCAAATGAAGTGGCATGGAGTGACAGGCAGCGGTGTAAAGTAAGGTGGACTTCGGTTATCGAAATGAAGTTGCATGGAGTGGCAGGCAGCGGTGTAAAGTAAGGTGGACTTCGGTTATCCAAATGAAGTGGCATGGAGTGACAGGCAGCGGTGTAAAGTAAGGCGGACTTCGGTTATCCAAATGAAGTGGCATGGAGTGACAGGCAGCGGTGTAAAGTAAGGTGGACTTCGGTTATCGAAATGAAGTTGCATGGAGTGACAGGCAGCGGTGTAAAGTAAGGTGGGCTTCGGTTATCCAAATGAAGTGGCATGGAGTGACAGGCAGCGGTGTAAAGTAAGGTGGAAATTTATATTGTTATTACTTTCCACGTCAGTTGGCGGATTGTTATTTTCTTTGCACCAAGCCGCCACGGCCACTGGGAAGGACTGGCCATCTATTCACGTTTCCCAACGCTTGCGCTTTTCATCTACGCGCATGCATGTACTGGCCTTTTTAAAAAGATAGAAGAAAACCAATGGTTGATTCTGATAGAGGAGGAAAAAATGAACCTAGAAGCCAAGTTTGATGACTGTGGAGCAATTAGTTGATTAATTATAGGCAAAAATGTCGAAATAGCGCCGACATCGATATAGCCACGGGAATGGTGTGACGTCACATCCATCGGGAGTCGTCACGGCATAGTGTCCTCGGCTTTCACCTCCCAACACTTTAGTTACCAAAGTGTCCTCACAATTTTTTATTATTATTTTTTTTTTTTGCACCGTATGTGGCACGGCCTAGCAGGCGACACCTTTGAAAGAATGGGGTATTAAGGGACAGATCACGCCTCCCCATTCGACGGGCACGAGCCATTACAGTAGCCGTCAGTTTTGTTTTATTGGTCTTTTGTCGTGTACCTAGCACAGAGCGCCTTGCTGGCTTTGTTGTCCCCTTCTCGTCTTCTAAATCACGCAGCGCGTACACTGTCGCCGCGGCAAAACGTGCAGCTCAGCAGTATCGTAGTCGCGCGATATGTCGTTTTCTTATCTCTCCAGTGTTTTCTTGTCTCGCTAGTAGGCAAGATAACAAAACGCCCGCCTACTGGGATTTCGACCTCAGCAAAGAATGGCGTTTTGTCGCAACTCTGGAACCCGGTGTGCTGTCATCATCATCATCAACATCCCCAGTTACATTTGCCGCAGCAAAAATGCTTCTCCCAATTACGTCTGCTTATCTGTACTGCGCCGGCAGTCTATACCCCAGCACATTTTCCTAATCACGTGAGTCGTACCGCACTAATCAGATGTCTTGTCTGGTTACACTCCTCCCCTCTCACGCGCACTTTCTTTCTTCTCTGGTCACTCTCTCTCTTTCTTTCGCTCGCGTGTTTCGCTCTGTCTATTCCGCGAGAATCCCGCCAGCCGCACCAATCCAACTGTCTCGGCTCTCCCTTCTGGCACGCTTCGTGGCAGGCAGGCGGGCACCGTGACGTCTTTGTCGGCGCTCATTTGTGGAACTGCACGCGCTGCGAACTGTGGCAGCCTGCTCTGCCACGTGGAGCCGCGAAGACACTCGTCCTTAACCGCCAAAACAGCGGGAGTCAAAAGAGCAGTCGCCTCCTAGCTCGTTCGCGCTTTCCGTAACTGGCAGTTTCATTTCCGCGCAGTAATGGGTCAGCGTCTGGTCGCTGCGGACGAGGTGTCGAGCCGAGGCAGCAGCCGCCGCCGTGCCAATGACAAGCCCGCGGGGCCGATAAGGACGCCAAATTTCCGGACCACCGTGTCGGCAGCCCCCGGGTTTCTCGCTCTGCCTCCGCGCCGCTGCTTCTTCTTAGCTTTTTTTTTTTTTTTTTCTGGACAGCCGCTAACGGGCTGAGGTGAAGATCGCTCGTTCTCAGTTCTGCTTCTGGGATGACAAAAACACTCCCAGCGCGATTGTGTCTCGAAGCGGACGCGTGCGTTTTTTTTTTTTCTTACTCGTTCGCTGCTGTGTGACTGCGAAGTAATTACGGTGGCATTCCTGGGTTAGCGAAGTAAATGGGAATCTGAGCGTGATTTCTGGATGGTGGGGAGGTCCAGAATAATCGCCTTTCGGGGTCGGAGAGCGAAGGAGAGATGTGATAAAAGACCCAGGCGTCAGTTCTGGATTTTGAAGGTTAAAAAAAAGTGTGTGGAGGCTGAATTCAGGGGCTGAGAGAAAAAAAAAACACATGCCATGTTACCAGTGTGAACTGTACTTAGTGGTTTATCTTGTAGGGAATCACGCTGTAGCGGTACACGAAACTCGCACGCACGCGAGCGCACGGGCACAGGACCGTCACAAGAAGACGTGAACGTGGAACAGCTTATTGTGCAGGCGTCTGTACCTTAAAGGGGAAACTGCATATGTTTTAGAAATCAACGAGGTTAAAAGGCTCGAGTGCGTTAAACTTGCAGCTAAAGCATGCGAAGTGTTTTTGAGCTACCATTCGAAATAGTGACGTAGTCGCCGATTAAAATCGCTACGCCCTTCAATCTTCTCCGCAACGCACGACGCCAAGTGGGGGGCGCGTGATGACGTCATCGTAGGTGTCAGTACACTTCCAAGGCAAAAACGCGTGATTTGAAGGAAAAAAAACGAACGCCACCGAAGGCAAATCCCGCCGAGCGTTGTTTGGCAGCGTCCAACGAGGTACACCAAGCTGTGGCTCACGACAGTGGTAATTTGAAATCGTACCTTCCGTGAAATCGCACTGAACTTCCCCGCACTCCTGCAGTACATTGAGGAGAAGCTCAAAATTCAGTCGTGGATTACGCCACTATTTTAAATGCTAGTGCAAAAACGCTTGGAATGTGCTACCTACACCCTATACTAATTTGAATCCTTGAATATCGCGAAATTCTCAAAAAACGGTGCAGTTGCCCTTTAAATACAAGCAGCGGCACTGTTTAGGCGTATTGAACTAATCAGTATGCAACGAGTGACAACTAGGCTTTTACTGTAAAAACACTACTAGCCTCACTGACTCTCCCCGGAAATCTGACGACTGTTGAAGGGAAGTCTAAGCTCAAGCAAAGAGCCTCCACCGACCAGCCACCTGTAGAACATCCAGTCACATCCAGCCACAAGAACATCCAATAGAGTAATCATCAAAGTTACTGATCTATTCGCGCTAAAGGGCACATATTGACCTCAGTAGAAGAAAAGCTACTAAGAAGGATGGCGTTTGAGGCTTCAAAAAAGGAAGAATCATCTCAGGAAAAGGTGCGGCCCATCGTTATACCATACATCCACAAGGTGTCACACGGCCTAAAGAAGATCTCACGGCCTAAAGAAGATCGCAGGCAAGCACAATATCCCGATAGTATTTTCCTCCCGCAGAAAGCTTATCGGAATGTGCGCAAAAACGAAGAACATCGACAGACAAAAGCCGCCGTGCGAGATCGCGCACGAAGTAAGATTTGTTGAATGCGACAAGGAAGTCATCTATGACGTGCCGCTCCAATGCGGTAAGATATACATTGGACAAACCGGTAGGTGCATCAACACTAGACTGAGAGAACACGCCAACTCATGCGGCCAGGGAACGCACCCTGGCAATCTGGCTTCCCACTGTCACCATTGCAAATGGAACCCTCATCACATTGACGCAGCCATCCAAGGCCACGCCAAAACCAAACTAGAAGAAGGATGCAAGCCTCACCTGGATGACACCACCATACTTGGTCACGGGAAAACAAAAACTGAACGTGAAATCATTGAAGCCTTCAATATCAGGACTTGTGGAACAGAAAACTGCGTCAGCACACCATCAATCGAAGATAAAGAATTAGACTGGTTAAGGTCACTGGCCAGATTGTAGACAGGAAGGTGAAGGCAGCTGTTCAGATGCAGAATTGATTATCTGGTTTGTAGATCATTTTCTATCCCGCTCTGTATAAAAGCGACACGTTTTTGTCAAGTAAACTAGTTGAAAGTACGCGCTTCGTCCGTTTGTGTTTTCGTGTGTATGTTCTTTGTAGCGCGAATTGATCAGTATGAATCACCAACTAGCCCCCGCTCTTGCATTGTTAACAGTTATCATCAAAGTTAATCAGCGAAGACAAATCGAACTGCTTTCCCAGAATTGTCGCATCAGATGTCTGATCGCCCCGTAATTTTTCTTTCTGTATGTAATGAGTTAGGGCAACGCAAGACAGAGATAAAGACGCGGTACAAAGCGCTTCGTTCCGCATATTTGCCTTGCTCTCGTCTTGAGTTTCGCACGCTTAACGCCTCAGAAATGCGCCACCTAGCCCTAAAGCAAGTTTCCACGTTTATTCTTTTTGGCTGATAATTTTTTTTCTCTTGACGAATTACACTCAAAATATCTTTTTGACTTAAATGGAGGAAGTAAGAACGAAATTGGTTGTTGTATTTAAGCTAACCGTGAATTCCCTTTCAATATTCACCCTAGTTCGCGCCTGGATATGTCAGACTTGTGCGCGCGTCTCGTACTCCTTAGGCTCAATTTACTGAACCACGCCGCGGTGGCTCAGTGGTTATGGTGCTCGGCTGCTGACCCGAAAGACGCGGGTTCGAACCCGGCTGCGGCGGTTGAATTTCTTTGGAGGAGAAATTCTAGAGGCCCGTGTACTGTGCGATGTCGGTGCACGTTAAAGAACCCCAGGTGGTCGAAATTTCCGGAGCCCTCCACTACGGCGTCTCTCATATCCTTAGTCGCTTTGGGACGTTAAACCCCATAAACCAAACCAAACCAGTTCTTGTCAGGCCCGTACCGTCTTTGTTAGGAGTAATCAGGCGGCAGGGTTATTTTTTTTTTTTCTCAGCCGTATAGCGGAGTCCTTACGGCACCCGTAAAGACCAAAAGCTCTCGAAAGCCAAGTACAAGAGTTCTGCTTACTTTACATAGATTTAGAGCTTGAGGGGGTTTCATCAGTGTTCCGCAACGCGGCTAAGAAAAAAAAAACATTGCTTCGTTACTTCTGGCAAAGACAGTACAGCCTTTTGTCAAAAGTAAAGAATCCAAGGTGTTCCCTTCTAAGCCGTCAACAGCGGCTGTTCCTGCAGCATCCGTGGAAATTCTAATGTTTCGCGCTGTACCACCACAATTAACTGTAACCAACTCGCCCAGCTGTCCATCATTCTTCATTGTTGGGTATGTAAAGCCCCCGTTAGAAGCATACAGCCCAAGGGGTTTGCTTTCGAGGCCTGCACAGTGCCTGGTAATGCATCCTCGGCGACCGTAATAGAAAGAGGAGTAGCTTCGCGTCCTCAATCCTCACAAGCGTTGGACTTTTTGATGTGCTAGGGAGCCACGCTAAACAGTTTAGAAGCAAACCCCTCGGGCTGTATACTTTTAACGGGAGCTTTACCTACAAGATATATGGAAAGCTGGCGATTCTTGAGTTAGCACACAGAACCAAATCCCTTGGTACCTAAATTTTGACAAACTTAGGTAGGCAACCGCGAGCCGTGGCGGCCTTGTCGCTTTCGGGAGCGGCCGCATAATCATGGCGTTGTCGGCAGCGTCGAGCAGTCTTCTGTTGTGGCGTATCACTCGCAAAGCGATCGCTTTCCGCACGACGCTTCCTACCTCTCCTTTCATCAGGCTCCATTGCTCGGCTTAAGCAGCTGTGTCGGTGGCGGCATTGAAATACTCCGCGAGCGTGTATACATCTGCCTGCCAAAGGGGGAAACGTCATGAGCTGAAGGCCCAGCGGCCGTTCTTTTACATGCGTGAGTGTGGGACCGCGGCGTCATCCTTGGGGACGGCGCGGAAGCAGTTTTTCCGCCCAAAGCCCTTCTCGCCCTGGAGCTTCCCTCTTGCTCTAAGCGGCCCTCTCTCTTAGAGAGTCTCGTTAAATCTCGTACGGTGCCCGGATGCTCTCGTTTCAGCTCCCGGATGTGCGGTATTCAGTGCCTGGATGAGTGGAATTCAGTGCCCGGATGTTGGCTCTCGGTCTCGGCGTGACGTCACCACACTGCCGACAACGGGAGCTGAAAGCATTTCATGCTTAAAAGTAAAGAATCCAAGGTGTTCCCTTCTAAGCCGTGAACAGCGGCTGTTCCTGCAGCATCCGTGGAAATTGTAATGTTTCACGCTGTACCACCCACAATGAACTGCTATCAACTCGCCCAGCTGTCCATCCTTCTTCATTGTTGGGTATGTAAAGCCCCCATCAGAAGCATGCAGGCCAAGGGGTTTGCTTCCTCAATCCTCACAAGCGTTGGACTGTTTGATGTGCTAGGGAGCCGATCTAAACAGTTTAGAAGCAACCCCTTGGGCTGTATACTTTTAACGGGAGCTATACCTACAAGATATATGCAAAGCTCGCGTTTCTTAAGTTAGCACACAGAACCAAATCCCTTGGTAACTAAATTTTGACAAAAAGCTGTCGAACGGACCTCTGAACATTGTCACGACAGCGTCATGGAGCTGAAATTACTGGCTGAAAGAGAGACCAAAGCAGCAAGTGATTTTAGCCAACTTAGTAACCCTTCCAGTAGCATGCACTATACAAGAATGCCTTCAATGAAGTTCAACGAAAGTTCTTACGAATCCTGGGAAGTTCCTAATAACGGTTGTTGACGTTGTTCGCGCGAGGTTTTCTTCAGAAGTTTGCCGTCCTGGCGCGTTATAACGCAAAACTCTGCCTAAGAGGAATCCATGTTAAACATTCGAATTGAGAGTAGAACCATTTCTTCGTGGACAGAAAGATAGGGCGAATTCTGGAATACGTAAGATGTTTTATTTGAAGCACTTTATTGTCCGCGCACAAAATTAGACTGTCTTGGGTTCCTCGTCTCAGAAGTACCATTCCAAAAAACGAGTGCTATTTTAATCTAGAATTCACTGAACGAAAACGAGACGAATTAGCCAGTATTTTTGTAGCTACACTACGCCAGCCGCTTCGCAAGGTCAGCGTGGCTGCGCGCCGAGCCCTGGCATCACCGCTCCGCCAGCTGTGCGCATGCGCGGAGTGACGTCATAGCCTGCAGCTGGTGTGCGCGCCGCGCGCCTCACCGCTGCGCCGACGGCTGGGCAGACGCCGCCCACCTCGTCAGTAGTGCGCATGCGCAGAGTGACGTCAGAGGACGCAGCTGGTGTGCGCGCCGCATTTCGAGCCTTCAGCGTGGCGGCGCCGTGGCTGATCACGTGGTTGGTCACGTGGTGCAGAACAGCTGCCGGCGGCGCGGCGCGCCGACGAAACCGACTGGGGGAGGAGTGGAAAGGGGGCAGGGGGAGAGAGTGAAATCACGTCCAGGGACGAAGACGAAGGAACGCCCAGCGAAACGGAGGGGAGGGCATCATCATCATCATCAAACGGAGGGGCAAAAGACTGACTGCAATTCGACTAAGCGAGTTCCACTCGGCCAGCTGTAGCTATGGCGTCACTCCTGGTTTAACCAGAGCTAAACCACAGCCAAATTTTTTGACACTGTAACGTACACCATTGTAGCCATGTTGCCTACTTTGATTCTGCTCTGCATCTTCACCTCCAGCACAGAAACCTGCCTTTTTGATGCAGTATAATTCACGCATGATAACGCGCAACTTTGACTTGAAGGTTGATTAGCCCAATCTTTCGAAGTAATGTGCCAAGACAAGCATTTTGAAAATCAGAGATATTTTTGACTTCGAGACACATAGGGAGTACCTAGAAACGGAAAAAGTTTTTGTAAAACTGTTTTTTTCGCGCATATATTCAACCGTATTTTTACTACTAAGCATGAAAAACTAGATTCGTGTGGTGCCATTGAAGATTATCCAGAAAATTTCGTGAGCCGGACTGCGAGAAAAGTCTCATCAGTTGGCAGCACTGGCGTCATAAATCATGTGTAAGGCTTTAATGGAAAACGATATCAAGATGTTCATCATCTTCATTTAGCAAGCTACCTTGGCACTTTGCTTCTGGGAAGAAAAAAATTCAGCTGCTTTGCCTACGTTGGCTTTTTATTCCGACGTTGAAAAGAAGAGCTTTCAGGTGTGGCGTGTCGACGCTGTGACTGTGCTAGGAACATCTGAAGGCGCTTATTTTTGAAAGAATTAGAGTGCGTGGGATGTTCAGTAAGTGTCGACTTCAGGGCTGAATTTTTTATTAGGTATGATCGAACTGAAAAATTTTACATTGAAACAATTCCCATACTTTTCGTTTCAAAGGTGCACATCACTTCTTGATACAGCCCTTATCACTTCTATCACTTGTGCACTAGTCTCAGCTTGCCTTCGAAGTACAGGGCGGTTGCTTCTTCTCCCCCACCTCACAGGCTTGAAAGAATACTGAATGAGGACGTTTCGAACTTCTATTCCACTGTAACGCTCTTCAATGACAGTCCACGACGCTAAACTTGTTCAGCGCCCCCTTAAGTTGTGTTTCCCACTTCGTAAGTACGTCAAAAAAATTGCACGGCTCTTGAGACTACTTAACGTGCTGCGAATGTGAAACCTTATCTGTGTCATCGTGGGCTACTAATTAACTATATTTGTTTATTAGCTAGGACTAGTTAGTAAGCAGTACTAATGTCTGAAAGGCCTTTCCGGTGAAGGCCTTTAGGTCAAAGGGTGAATTAAAAGCCATAGGGTGAATTCCCTTTGGAAAGACCACACGACATACGCGTACATATAACGCATCGTTTTAACTGAGCCACCATATCACTTCCGTTTACATTTCCGGTCCGGTTTGCCGTCACTTCTGGTCTCATGACGTCACTTCCGGCCCCGGGATCGTGGTGACGTCACACTGAATCGTCGCGGCCGGGTTCCAAACCGAGTTCGGGAGAAGTGCTACCTTGTTTTTTGATGTCTGATGATGTAGACACTGTCGATAATGTCATGAGGTCACGTGGATTTTCTTGTTTCTCGTGGACGGTGAGTCAACGCCAAATTTGGACTAATGTGCCATGTAGGGCGTTCGCCCTAATAAGAGAAGTGGTTCATTGCGCTTGCTGGCTTCGACAGCGGCGACAAAAGGCTAGAAGCGGCTTCTTACAACGTCATACCAATGAAGTCCATGTATAACTATAGGCTGTGCTATAAATATAAACTCGCCATAATGAAAAATGATGACTCCTTACTTACACTGGCTGGGCTAGAGCAAAGCAGAACTGTGTATGATACCCGCGCAGCAGAACCTTGGAATGTTAAGAAATGCCGCACAAACTATGGCAAACAAATGTTGCAGCATACCTTACCGACACTTCTGAACCAGTTGTACTGCCACAAGAATCTTGATCTATCCAATATTTCTCTGAAAGAATTGCCCCAAATGTTCATGTAATTTTTTTTTCTTCCTATTACCACTTTGAGTGCACCTGTCAATTTTGCTGTCATTTACTTTCTCCTCCCTGTGTTTGCCTTTATAGCCTCTTTGATCTAATGTAGTTCTTCTTTCTTTTATAAGCACAATGTACTGCGTATTGAACGTACATGTCTCATTCTCTGTACCGAACATACTTTACTTACATTTTGTTTGATGTCGTACTCCGCCACCGTCAATGCTGCACTGTAAGGGGAAGCTAGGACCTCTCAAGCTGTCTATACAGCTTTTTCCCTGGCTGTCCTCGCAACACCCAGTTGCGGAAATAAACCTTCAAACCTTAAATGAAGCCGTGACAGAGAGAGAGACAAGCAACACACACAGAGGAAGCCTTGCCTTGCACGGCCCTTTAATTCGTGGAGTTTCTCCATGAAAGGGTCTTCACAGTGCGGGACATAAGTTCAACAGACGCCCCACCGAACGGGGCCCATCTAGATGACCCCGTAGGCCGACTCGCGCGGGCCGGCGATTGCGAATTCACAGAGAACACATTCAATTTCTACTGGAAGAAACAGTAAGGCACCAAATATGCCGCGTATGTCGTACTGCGAATGTCAGGCCGCGAGACATCCTGCACACGGTACGGCCACCATTGGAACACACAACAGGCGCGGTGGGAAAACAAAGACGGAAAAAGGTTCGTTCTGGCGTGTACACTTGTTTGCAGGCTGTAATGAAACAATAATGCGAACAGCAACCACAGACACATTGAGGCGCCGTACTCTTTCCTTCCACTTGCATTGTATTAGTTATCGCATTCCCCCAACCTTTACGCAATGCGTACAGGTCTCTAAGGTTGAAAGAAATGAAATGTAAATGCCCCTCCCAAGTTGCCCAAGTTGTTATATTTTGTAAGAATTGTTTTTCCCGTTTCAACCATTTGCCTTTCTTTTTGCCACTAGTCCTTGTCTTTAATGATAGAAGAGCCATTGAATTGCACTTCGCGTTGCTGGCGTTCAGCCCTAATGTCCCCGTGGCACCTGCTGCCAATGGTGAAAGGGTAAATTAATGAACCATGAGATGGTTCCTTACACCAAAAGGTGCCTACATGGGTAACGTGTTCCTGCCGAAGTGCTTACAAGTGCTATTACTATACTAGTAAGAAAATGGCTGAGGCTTAACTTGGTTAACCCTGGTCAGATGCGAAGCATATTGATGGCTAGGCTTGTTAATGCATGTCTTTCCTTGGTTGAATACTTGATCATTTTAATACAACCACTAGAAGCCTTCGTCGTGGGGGAAGACAACGGCATGGCTACAGCGGAACGCCGACTAACCCCGAGACGCGCGTTGGGTGGGCGCCTGGATTGCCACGGAAGCCGCGTCCGCCTGCCCGGTGGAGCGAGCGTTTCACCTACACCGAGTGTGAACGCGCGTTCGAAATGCGCGGGAATGCCGCTCGAGGACATTCCGGTGTCTGGGCGATGGAATCGTTCTCCCTCTCCCAGCGCGTGACGGCGATCTGTCGTGACGTCATGTGTCACGTGGTATGTCACGTGGTGTGTCGTCACTGTACCACGTGGTCTGCACGGCGTGCAACCACAGCGACGGCGCGAGGTGGACCCTCATCTTCCTCTGTCGTGACGTCATGTGTCACGTGGTGTGCACGGCGCGTAACCACGGCGAAGGGCAGTAGTGTACCTCTAGTAATATGCTTCGCATAAAAACTGCTCCATTTCTCTCTATTTGTCCGAGGAGGTGACAATGGTTGATAGGCTTCCGCCATCACAACGTCACGTGGTTGCCGGTGGGCAGGACATTATGGCGCATGTGCGTGACTGGTGACGTCACATCACCACGTGACGTTCTGATGTCATAGCCCTGGGACGTCACATTTTTTCTTAGTACGGATGTTGGAAGCCGACCTGACCCAGGTACCGCCGAGAAACCCAAGATTTAACTAAGTGACACGTTCGAAGTGCAAACCTCGATTCCGCCTCTTATCTGCATCGGCCTGTCACGTGGTGGAGCTGCCTGTCCCGTGGAGAGCCGTATGCGATAAAGCCCCTTGATAGTATGAATGATCAAGGGGCTTTAGTACGCGAGTGATAAGAATGCCATCTTGCGGGAGCCATTCGCAGCGCGATATTCGCGGAGTATTGGAGTATACCGTCTCTCCGAGAGAGGGCGTGAACACCCCTCGAAGCGGTGTTACGCAAAGAACGTGGAAAACTAGAGCGCTGTGCTTTTTTCCTACGCGACGCTGTACACGGTGCTGGTGGATGGACGGACATCGTCCGCGATGACAGAACAAGCACTGTACACTATTTACACGCAGCAGCCTGCCCCCACTGGTAATGGCTATGGCTCGGCTACGGATTCGCCTCTGTTTTAAGGGGAAGTGCCCCAGGATTTGGTCACTGCTTTGTCGGGGAAAAATTAGAGGGAGTGGCCGTGTGCATAACACTCCGAAAAGAGACAACCACTACAAACTGCTTTTATCTCCATATACGGTTTAACCTCGCTATAACGAACTTGTAGGGGCCCGGCGATTACTTCGTTATAGCCGTAGCTTCGTTATAGCCCGCGCTTCCTAGGGGAATCGTCACTTCTTCGTTATATCCATTATTTTGTTATAACGAGGTTCGACTGTACTAACTTCGGCTCTGTAGTAATTCGGTGAAGACGCTGGCTTTCTCCCTTGAACGGCGTGTGTTTTGTGCTTGCCAAGTAACACGAGCGTTTTTGTTGTTGGGGTTGCACACGAGATGGCGAGACATTAACAACCTGCACTGGCACCTCAGAGCAGCAAAAAACGTCGGAACGAAGGCAGGTTGTTTTCCTGACATTAGGTGCGTGATGGTTCCATGCCATATACTTCTGCACTTCCTAAACTCCCGCGCGAAATCGAACAATACCTTTATTTTCCTGCGAATTCGGCGTCAGTGCGGAGTGTATAACAAAAAGTGTGCGCCTAATTTTGAGACTCTTGTCTTGTTTCTTGAATATTATCAAAAATAGTGCTAAAGAAAATATGTGATTGTAGTGAGTGGCTTCATTTTAGTAGTGTGACGATACCGCACTAAGTAATAGACAGCTTGCTTGATCGTGATATAAATTGAGAAGTTATGCCATTATTGCACTATACTGCGCAGTTAAAACAATTGAAGTGTTGACCAGTAAACCGGTAACAACGCATTACCGCAGAGCAAGTACATAAGAGCATCTATAACCAACTATATCTCTTTATTACGCAATATAAAACAAAACATTTCAAAATGACTAAGGGGTGACAGCTCTTGGCATCTAAATACTCCCACATGTGCCCCTGGACTAGAAAGCCTTTTTTCGGTTACGCGGACTAGAACGGCGCGGTGCATCATTTCAGCCTTGACAGTACTTCAGCGTGGCATCAGCAGCAGAATGAACGTCACTTTAACCTGAACCCACGGATCCCGTAGCGTCTTTTGTTGCGCGGCCGCGACAAATCATTACTTTGTGGGCACAAAAAAAAAAAGCAAAACACATACTGTATGAGCGGTAAAGCTCCTGTTGGTAGACCCACACAGACTGTCTCGAGCTACAGCAAACGTTTTGACCGGTAGATGCCAGGTTGTGCTGAAGTCAGCTTCTTTTGAATGCCACGCGCTTAAAGGGTAACTGAAGCGGTTTTAGAATTCGATGAGTTTAAGATTGCCGAATGTGCGAAATGTGCAGGTAAAGCCTGCCAAATCATTTTGCTCTAGCATTTGAAATGGTCGCGTAATCGCCGGATGAAGTCGTTGTCGGCACTCACGCTTCTCTGAAGTGCTCAACGACGGACAGAGGCCCCGATAATGACGTCACGTATGACGGCACTACGTTTTCAGCGAAGAAACCGTTATTCCACGGAAGAAAACCGACGCCATCGAAGGTGAAGCTCAGGATGCATTGTTTGGCGCCATCTGATGAGGCATAGCAGCATGCAGGCGTAAGCAGCGGACATCTGAAATTTCGGCAACAATGACGTCACTGGCGAGTTTCCTCGCACTCGTCCAACGTAGTGAGGAGAAGCCTAAACATCCTCGCGGCTTTAATCGACGATTATGTCCCCATTTTAAATGCTAGTGCAAAAATACTTTGCATGCTTTATCTAGAAGCTTGATAGATTCGAATTCTTGAATAACCTGGAATTCTCAAAAAACAGTTTCAGCTTCCCTTTAATCCATTCGTGAAGTATCACTGCCGGAAAACTTTGAACGGAAAACATAACGAGCAGAAATACGCCATCAGAGTCGGAGTAGGTTCGGAGCGTCACATTGTGATGGTGTCGTGAACCTGGGATGTGACACGGCCATCATTGTTCGCACAGTGGGCAAAAAGCTTGGAATGTGTGCTGGACGCCGTTCGCACGGACACATTGGAAGAGGCCCGCGTTATCTGACGTCATCTCGGAGGGGTTTCTGCATAGAGCGATCGGATCACATGGAGGGCGGCCCCTGATCGAGGACGGCGAAAAGTCACGTGAACGGGTCTTGCAATGCGGCGATGGGGGGCGCATCGATCGGAGTTGGCGCGACGTGTCGTGCGCTTTCGCTTGTTGGTGGCGTAGCTTGCACGACATAAGTCAACGAGTTTACAGGGGAGACTCGAGACCTGATCGAGAGATGCGAGAACGGACAGCCTGAAAAAACTCCGTGAAGAACGTGGCTTTGCGGGCTTTTTGCGAGTACTACAGACGCAGCTGTACAGATCTGTCGTAGGAAGAAGAGTGTGGAAGCGTGGTTCAGGCAATGTTTGGGACTCCGTACAGCAAATAATGGCAAAGTGCCGTCAGGAGTAAAAAAATGTTAACACAACTGACCGATCACAGGAGCGAAGCGATCGCAGCTAGTTGCCAGACCGTCCCATTCCTCAGTATTGCAGGAAGTTGATGAGACCATTGTGCCATTGTCTGCAGAGAATTCTCATTTTTTTACAGCGCAGCTGTTAAACGCCCATTCGGAGGTTGAGTGGTGTTGGGCGATGGTGGTGTAAATGTAAGTGCGTGGAAAGGAAAGCGGAGAAGGCGGGTAAGGCAGGGAGTGGGGAGAGGGGGTCGGGATCCGACTGGACGTACATAAAACAGTGATAGCGCTTATATACCCTTCTTTCGGCACACCAGCGGCGTGACCCCGCCGAACTAAGAAATGTGAACTCCGACGCACGGCAGTTATTACTACCGTATTTTCCGGTGTATAAGACGCACCCTTGTATAAGACGCACCTGCCATATATGCAGGCTGTCATTGAAAAAGTTGGTATATAAGACGCACCCGTGTATAAGACGCACCCCAATTTACCCAGTCAGGCTAGTGAGGCTTAATTAAACATGCTTGTGGGACCATCGTGAAATGCACCGTACCTGTGAGTTCTTAAGCAACGCTGAGTGATCGATAAGACAACACTCATGCCATACCCGCCCACGTCTTAGCAAAAAAAAAAAAAAAATACGAAAGAACTCTCCTTATGTCCATAAGAACATTTTATTTTTACTTAAAACCTTCGAAGTCTTCATCTTCCCATGCGCTATCAAAAATTTTGCCCGTGTCTGGAGGCAATGCAGCTGAAACATTCTCTTTGCACAACGCGCGTACTACGTACAGAGCAAACAAAGTTGCAAAGGGAGGCTAAAAAAAAATGCCGGTTTGTCTTGGCTTGTCTTGACAATGGCGAAAAGCGCGATTGTCGCCATCTTTTGGCATTTCACATTACTTTTGTTTGGGGCCTCCGAAACAGCCGTGTGTTTATGATCCCGCAAGTCATCATCCCCGCTGTTTCATAATAAAGTTCACCTAAAGAAGTTGCGCATGGCGGTCCCCGTATTATAGCCGTTTACAACCGCGTTATTGGTAGCGATATTTTTGCGGTGAAAAAAGCTTGAACATGAACCTGAGTAATTTCTGAACTCGCAAAAAAAAAGGCGAAAAATTCGCATATAAGACGCACCCTTGTATAGGACGCACCAGCAAGATTTTTGAAAAAAAGCCGCGTCTTATACACCGGAAAATACGGTAATCGATGACAGATTCTTTCGACCTATAAAGGGAGCAGTGCCAAAAACAAAGACCAACACTGCTAAAGCGCGTCAACACTAATGTCAAGAGGCCCGGCCGCGTGAACTGCACAAACGAGACTGCACGTGGGAAATTTCAATTTCTGAGCCGCCGGTGCTTTATAGCAGAGCTATTGTAGCTCGTTATATGGGCTGAGTCGCGACCATAGTTGAAGCCTCAAAAACGATGAGGAGAAAAACGGAGCAGCAGGTGAGAGGGAGAGAGGGGATAGATAAAGCGCGAGGGGGAATGACTACGATCAGACAGATGACACCCTGCATGTGGCGTTCGCGGTTGTTGATTTGAGCGAGTTCCGCCTGTGTTCGTCGGGCTTGCAATCAGCGACCAAAGACAACAAACAGATCGCACCTGTCGACGAGCAAACCCGCTCCTCAACTGCGCTGTCCATACGTATTACCAAAACTGTAATCGTAGCCAATTTCTTTCTGTCGTTATGATAATCGGTCCCTTGTGGTAATCTTTTTTTACTCGCTACTGTACGTTTGACGTGAGCGGAAGCGGCTGTACAAGTACAGGCTTGCTACGCGTTATCTGACGAAACTGGGTTAAACGTGCGCACAACTGCACTGTGAAACGGTCTATTCACCTGAAGGATTTAAGAGTTAAAAATGCCGGGTCCGTTAAATTCCTGGCTTTCAAAAAGAGCAGAAATCAACATCAGTCCATTAACATCACAGCCCTCTTCCTGCCCCTATACGCTCTCTGCGAACTGAGATGTTTTATTCTCCCGTGTACTGATTTAGGGCGACATGCTCAAAGCAGAAGCATGGCCTAATAAAAGAAAACACATTTTAAAGCAAATGTACTGACGGAAAAGCTAGATTATTGGCGCCTCTAGTACTCGCGTATAGGCCGCATCCGCCACCCATTTCTTCAGGTTAGAGAAAGGAGCTCTAGAACTGTCCACATCAAAGAACCGTAAGGGCTTGAGGGTTGTCAGCTTTGACGTTCTCATACGAAGAGCGAAGCTGCCCACCGACTCAAGTAGTATCGGTGTCATAGTCATCAACCCATATTGATAACGTGTCCCTTAACCGATGCCATTATCGCCTACTTGAGCTTTAGCGGCTCTTTCGCGCCGTTTAACTTTCTGTCCGAGGAAATCCGTCAATTATTACACAACCTCCTGTTCTTCGTGCCATAAAAACAGTAAGAAACGCGGTGTTCGGCTGATTTTCTGGGACATAATCACAAGCCTCTGTTTTGCATTTTAACGCAAAAGAATTTTGATACTCTCTTTACTGTACGAGCACGTTGTATTGAAGCATACCCACGAAGACAATTAAGTAAGACCGTGTCAAACACAAAATTAAGATTGCCGACGCAACGTAGCTAAGAAAATATATGCTGTTTTCCCTCTCTGGCCTAGTAAAAATGGATCAACAGACACAAAAGCACTGCACCTGAATATTGCTACTTCTCATGGTCGGATATGATTGTTTTTAGTGTATGTACCTTATATGAGTGTGAGAATCGCAAAATAAATCTTTTTTGTTTCTAAAAGTCTCCTTTCGACTAGAACACGTTAGACTCAGTTGTAACCAGAGCTCTTTGATATTACCAGTTGCTAAACTTCCCGTAAGGTCCATGTATCGAACAACGGCTGTGAGTTCGCCAAAATTCGGGTTCGGGTGTCTGCGGATTGCAGCGACGCCCGTGGTCAATAATGCAAACTCTGTTGAAGTTACAAACTTCGAGATTGTTAATAAAATCCCAACCACCTGGCAGCAAAATCTGTTAAACAAATACGTTCAAATTCCATACATGTAACAGTCAGAGTAAAAATTTGAGAGGTAGAATAAGAAAAAAAAAAACGCTTTTCAGAACTTATTTGCAACGTATAGCGGCAGCTTTTATTGATGGCCTCCAGACGGCGCCGCGGTCCGTAAGCACTCAAAAAGTGGCCAATGAGACTAGACTGATTTTTATGCGGAGTTTGCCGACTGGTATCATCTAAGAGCTCTGGTTGTAACCAGGAAAGCGAATTAAAACGCAGTGACATCCATAAACGGAAGAAAAAATTACTTCCAAGCTTGCGATTCCTTTGGTACCAACTGCAAACCTGTTGTGTTGCTGTTTTTCTAGCAACGTTCCGCACGCACTTACGTCACGTCTTTCTACCAGCGAAGCTCCTTTCGAGTGTGCAGGTTGCAAAAGGGGGAAAGGGCAAACACAACTAGGCAACTAACACCCCACCTCTCCTTTGCCACAATACAGCGAGATATCACCTCGTCACGGCGGTCGGAGCAGGACCTAACCGCTCATCGCGGTCCCGCACAGGTCACCCACAGGTCACATCAGGCTGTCACCCTCGCGCGCCAGGCGTTCGCACTCAGGAGGGGCCAGAGACAGGCCTGTCATATACCAGAAGGGTCGGACGCGATGTTTGCCGCACCAGCGGCAGCGACGCAGTTCGCACGTGACGACGCCTCCCAGTCGCCGCTCGCGGCAGCTTTCTCCGGCGTCCTCGAGACAAGTAGCGCCCTCTAGCGTAGCGCGCCAACAGAGGGACAACGGTGAAGTGGTGACCGACTGGCTCTTCACTTAGCGCACGCGCACAGACACTGGAGAGAAGTCACGTGGTGTTCTTCGGGTCGTCGTCGCCTCCTCCTCGGCGGGTGTTCGTGGTCCGGCGGGCGGCTGGTCGGGGCAGGCACGGCGGCGGCGGAGCGGTCAGCAGGCGCGGGGGCCGCGCCGTCACCGTGGCTGCGTCCACCGCCACAGGCAAATCAATGCGGCCAGCAGGTAGAACGCGTGCGTCAGCAGGCAGGGAGCTCCGCTCGGCTGGAAGTCGCATTCACCTGCACGTGTTCGAGGATGGTCGGTGGCGGGCCGAGAGTGTGAGCGTGCTGTGCTTACGATGAAATAGAGTCCCTTTCTCATTAGGCCATACCACCAAAATTGCGGTCAGGAATGATGGAGGAGGAGAACGAGGAGGGCTACAGACTAATATCGACCACCTGGTGTTCCTTAATGTGCACTGACGTCGCACAGCACAAGGTCTTTTTAGCATTTTACTTGCACCTAAATGTGGATGCTGCAGTCCGGATTCGATCCAATGATCTCGTACTTAGCTGCCCAACCCTACAACCACTGAGCCATCATGCCAGGCTTGACTCGAGTCACCAGCGTCGTCAAATACATGCTACTGGGCCACACTTTACACGGTAGCGAATAACACACGAACCGATTTGCTTCCCTAAGTTTTAAGTCGTTAAGGGCTGGACATATGCTCTCATTCTGTCCAAATCGGCAGTCCGAATAACTGCATTTTTTAATATACTTCGTGTATAACAGGCCCTGTAGGGCAGAAACTTGAAATCCGACGAGAAGGCTTGAAATTAAGTTGAGTACAGTGCAGCGACCTGTCGAAATGGAAATGGTAGATGTAAATTAATGAGAGAGGAAGTGGGCAACATGGGACAGGGAACAGAGGTGATTTTGTGATATACTAGCTGAAATCAAGAAGAAACGGGCAGGACATGTAATGTGAAGGTAAGACAACCGAAGGTAGCTTAGGGTAAAGGACAGGATTCCAAGCCAGCATCCTACTACAACCTCTCACCTGCGGCGCTGATGTTGAAGGTGATGTTTCCGGTGACGCCAGGCAGCACCGTGCGACGACAGGTGTCGTGAAGCCCCGACAGCTGGGTCACCTTGTCCCCCTCTGAGAAGACCTGTGCACAGAGAGGTGTCCTTATAGAAGATCTACTGCAACTCTGTAACGGTGAAAAATTGGGCGTGTTGGTACGGATCCATGTTATCGGCGACGAGGACGGAGACTTAAAAAGACAGTATAGGCGCTTTCTACGTCTCCGTCCTCGGCCTTGTGGTGCCTCGTTAACGTAGATCTGTTCCGGTTTATGAAGAGCAAAGTTCGGTAATGACGAAAGAAGGCCCGGAAGGAACGTTGGACCTATGGAAACAGGATATGATTCCAGGAATACGCGACACACGCTTGTAGTTGGAAAGGCTCCTCAGCATGCCTCCAGGTATAAAGTCACCAGTGCCTCCGTTTACCTGCGCCTACTGTCGTTCTCGTCTCGCGCCTGTTTGTATCTAACGGCCGAAGTTTCCAGATGTCTGGACTCCAGCGCTGGTATTGGGACCACCGGAATGAGACAACATGAAATGATGGGCGAGTCGGTCAGACATATTTATTAGTGAACAGCGCTGTGTCTTGTCCAGTCCTCTCCTTTTTGGCATCGTGCCGTCGCGCCAGTTAACGAAGAAATATATTTAAATGGGAGCTCTCTGCGGCTAACTCGCTTTGCCAGAGAACCCTGATGACTTAAAGCAGTCCACACATCAGAAGCAAGATCGGCCCTGAGAAAGCTCAATCTACTTACGAAGCAGAACTTGTCCTTGGAGCCCTTGAGGCCAGTGATGAGGTAGTTCCGGCCATTCTCCTGCCAACCACCGTGACACTGGAACGCTGAAAGATGGGAAACCAGAGAAGAATAGCGACCTCAATCCGCCTCTCTTTATCAACCACTCAATATTCTGCTGCCAGTGCAATTTTCAGCGAGGCAAAAGTTTGTTTTTGCATCCAGGCGCAATCCTCGGCGACGGGAGAGCTGATCGCTAGCATAGCATTCACTTAGATACACATTAATTAGGGACTGTTTCAAGAAAAAATACAAGACAATAGTTTCACAATTCTTAAAAGTACCCATTATGCCACATCGCGGGCGTCTCCTGAAAAAATTGACCGACCGGTGGTGCGCAATGTTCTTGCCACTCAAAGTGTTTAGTAACCATGGGTCTGTGGCGTTTATGCCATTTCACTCGCATTACCTCTCAGCACTGGCGCTGACTCTACGCTCCCTACGCTTGTACTCGGTAAGCTCTGTGAATGCCTCGTGACGTCGACAGTGAAGTCGCTGTGTTCGGACCAATCACCCATCCATATTCTGCCCAGTCATCGTGGCGCGTTGTCATAGCGTCCTGTTCCACGTCACTACATGATGTCCAATCAGCGTGGCATGTTGTTCTGGCGTCATGCATGTCGTCACTGCATTCTGGCTAATAAGCATGACGCGTAACCTTGGGTTGGGGATGCCTGCTGCGTTTATGCCACTTCATTCGCATTTTGTTGCTACATTCACACTACCGCAACACTGCCTACACTTGTGCTCGTTAAGCTCTAGCAAATGCTTCAGGACGTCAAGAGTGACGTCACAGTTGGGACCAATCAGTAAGTGCCCTTCTGTCCATTCAGCGTGGCGCGTTGTCATGGATGGATGGGTGCAAAAAACTTTATTGTTAATAAATTTCAAGTGTTCATGACCCTTACGGGTCACTGGGCGCCGTGGTCGATCCTTGGTCCAGGATGCCGCACTTTACTGCTGCCATCGTGGCTCGGCGCACAGGGAATCGTTGCGCTTCGTCGTCCTCGCTGGCCAGCAAGTGCTCCCACTGCGTCACACTCGGGTTGTTTATTCTTGGCTCTAAGTCTGCCTTAGGGCAGGTCCCTGTGACATGCTCTAGTGTAGGTTTACCCTGACACCACGGACATTTGTCTGCATATTGCGAAGGGAAAATCTTGTGTAGTTTGTGCAGGTGTGGGCAGGTACCTCCTCTTTGGTGAGCCTTTTGTGTGGGGCTGGGTAGCGTTTCTGCATTCTGCATTCTGCAGAACGTCACTGCATTCTGTCCAATCAGCGTGTTGTGTTTGTTGTTATGGCGTCATGCGTGACGGCACTCCATTCTGAGTAGTGACGCGTTGAAATTGGTGTATTACGCCGAGGTCACCGACGACGCATATACGCGAAACGTGGTGATAACAGCTGTCGCTGTGAAACTCGGGCTATATAGGCACGGCCACTCACTTCTGCTGGCGACGAGGGCCCGCGGCGTGGCGGCCACCGACGATGTCGAGGCGGCCGACAGGGGCTGCTGCGACTGCTCGTCGTCGCCCGCGCATCCGGCGGCGCGGAACTCGAGGTGGCTGTGGCGTCGGCATCCGAGCACGTCGCGGCATCCGTCCGGCTTCCACGAGGCGCGGCCCGTGGCGCGCAGACCGTCGGTGAGCGCCAGCGCCGGACACGGGTGCGACAGCGCCGAGCCATCGCTGCCGAACGGCGCCGACAGCGCTGCGTCGACGGGAGAGAAAAGTGCTTTCGTCAGCGGAGCATTCGCTGAACCCCAGCAGGACAGCTGATCGGCACAATATTGGAAATGTATTCGCATAGGCTGGTCATACATAGGACCACAGTGAATCCATCCATTTTCAATACTTAAGTAAGGCTTTTTGACGGGCTGTTGGTACATATTCATATTTGAAAGGCTGTGCGCTAAAAAGACGTTCACAGGAAGAAGGATAGAGACGACAGGAAAGAAGCGCAACTTCCAACTTTAATGACGACAAAAGAAGCCAGGCGCACTTATATGTCCGCTGATAACCAGAGCTTATCTGCGTGACGGAGCCTGAACCCAACAACCAAACAAAAGAGATCGCAAAAATGCATATACAGGGTCTGTTCTGAAAGTAGTAGGACTGGTTTTTTCCTGGGCGGACGGGCGGTCGAGAGGCGGTCTGCGTGTGCAGGATCGTTGAAGGGGGATATTGGGAATGCTGGGGAAAATCGGCAGTCGGCTCTCGGCCGTTGAAGAGAGGAGGTCGCTTGTACTGTGAACTCCTGTCGAAACGTCTCGTCACGCAGAATCATCGAGCGTTTACTGGATCAGCGATAGGCGATCAAATTTTGAGTAAATCTTGGTAAAACGTGCAAAGAGACTCACAACATGGTTAAGGAGGCCTACGGTGACGCTTCCATGGGTAGGGCTCGTGTTTTTTGAGTGGCACAAGCTTTTCCGAGAAGGTAAGGAATGAGTGGAGGAAGACGACCGCTCCAGACACCCTTCGACCAGCAAGACCAACGAAAATGTGTAGCGAGTGAAACATTTACTTAACAGTGATCGTAGAATGAGTAGAATGATTGCTGATGACTTGAGCATTCCTCAAACCCAAGTTTTTGAGATCGTGACACAAAACTTATCCATGAGGAAAGCGTGCGCGAAGTTGGTGCCGGGAGTGTTGTCAGAGGAGGAAAAGGCCAACCGGTAGGATCTTCTTCATCATGTGAATGAGGACCCCGATTTTTTGCCCAGCACAAGGCGGCAACGCTGCCTCAACCCCCCTACAGCCTCGACTTGGCCCCGCCAGACTTTTTTCTATTCCCGAGAATAAAATCGACGCTCGAGGGGAAACATCACGGATCGGTAGAGGTGGTTCAACAGGCCGTGACGAGGGAGCTAAACAGCATTCCGGTCCAGGCGCTCCTGGAGGCGTACGAAAACTATAAAACTCATTGGCAGCAGCGTGTAGGTGCGGAAGGGTGCTACCTTGAAAAATTGTAATCGTTTGTACTATTCTCTTGAATAAATTTTGTTTAAAAAAATGAGTCCTACTACTTTCAGAACAGACCATGTATAAGTGAGATTATAAGAAACCCAAGAATGTGAACATATCAAACACCTGCCGAGGTAAGGTAAAAAAGGGGGATTCATATCGGCTGATAACAATGCATAACAACATGGGTAAACAGAGCTGTATGAAAGATGACACTGAAAAAGAGGATAACTGGGCCGATTACCTGTCCTGCTTGGGAGATTGCACTTGTACACTGTGCTTCTGAACCCGACGCATTCATTGGACCAATATTGGCATCCAGTGTGGGGAAAGTGCGCGATCGTCAGCTGAGCTCTTAAATCTCACTTTCTGGGAAACTCCCCTACTTACATACTATATGGCCGTAAACACGGTAAGCTCATTAGGCCATTACTGGCATTTTATATCTCGCTTGCTTCAGTGTGAATGAGCACACTAAGAATTATTCGACTGAAGATTAGGGCAATGCCTGACGGTCACGGAAGATGTCCCGACTTTTAGTTGATGTCTGAAAACGTTCGTTATGAAGTACACGTTATAGGTTTACTCAGCATGGCAATCTTTCACTTGTATTACCGGCGTTCTCCTCCAAAGATTGCGTTGAGACCCGTCCGTAGCGTTCGGACCAAATTCCGATGTAGAGTCAGCTTAATTCTGGAGTTTTTCGTAACAAACCGTTATATAGCGTGGCTGGATACATTAGCTCGATTATTTAAGTTTTTATTTTCGAACAGATTATCGAAAATACGCCAAGTGACCATCGCATGCAGAAATCATTTTTTTCATCAAATCCCACAGGGGTTAGAAACTTCTAGCCAGTTTTGCTCCGCTAAACACACTTTGATTTTCGCCCATGTTTTTTTTATTGGTAGCTTAGCGTACGAATTAGAGTTTGTATGCTCTCAATTACTCCGATTTTTCCTGAACATCTCAATTGGATGTTGTCATTTCTCGTCATGGTGCGCCACTCTTTTTTTTTTCTCTAACACCGGGAAGTGGAAAGGTAAGCCATGGTAGTTGTTCCACGTTCCGGTCGACCGATTCCGCGCAAACATTGTATACATTGACCAAGTATCAATCACAGGCAAGCAGTCTGTCACTATCTTGCCTATTCTCAACTATTAACTTGTTTGATGTGGAATCTAAGCTCTCCCTGATTACGTAAGATGACAATTCTACAACTTTCAATTCTAAAGAAATTTAAAATGTTTAACAGTCACCATCGCGCAACTTTGTTGGATTTGATCTGACCTGGTTGAATTTGAAAACATAGTGTGTAGCCCTACTGTAGTGTTATTTTACCCTAGCGTGATTTTTGGCACACTGCAAATGCCATCTTGTTGAAAGCGTTGCGGAGAAAAACGGTCAACTGTCCTAGCACAGCGCCCCTATAGTCGCACAGACAGTTCCCGAAGCTGTTGATTTTAACGCCTTGTGTACACGTCGTTTCTGACAGAGGTTGCCGGCAATCAGGAGTTGCCGCCTCAGCATGACTAGCAACATTTCTTCCTAGAGTGACTCAAGTTGATTGTTACCAGGTGATTGTTACCAAATACATAAAAAAACAAGCACAACAGCTTCCATGGCCATCCTACTCACGCTTTATAATAGTGGGGGCTCTTAGTAAAATCCAATACAGACGCGCTCTTATGTTCCAGCAGAGCGGATTATGATTGGATACAGATTATGAACAGTATGGTGAAGCACTCAAGTATTTATCTGTTTAGTTTGGACTGTGCGATGTACTCTCCATCACAAAGCTCCAATAGGGAAGCTGAATAAAGGCGGCCAATTCAGCATTCCTTTCACGTCGATAGTGGTGAGTGAAATCGTGGCAAGTCATATGAAAGGTACAAGTGGACCTAAAGTTCTGCAATTAGTAAGCCAATGTGTTGTAGAGAGTCACCTGAAGACTGTGCTCTCTGCAGCCCTCAAAGTTAACGTCCGGGGCAGTGATAACGCAGAAAGAGAGAGTACCACAGCACTCGTTTCTCGATAAGATAAGCAGACCTCCGTGGCCTTACCCAGCAGCGTAATGAAGTCCTGGGACTCGGGGTCAAACGCTGGCGGCAGGCAGGCGTCCCGCGCTGTACGGCTCAGCTCGCCTGAATAAAAAAGGAACGCAAATTTATGGGTTTCTAAGTGGACAGGCCACCAACCACCGCGGGTTCGAGCTTCGCGCGAGCCAAGGGCCCCGATCAGCCGTCACCGTAAACCCCACTGGGACACCGATGCAGTGCACTCAACCTCCGCTGGGAGGAGAGCGATTCTCCGCAAAGAAATAGGCCTCCAAGTTCACCAAGGAGACGTTTATTCACGTCGTCCTTCAGCAGTACACACACACTCAATCGTCACCCCGTCCCGGGGGCACGCGAGGAGCAAGGCTCCGCTGCGCGCACGAAGCGACTCGAGCAATGCGCGCCGCTAGCACGCCGCCGCAGGAGAATGTCCCCGCGGCAGTGCTGTGATCTCCCTCTCGTGTCGAACGTTGGGCCGGTTGCGAGAGAGAGTGGGCAATCAACGCAAGGTACGCCTGTCGGAGGTCGCTGGACCCCGCTGGACAGGCTCGAGCCGCTGCAGGTCAGAGGACACGTGCGGGCGAGCTCGAGTAAGCACTGGTCCGAACGGCAAAGGCCGGCACGGACAAACAGTAGCGTACGCACCTTACGCTGTCTCCGAGGGATCTCTCTCTGGGCCCCGCTCGGACGGTCGCGCGGTGCGCGGCCGCCAAAGCGGGTCCCGAAATCCCGCCAAAAGGCACCAATGGCAAAGGCCGTTTGGGAGCCGGGGCGGAGCTGTGGCCAAATGACAGTGATTAGTCACTTAGCCGCCTCTCCACCGCCTGAGGCGGGAGCAAGGGAAAGAGGAGACACAACGCGGGAAGCCGGCACAGCCGCGCAAAGGCAACGGCGGAAAGCCAGGATTCCCACAAATTGCATTCGTCTAAAATACTGCTACTATAGTAGAATACAACTAAAAAAAAACAGCAGTTGGTAACAATGGGCCATGGTCCGCGGCGCCTGTATTACTCCGCTGACAGATCATAAGAGTAAACGAAATGAGCTTTTAGCTTGGCTATATCAAAAAGCCAGATGCATCAAAAATTTTGAGATTATAATTTCGTCTAGGGGTCAGTCTCTTGTTTAGGCAACAAGATAATCTCCAACAACGTACTGTTTTTTAATTTTGAAATTTAGACTGCGGGTACTACACAAGCTAAAGGCAAAAATCAAGTTAGCAAGCTAATTTTTTGACGGTGAGCCCGTCGAAAGATGCAGCGGTCGATAGACGCGGGAAGAAAGGAGACACTTCTTTATAAGTATTCTGATTAAAGATCAGAAATTTCAGTTGATCAGCAGGAATGGTTTTGTCAGGGGGAGGGCTTTGTATTCCACGAGTACCTACAGAATCTGTACTTATCGTGCAGTGAATACGGCAGAAATGTTCTTGAAGAAGCAAGCAAAGGAAAACAAAACCATGACGGCGCTTTGGTCCATGAGGCACTCACCCATTTGAACTTCCAACACGTGGGAGTCTCTCCGATGTATGGCCACACAAACGTAGCCGTTATTGCTGAAAATAAACGAAGAAAAGGACATAAAAATTCAATTCCGCAATCAGCTTTCTGCTAGCAAGAGGTGGTGGTTCAGAACAAGATTCATCAACCAGCTTCGTCGTAATGCGTTTCAACAGCCGAGTTTATGCAATTTTTATTGTTAACAAATATTGATTCTGAGGCTCTTTCTACCTACGTTGATGTTCGCTCCGCAACAAACGACGCATTTGGTGCTGAGAAAATTGGGAACAATTTAAAAAAAAATTCCCTCCACTCGATTCAAGGTCCTGATGCCAAGACAGAAATGGGCTCCATGATCACCATTAGGAACTGAATGCGGTGTAGGCATGGCGCCAGGGATCAGCGACAAACAACAGTCCTAACACAATTAATTTTACTTTGAAAAAGGCCGATAGTGGCGACACCTAAATTTCTATTTAGTTCTTTTCTTCACTGTAAACAGAAAGGACTAAAAGGGGAGTAAACTATCTTTTGGCGCACTCCCTTTTGTTAAAGGCAATGCGCTAAAGGACAGCTTACTTTCTCTTTACTCTTTAGTGTATAGCTTAATGAGCTCTATTTTCAGCGAAGGTAGCGTCTTTTATCGTTACAACCCACTATTATATCGATACAGGCCAATTTCAATTTGTCCTCAGCGTCCATTTACATAAATGCAAATCAAAGTGGCGAAACAGGTAGCGCTAGCGAGCATCGATTAATCTTGTACTGCGATCTCTGCAGCCATTGTCTAAGTTGTCTTCGATGTTTTTGGATCCATGCTAAGTGCGTGGCGTTGTATTCTGGAGTCAGTCATACTCATTAGAATATGACGAATCAGTGCAATCTTGCCAGGCATAGCCTCGTTCAGGCTGGTAGCTGAAAACTATTTCTTTCGGGTCTAGTTGGAAAGAGCGGCAGCAGTGTCTACAGGTTGGGTTGGGTTGGGTTGGGCTGGGCTGGGCTGGGCTGGGCTGGGCTGGGCTGGGCTGGGCTGGGCTGGGCCGGGCCGGGCCGGGCCGGGCCGGGCCGGGCCGGGCCGGGCCGGGTTGGGTTGGGTTGGGCTGGGCTGGGCTAGGTTGGGCTGGGCTAGGTTGGGCTGGGCTAGGTTGGGCTGGGCTAGGTTTGGTTGGGCTAGGTTGGGCTAGGTTTGGTTGGGCTAGGTTTGGTTGGGCTAGGTTTGGTTGGGCTAGGTTTGGTTGGGCTAGGTTTGGTTGGGCTAGGTTTGGTTGGGCTAGGTTAGGCTAGGCTAGGTTAGGCTAGGCTATGTTAGGCTAGGTTAGCTTAGGTCAGATCAGGTCAGGTCGGGTATGTGCTATATGGTACGTGGTACGCACCATCCGGAGGTGCTGTATCCCACGATGGTGCTGGCGTTGGTGCCTTGCGCCAGCTCCTGGATGCAGGTGACGCGCAGCTCGGGCTGCTGGGGTTCCCCGTGCTGTGCCCGGTGGACGCGCAGCTGCCGCGAGCCGAAGACGAAGCTGCGCCGGCCGTCCAGGCTGTGCCAGCGACGGGGGCCCGAGGCGCTCCACGGGGGGAAGTGGCAGCCCGCGCTGGGCTGCCGGCCTTCGTAGAGAAAGAAAGGGCGAAAGAACAGTCTTCGATGAATATTTTCGACACGATGTCAACAAATGTCCATAATTTCCAGGGGGTTGGTTTTAAGGAGTGGTAAGGAGATCGTCTTTCATACAGCATCGTGTGGCTATGATTACCGGAACATGCGGCAGTTATTGGTTTGGTTTGGTTAGGTTTGGTTTATAAGGTTTAACGTTCCAAAGCAACTCAGGCTGTGAGAGACGTCGTAGTGAAGGGCTCCGGAAATTTCGGCCACCTGGGGTATGAAAGACGAGATTTTTTTGGGGCAGGTGGCGGATTGTTAGCGAGATGAAATTAAAATTGGCTATGACCAGTAACTTTCTCACTCAACCGCGCCGAAAAGACAAGCATGCACGAAAGACTGACAGAGAGAAAGGGATGCCGTAGCGGAAGAGTGCTCCGGAGGATTCATTTAGGCTAAAGTTAGGGGGGGGGGGGGGGGGGGGGGGGGGGGGGCCTTTAACATGCACTGACATCGCTCAGCACACGGGCGCCTTTTGGAGTTCGTCTCCATCGATACGCAATTGAAGTCTTGAGAGTCAATTCAAGAAGTCTTTGTAGGAGAAGGAGGCTGGGGTAGTCAAGAAAGAAGCTCCCATTCTGTGGACACTTGAACCGCGCCGTGAGGGCAGGCATGATGGGGGCGAAAGATGCGAGAGAGCAAGTGTTTACAGAATCCCGTTGACGGATGGCAAGCCGCAAATTCCCGAAGATTACTACTGCCTGGGCTCGAAACGCACTAACGGTGGTCCATGGTAGAAGGAGGGCAGGAAGATAGAATTCTTGAAAACACAAAACAAAGTGAACAAGGGTTGAGGGGGGAGCCTCAGTGTGCTTAATCAACGTTTCTTCAATAGGACTTCTCTTTGTCTGGGCGAAGCGTTCAGCAGTGGCGAGGGTTAAGCAGGGCGCTCACTCCGAAGAGAAAGTCCCAGTGAGGGGAAAGAGGGTGTTATGTGGGATGGGCAGCGTGAACTTGAAAATCTGTTGTCCAGGCAGGGTCGCTGCTGAACAGGATTAGATTGGAAACAGAAGCAGGCATTCCGAACGACAAGCCGCGACATTTGGCAAGCGCCTTCATTTCTCTTTCGCTTCTGCTGGAGCATGAACGGATGCACCAGTGTTCCTGTTGTGTACTTGAACTTTGCATTGAAGAAGAGAAGGAGCCGAGCACTTTAGCAGCCAGCAAAAGCGACCTGAAAGTTTATTCGACGAGTACGTCTACATCCTTGTTGGGTATTATACCAAAGAGATCGAGGCTAAGTTGGTTGGTTGGTTGCGACTGAGAGAAGGATGAAAAGGAAAAGTGCACGGGCCTGCCAACTGGCTCAGTCCGAGCCACCACCGCTGCCACGTGCAGATAGAAGAGAGTTTAAAGATAACAGGAAAGAGAAAAGAGAGAAAGTAAAGACGCGCGTCGCAACAAACACGTCCGCCGAAGCGGACGCTGGCTGAAAAAACAGATACACAGCCTTACAGCTGCTTTTATAGGGCTTAGTAGGCGGCACAGTAGGCGGTCACAGTTGCCCGACTCCTATAAAAGAATACGCGAGACACAGCCGAAGATGACAGTTCCGACATATCTTGAGCTATATCATGATTTGAGATTATGATCACTCGCCATCTAGGACATTTTTCTTCTTCGCACTTCTCTTCGTGAGAGCTTCATCATGATGCGCTTGAGCAGTATAACTGACAACAACAGCTATACGATGGTTCATCTGCTCAGCGTTTATCTTCGACTACGGAACGCGGCGCAGTAGATCGGATATCGAGCGTTTGAAAGTTTGCGAGCAGCAATTCAGCCGCGGTCAAGCTCTATCTCCAAGTGAGAATAAACATAGCGGATTTCTACAGCACGATAAAACGTTTATCGCATGTACTTGTTGTGCAACCTCACGTCCTTGTTTGTGTGGGCGAGGTCACCTACGTGATGAAGGCATCGACATGCGACCCACAAGAGAAGCACATCGCAGGCGCCTATGCGAGGTGGATAAGCTATAAAAGGCGCTGTTTTCTAGTTGTTTGACCATATCTGATATGATATGATATGATATGATATGATATGACAGCTTGGCTCAGTTTGATGTGACGACCTAATTTTATTTTGCTTTGGAGACCCTTGACCAAGACATCCTCAACGCTTAATATTGAGTTGAAATAAAGTATTCTCCCTTTCTCTCATTTCTTCCCAGATTTAGTAATTCAGCCGTTCGGCGACGCCAACGGGCATTGCTGTCAGCTCTGATGCATTACAATAAATCAATTCAGTCAACGTGACAACGTCCCTCCTAGAGCAACCTCCTTCTTTTTGCAAAAAGAATCTCGTCTCTATTCAAGCCCTCTAAAGAAAGCGGCTGAGTGCCGAGAAAGAAAATGTCCTAGCTACAGCGCAGTCGCACTGAGTCAGCCAGGAGATCTGGCTGCTGTACAACCTACAGTACATTCGTTCCTTATTCATTTTCTCCACAGTTTCTTTGGGACTGCAATTATTTTTCTGCCGAGCCGAGTGTTTTTTTTTTTTTAGTGCGATATCACTAGAAGCTCAAAGGGGTCGAATACTTCGTCGGTCATAAGGTTCGCCCATTGGCTGGAAGGAAGTGACGTCACGAGACTGAAACCTTCCCATTGACTAGGGGGACGGGACGTCACCATAGAGTTTCTTACTATTACCTAAAGGGAAGGCTGGCGACTCCTCTATGGGAGTTTGCATGGAGACCCCTCGAGGCCACTTCAGCCACCATGGGCGCTCAAAGCATCATGGGGCGGTGAGCTACCGGCTGCAGAACTACAACTTTTGGCCAAGGAATAATAGAAAAATAAAGCTGTTAGATAACTACGAATGTCCTAACATTCAATATCTTGTCTAATGATTGCAACAAACGAGCAGAAAAGCATTTAAGTGCAAAGTTTGCCCAAAATAAGAGATGACTAGCTTTCCTATTGGCCAAGTGATGAACACTAAAAAAACTAATATTTCGTAATTAACAGGGGCACTTTTAAAAGTAAATATGTTTAAAAAAAAAATGTTGTTGCTTTAAGAGGTTTTTTAATGGCATTTCGGAAGAGTAAAACCTTTTATTGGCGTCATGTGTCGTCGCGTTTTTACTACTATGGCTTTTGCACACTGCGTTCGCGCCAAAGTCGTCTGCGCACACGCGAACAGCGTTTTTGGAATGAAACATCTCAGTAATGACACTCCGTGTTCCCCAAAAAATACGACTGTCCTGCAACAAGTAGCTCACCGCCCCATGATGCTTTGAGCGTCCATGGTGGCTGAAGTGCAGCGCCGCCAGCTTTCCCTCTAGGTAATAGTAAGAAACTCTATGGACGACACCAGAACCGGAACAATCCCACTGGCTATGGGGGAGTGACGTCATGGGACAGGAAGTTACGTCTCCATGGCTAAAAGCATCAGCCACTGCTAACGCTGCGCATTGCCAACACATGATGGAATTAGGTGTCCCTGAGAAAATTTTTCATTTTTTTATGTTTTTGCCCTTTATACACTTTCTCGTGTTCAATGCTCGGAACTGCCGCCAATTTTCTCAAGGCTAAATCCGCCTACCTTATTCAATTCTTGGTTATTTTTCTTAAACAAAAAACACGAACAACAAAATAACTGTTTTTTTTTTTAGGAAAAGAAATGGCGCGGCATATGTCTCACTTGTGGGTGGACACCTCAGCCGCGCCGTAAGGGAAGGGGGAAAGTGGGAGTGAAAGAAGAAAGCAGAAAAAAATTGGCAGTGGGATAGCTCTGGTTAAGCCTGGATATACAAGCGAAAAGCTGCAGTTTTGCTTTGTTTGACGTCATGGCTGTCGCAGTTCGCGCACAATGCACTGGGAGCACCACGATAACGGTGTAGGCAAGCGCGTTATATAGCACTCCTTCAACATGCGTAGTAACTGTGGTAAACACGCGGCTGCAACGAAAGTTCAAACGGTGGCGAGGAGGCGAGCGCGCAGTAGTAGCGGCGGTGAGGAGGCGGCGCACATTCGCAGTAGCGCGCGGCTGCGCCGAACGGTCAGGCGGCGGAGTAGGCGGCGGCGACGGCTGCGGCAACCTGCGCCGCATGTGACGTCACTCGGTTTCGCGCATGCGCAGAAATCACCATTCGGTTTCACGGCATACGTGAAGCTCGGCTCTGACCCTCGTAGTGAAGCTTTTCGCTTCAAAACGACACGACTCTAACGCACAGAGCGAGCGGGTGGGAGAGGGTGGGAGACGGCTTACTCTTGGTGAGGGTCATGATGCGCGAGCCCTCGGAGGCGGAGACGAGACCGTCGCAGGTGGCGTCCGGCGACTGAGACACCCGGAAGGCGTTCTGGTGGCCCACGTGCTCGTACACCTGCAAAGCGGTCGCCATACGTGTCTTTACAGTGAAACTCGAGAGGAAAAGGGGAAGTCGATGTGACTATGCGTTCACGAGGTGCTAACTTGCACGATGAAAGTGTCATGTCTGATTAACAATGTTAGGCGCTGTACGACGCAACTTTTCTATTGTACCACACATCGCTTGGATTGCAAATTTCAGCATATCCAGTCGAACATCGTTATAACGAAATGGTTATAACGAAACAATGGATATTACGAAGAGAGGGCGATTCGCCGTGGAAGTTCCGTCAACACAGAGTATAACGAAGCTACGGCTGTAACGAAGTAATAGCCCGGCCTCTTCATATGCGTTATAACGAGGTTAAACTGCACAATGAAAGCTGTTCTTCCATGCTTCCCCTTTTTAACGGTGCAGGTCACCCCACGGCCACGCTATAGCCAAACTGGGCGAATGAATGGACCTGAAGGGATGGAAACAAACAAGTCAATTGCCATCGTCATATGCCTTATGCCTTGTTCCGGTAACCTAAAAATAATCCTGTCTTACATCAGCTGCGGCTCCACTATCCGCGCGAACTTCCTAGGTGTTCCTCGGCGAAATATATGCTAAATATAAGTGTGCACAGTACTGTTGCAAAGAGGTCTCATTCCTCGTTCGGCTACATCAGTAAACCAGATTGTGCAGTTGGTTCGCGCTGTGAAGAATGGGTATCTCCTATTGTGGTTTTTCTACTGTTTTCCGGTCGCAGCCTCACACAATGGCTACATTAAGACATTGGCGTCGGGCTTAAGAGGCAGGGGCTACAGCTTTCCAAAGTCCTATTTTACCATCCAGATGTCACGATTTCTTCACGTCACGCACAAGCACAGCATCCCAAGCGAACCCGGCGCCACCAGTACTGGTCGCCAGCGTTCGACACCCGGCTCGTGGCACCTCACTTCGAACAGGAAAGAGGACGTAAGCTGGCGGAGCTCATCTCCACCCTCAGCCTCACGTTGCTCACGGACCCGGCGTATCCCACTCGAGTGGGGAATTCGGTAACCCGCGACACGTGTCCATACGTTTCTCTCGTTAAATATGCTACAGCGGCTGACTGGGAGAACTTGGGAGATTCTCTAGGCAGCGATCACCTCCTTCTCCGGATTACACTCGAGGCAAAGGCAGCGCGCAAAAAAATGGGGTCAGGCCAAGCTGACCGATTGGCACAAATTCCGGAATCACACTATCCCTCCCGTACTATTTTCCGGCGGCTACGCGGAGTGGGCTAACCACATATACAACATTCAGAAACAACACGCCACAACACTACAAACCACCGAAGAGATCCTCGCAGTGGGCACCCACCTCCTGCATTTGTGGGAGGCGCGCCGGAGCTTAACTAAACGGTGGAAAAAGCAGAAAACTAATCGCAAATTACGCGACCGCATAGCCAAACTCACAGAGCAGGCTGCAGCGTATGCTGCCGAGCTGTCAGATTCAAATTGGATAGCACACTGCGACGCCGCAGCTCATCAGATGAGCTCGAAGGGGACGTGGCGTCTCTTTCGCAGTCTAATCGACCCCTCCCAAACGAGAGGGGAGACGCAAAAGCAGCTCCGGCGGGCTCTGCAAGGGTTCCAAGGTACGACGGCGCAACTTGCGGACACTCTGTGCGACAGATATCTCTGTCGTATGGAGGACCCGCCTGGGCCAGAGTACATGTACTCTGGCAAGCCTAATGAAATACTCGATGCCCCTTTTGAGTTGCACGACCTTAAGGCGGCCTTAGCAAAAATGCGCCGGGGTACGGCTCCGGGACGGGACCACATAACAGTGAACCTGTTGGCGAACCTACCGGACTCAGCCTACCTTCATTTATTAGAATACATCAACCAGATCTGGGACGGGCGTCCACTCCCTCCTGAGTGGAAAACGTCACTTGTGACGTTTATCCCTAAAACAGGTAAGGCCGTGAATACGGACAACCTGAGGCCCATATCACTGACCTCATGTGCGGGCAAGCTTATGGAGACGATGGTACGGGATCGCCTCTCTCCATACCTGGAGAGTAAGGGCTTCTTTGCAGTCACCATGTTCGGGTTTCGCCCTCACATGTCTGCACAGGATGTCCTTCTCCAGCTGCACAGGGATGTAATACGACCCACAACTATGCAACACAATGACAAAGCCATCCTCGCCCTTGATCTGAAAGGGGCTTTCGACAATGTGAAACACGGAAGCATCCTGGCCAACTTGAGTTCTACCGATTGTGGGGCTAGGACCTACGCGTATGTAAGAGATTTCTTGTCTAATCGCCAGGCCTTTCTTCGGATTGAGAGCGAGGAATACGGCCCTTACATGATGGGAATTCGGGGTACCCCTCAGGGAGCAGTGTTATCACCGCTCCTGTTCAACATTGCTATGATGCGCCTCCCAAGCCAATTGGCCCGGGTGGAAGGCATTCAACACGCGTTATATTCAGATGATATTACAATTTGGACCACTCAGGGGAGCCTTGGGGACATGGAGGACCGCCTTCAGCAGGCTGCTTCCATAGTCGATGCGTATGCTAATGACTGTGGGTTCCAATGTGCTCCAGCGAAATCAAAGCTTCTCCATGTCAAAGCGAACCCAAAGGATAGGACAGCAATACACATCTCTCTGTCAGGAGGTCCTGTTAGAGAGGTGGAGGAGCTCCGTATTCTGGGCCTTTTCATTCACCAGAGACTCAGACCGGACTCCACAATTGCGAAACTGAAGAGAGTAGGCGAACAGGTAGGGCGCATGATCCGCCGCGTTTCCAACAAGCGGGGTGGTCTGCGGGGCAGGGACGCGCTTCGGCTCGTCTATGCCTTCGTGACTAGCCGGATCCTCTACGCCCTGCCATATCTCCGCACTACTAAGCAAGACGAGGCGCGAATAGACGCTATCATCCGCAAGGCAACTAAGCGAGCCCTGGATCTCCCGGTGGCTACCTCTAATGCCAAACTCAAGGCATTGGGGGTGCTAACTCCTACCAGGAGCTGCGGGAGGCCCACCTCGTGAACCAATACACGCGGCTCACGCAGACGGCTCCTGGGCGCCGGCGTATATTATGTAGACGTAGCAGGGCCATCGCCCACGGGATTTTACTCGGCCGCTGTCGTTCACCAGGAAATGCACGTTGATGGACTCTCCTTTCGAGCCCCGAATTCAATGCGGGCCGAGGAAGTAGCGATAGCGCTTGCTGCCGCCCACGCCAATTCGAGAATAATCATCACGGACTCCCGAAAAGCATGTGAACATTACTTGGCAGGGGAGATCTCCCCCTTAGCTGCTTGTGCCGCCGCGGTGGCTCAGTGGTTATGGTGCTCGGCTACTGACCCGAAAGACGCGGGTTCGATCCCGGCCGCGGCGGCTGGAATTTCTTTGGAGGAGAAATTCTAGAGGCCCGTGTGCTGTGCGATGTCAGTGCACGTTAAAGAACCCCAGGTGGTCGAAATTTCCGGAGCCCTTCACTACGGCGTCTCTCATAGCCTTAGTCGCTTTGGGACGTTAAACCCCATAAACCAAACCAAACCAAACCTTAGCTGCTTGTATTCTACGACGTACTGCCACTGATCCAACACCCAAACGAATCATTTGGGCTCCTGGCCACCAGGGCTTACGAGGTAATGAGGCCGCTGACGCGGCTGCCCGAGCGCTTACTCACCGGGCTCCTCATCCCAGCTCTTCTGGCTCGGAGACTAACCAGCCGCTGCTGCGATTCAGGGAAATATTACCACATTATAGCGAAAACCACCGCCTTTTCCCGGCCCCAGCAAAAGGGCTGAGTAAGGCGGAGGAGCGAACTTTAAGGCGCCTGCAGACAGGTACTCTACTCTGTCCTGCAATAATAAAACATTACGATCCTAACACGGATGGGCGATGCCCACACTGTGGGGAGACCTGTGATATCTTCCACATGGTGTGGGCATGTACTCAAAATCCCCACCTCCCCCCTTCCCCCACCCCTTCCAGAGAGGCATGGGAGACTGCCCTCCTCAACTGCTCCTCGCTTGAGTCCCAAAGGGCTCTGGTGAAACGGGCGAGAGACGGGGCCTCGTCATGCGGTGTCCCGGACTAGGGACGCCGACCATGTAGCGGGGCCGCTGTCATGCCGGGAAACCCGCCCGGATTCCAATTCTGCCGGCCGCTAACTTTCTCCTACGAGCGTCCCTTTTGACAAGCCCTGGTGCTGCGCCGCAAGGCACGCGCCCTAATGCTCCCTTGACAAGCCACGATGCTGCGCCGTACGGCAGCGGAGTCCTAAGGAGAAGCATCTGCAAGCAACACGCCTGGACCTGTCGCAAGAGGCCAGACAGCGAGGCGCCAGTTTTCCTTCTCCCCGGACGCCACCGCGCGCGGCAAAATTTGTAACGGTTGGCCCGCGCGATCGCTGATTGGTCCTTTCGGACTGCCGTCGAGTGCTGCCTTTGGATTGGCCAGTTCTGAGGGGCCACCGTTCCTCAGGCTATATAAGCCCCAACGCTGCAGCTTGGAAGTGTGTGAGAGAGTGACCGAGTGACCGACCCACCGTGACTCGAGTGCTGCTCACGAGTGGAGTCGGATGGTGTGACGTGCTAGTGTCTCGCTGATCGTCGCTGTGCGAGAACAGTCGCGTTGTGTAGCTCTCGGCCCCCGTGCCGGTGTTGAACTATATTATGCCCTGTACATAATGTATAAAGCATTTTCTTAGTCTCACCGACGCCTGACTCGGAGTCTTCGCTACCGCTGAGAGAGCTGGCAACGCTCAGTCACGAAACGGGTGGCGAGCGCAACGGGACCACCTCTATGGCACAACACCACTATGTGGCTCCCAAACTCTTTTTCACAAAATAAAAGTTTTCACCACCACCACCACCTCACTCAGCCCTCCTTTATTGCTCCGAAACGCGCTCCAGCTTCATTTTGTTCGCTTTACAACTGGTCGGTTGTCGTTGAAAACTGAGTATGAATCCCGTGGTTCGAGTCCCTGTTTCTCAATTCCATTAGTCGAAGCTGCTACGGCGGCCCTATTTATAAGCCATTTCTGGCACTCAGGGCCTGCGTTGAGCAGGGAGGCCTCCCTCTGTTTAGGGGGGTTGTTTGGTTTGGTTTGGTTTGATTTGGTTTATCGGGCTTTAACGTCCCGAAGCAACTCAGGCTATGAGGGACGCCGTAGTGAAGGGCTCCGGAAATTTCGACCACCTGGGGTTCTTTAACGTGCACTGACATCGCACAGCACACGGGCCTATAGAATTTCGCCTTCATCGCAATTGGGTCGCCGCGGCCGGGTTCGAACTCGCCTGTTTCGGGTCAGCAGCCGAGCGCCGTAACCACTGAGCCACCGCGGCGGGGCTTAGGGGGGTTGTGGAAGAGGTAAAGAACATGGTTTTTCAAACGTGTATGTAGAATATCTTTGCATCTTTACGCGAACCTCCTTCTTTTTTTTTCCTTTTCTTGTGAAAGGACAATAAATACTATTCTTGAAAAAAAAGTTAGAACGAAGCAAGCACGAAATCAACAGAAAACTGCCTCGGTACACGACATGTAAAGAAATCAGTAAAGCAGTAACGAAATCCACTCACGCAATGATACAATAACAACATCAGCAATAACAACAGCAGCAACAAAAGATGTCCTACGTTAAGACACCTAGTTCAGAATATCAATTCCCACGCGCTTGAATCTTAAGCACGTTATTATCCAGAATGAAAAATAAGATAAAGTAAGATGAAAAACTCGCTCTGTTGGGAAATTCGCGCCCCATGATCGATTTTGCGACATTCGTGGGTCTCAACCGCCGCGTACGCGTCGAGATTTCACGCGGAGTCGCGCAGTCTAAGAAGAAGGGCCGCTCCTTCCCACGCTCACGAACCCGTTTCGGCCATCATCCTGTGCCGGCTAGCTTGTTTCAGAGAGTGCCACTGTTACTAGGCGCCCGCTGAAAAAGCCATTTCGCGTGAGCGAGCTTTTAGCCAAGTTGTGAAAGAAAAGCGGACCGCAGCGCACGTATATATAGCCGCGAGAGAGACGCAGAAAGCGGTCGGGCTAATCTCTCGCCACGACTTGTGTCGCAATCACTTTGGGCGCATTAAAGTTCTGCTCCTGCCCACCTTTATCTTCTTTCCTTCTTTCTTTTATTTTTTACCCCACCTTTTACTGCTCGATGCCCATCAGCAGCACATGCAAATGAGGTGTGCCCGGTCGTGGAGGCCGTGATTTCGAAAAGTGGATGTCGCGCGTGCTACGCCACCGCGAAAAATAAAATAAAACAAAGAAAAGCTACCAGCAAGCCAGAACCGGTGGTGTGGGTTTGACGTTCGCTCGTGGCGGCCGCATTTTTGAAAGATCATCATCATCATCAACATCATCAGCCTGACTAAGCCCACTGCAGGGCAAAGACCTCTCCCATGCCTCTCCAATTAACCCTGTCCTTCGCCAGCCGCGACCACCATATTCCCGCAGATTTCTTAATCTCATCCGCCCACCTAATTTTCTGCTTGCCCCCTGCTACGTTTGCCTTCACTTGGAGTCGATCCACTCCGTTACCCTTAAGGACCAGCGGTTATCTTGCCTTCGCATTACATGCCCTGCCCAAGCACACTTCTTCCTTGAATGGTACGGCAAAACAGCGCTGACGGACGGGACGGAAGAAAATGAGACAGAAACATGCGCGGTCTGTCAGCCCATGTGTCTGTCTCATCTTCTTACGTCCCGTCCGTCAGCGCTGTTTTGCCGTACCATTCAACATGAACCAACCAGCCCGACTCAGCCCACTCCTTGAATACACTTCTTCCTCTTGATTTCAGCTAGGATATCATTAACGCGCGTTTGTTCTCTCACCCACTCCGCTCGCTTCCGACCTCTTAACGTTACACCTATCATTTTTTTTCCCATAGCTCGCTGCGTTGTCCTTAAAATACGCCCGCCGCCATTGTTCTGAAATCTTCGCGCACTTAGTGGAAGCCCGGATGATGGCAGGGATGATCCGGTGACGGCCATTGCGAGGCCATTGAGAGCCTCCGCTTTGGGAGGCTTATATAATCATCATCGTCATCACGAATCAGTATCAAGCGGAGGGGAGAAGGCGGATGTCCTCCTTGCCTTCCACCCCGCCTCCGTCGGTCCACGACTGGAAAGTCCACAGTACTCAAGTGGAAGAGCGGTTTGTCGTAGCATTATTCGCAGATGTAACGTGCCAAATACGCAGCGGATAAACTCATGCGTTCACTGGCAGCCAGACCACTTGCTGCTGGCTCACTTCGTCTATAAAGTGTTCCGAAATCATGCAGAAAACAGCGCGAACAAACGGGGACAAAATGAAGAATACAAAGGAACAAGCGCTGACTCTCAACTAAAGTTTAATCACAGGAAACACGCTTATAAAAGGAAACAGAAAACAAGAAACATCAAAACTGAGGTTGCATATCTGGATATCACTTAGTAGCACGTGCGTTCTGGTTTTGGTGTTTTTTGTTTTCTGTTTCCTTTTATAAGTGTGCTTCCTGACTTTAGTCGAGAAGCCGCTGCGGTGGCTCAGTGGCTATGGTGCTCGGCTACTGACCCGAAAGACGCGGGTTCGATCCCGGCCGCGGCGGCTAGAATTTATTTGGAGAAATTCTAGAGGCCCGTGTACTGTGAGATGTCAGTGCACGTTAAAGAACCCCAGGTGGTCGAGATTATCCGGAGCCCTTCACTACGGCGTCTCTCATAGCCTTAATCGCTTTGGGACGTTAAACCCCATAAACCAAACCAAACCAAACATTAGTTGAGAGTCAGCGCTTGGTCCTGTGTATTCTTCCTTTCGTCCCCGTTTGTTCGCGCTGTTTTTTTTTTTTCATAATGTATCACCAACTCGCCCGCTTAGCTATCCTGTTGAGTTCCGAAATCCTCGAAGTCTATGCATGTTTGAGCATGTACTACGTTAACGACAGAGCGAGACCATGCGTGATAGTGCCCTACACTGCAGTTTCTGCCCCCACAACCATCGTCATCAGTACGAAACTATTAGCCGAGCTCAGATCATTGTACGATAAAGCTCTGTTCCAGTGATTCATACATCCATCAATATCCTGCCATCGACCTACTACTTCAAGAAACACCAGGCGTCACCAAGGAAACACCGCTTCAGCTCTAAACGCATAGAGGAAGGAAACAGAGGAAGTTACGTCACATTGTTTGAAGCCGGGTGTGAAGGCTCCTCCTCGGCACGCTTGCTCATGCGCAGAAGACAATGTTGCAGACGATAGGCCGCGCCGCCGGCTAAAGACTCCCAGAAGTCCTTGCGAAAACACGTGACTTCCGGCACGCTTTTTTGTCGTGAAGCTCGGATAGCGAGGGCTTCTGCTAAGCTTTAATTCCCCCGTGTCTAAACGTTTCGCTGAGTTGTAACTTCGTGCATTCTCTCAGCCGGCGCGCATCCTTGAGCGCCCCATCTTCGCGCCAAACACGAAGGTCACTCGCGATGTCCACGCCATCTACTGCCGCAAACGGAAAGCATGAGCAGTGCGCCGCCAGGTGTGTTGCTATTTTAACCGGGAGTACTCCCACCATATGGGTTTCGACACGAGCTCTCCCAAGAGGCCGAATTCGCACTCCCTGACAAGCATTTCTTCGTAAGGAGGGCAAACTTGAAAACGCGAGAGATTCATGTCACGGCCAAGCCAGCTGCTTTCGTTCTCGATTGCAGCCTCCTCTGAACTTATTGCGCCATTTTTTTTTTTGTGGACGGTTTTCGTCCGTGGCGTATCGTTCGTATCGTCTTACCAGAGAAAACGGAATGTCGAGCAAGGAATCTACGTCGTGACGAGCTAAAGAAATTTTCTTGAATAAAGCAGCTGAGCGTGTTCAAAACAAAAGGGGGAAAAGAAGTATAGATCATTGGCAGGTGCCTTTCTCCAGCAACCTTCTCAACTCAACATCAGCATCTGCTACTTCTGATGATTATGACCGCAATAAGCGAATAAGACTACTACTCTTATCTTCAGTAAAAGGTGCTCGGAGAACCACGGAGTGTCGGATTATCTCTTGACTCCCAAGTCCGCATTAGATTACACAGGGACTATTTTCGACCGCAAGATGCTCTCTGATACACGCACAGACCTTAAACGCACGTCCATGTTCTCGCAAAACATTGCGCCTGGTCCCTCAAAATTCCTACAGCTGAAGCCGGGGACCGAACCCGCGACCTCCTGCTCGCTCAGCTAGACATATCTCGCCGATCCCTGGGCCCCGCGGATCGGATTACGAATGCACGGGAATGTAGTGCCTATAAGCTTTCACCGTTCGCATTTAGTTTCTTTTTTTTATTATTTTGCAATTTTGTCCCCTCGCCTCACCACAGAATGAACGGGCTTTTCACGAAACATTCGCGGAACGCTACAGCCGCAAACAATACGAACTGATACGAGTGGGAGGCCGCTATAGATCGCTCTCCGTCGTACTCGGAGTCACCGCGATCCCTCAGCTCTCTTTCAATGTTTTCGCACAGCCTCTGTAGCTTGCACAAAGGAGTGGTGTATACCGAGAGAGCGCGCGTCAGAGCCGGAAGTGCTCGCAAAGCCAGAATGCCACCGCGGAACGGCTGCTGCTGCTGCTGCGAACACAACGCTGTAGCACTGTTCGAGTGTGGCACTCGGCGAACGGTCGTCGTGGGCCCGAAAACCGAGCCCCGCTCGCTGGCGGCGGGATATACGAAGGGGCGGACTATCCGATTCCCATTTCAATTTAAAACCAAGGAGTCTGATACTCTCTCTCTTTTCCTTGGTTTCGCCCCTCGGCGAGAGCGACCAAAGAAATGAAAGCAATCAGCCTCGCATCAGATCTCCATCAGCTGGCGTCGTATCGGAAGGGGATGCCGGCGACGACCCCCCCCCCCCCCCCCCCCCCTCTTTCCCCTCCCTGCAGCTACGCCCCCGCGCGGCCAGATTTCTTTTGAAACGCGCTCGCGGAGCGGCGGGCTGCCACGCGCGGCGGGAAATTTGAAACCTTTGCTTCCATTGTTTGTATTTCCCTTCGGGGGGTTTTTTTTTTTCCTTTTGTGAGCGCTCCGTTCGGTTTTTGCCCCCTCTCCCACTCTTTTCATTTCATTCCGCTTTTCGCGAATTACCTCGGTCGAGTCGGCGGCGGATTGGCTCGCTGGCCGCTTCAACCGTCTTGCCGCGAGAGAGAGCTCTTTCGAGCGCAGCGCGCGCGCGTTTCACGGCGGAGTGCTTTTTCGACGACAGCGCCGCCCTGGCGGTGGGCGGAAGTGAGCGATTTGCGGCCACTTTTGTTAGGCTCGGCGGCGCGCTGCGCTAAACAGGCAATCTGTTACATGTGACTCGAACGAGGCTTTGATTCCTACCTTTTTAGTTTTATCTTTTTTCCCCCTTAGCGTCTTTTCCGATTCTGGCTTCGTCGAGAAGGATGAAATTTCCTGGTTATGTTTATGTTGGTTTCCTTCCTTCTCGCTTTTTATTGCCGATGCTCTGAAAACGTGCGTTCTAAGCGCTTGACAATCCATAAATAAAGGTGAATGGTTTTTAAATGAACAGCAGAGATTCGCCGACATGCGGAAACCTGCGACATGACGCTGTGCGTTGGGGAGGGAGTTTAGGGAGACAAAGGTCCAACGAAGATGAAGAGGGAAGAAAGAGAACATGTTAAATGTAACACTTCATGGAGCTTGATGAGTTTCATTACGTTCAGAGTGTGATCTACTATCGCTGACAAATTAAACATGAGCGTGGTATTCACAACATGTCAACACGGCGCACCTAAATGGCCTGCGCAGTTTTTCCCTGCTGAGGTCAATTACGCCAAGCTGTATCGATCTCGGAGTATTCCTGCTAACACTCTTTCCATATTTTTCGCTTTCGTTTTTGTTTATACCGCTAGGGTTTTTTTGTTTTGTTTTGTTCATGAGAACGATTGCGATAAGATAGACTCTGCATGTAGTAAAGCCGAAGTACACTTTGCTTGTGATAGTGGGAATGGGTGTTTCTCGCGAGAAAAACAGGCGGATCAAGTAAACTAGTAAAGTGGTTACTTAAATTCTAACACTTTTTAACTTTTTAACTGTTACCGATAGTCACGTGATTGCAGTTAGGTATTTGTTGCCGGCAGTTAGGAACAGCCATGTCAGCTTTTAGAATTTCGAAAACGCGATTACCCTCGGCGCTCTGACTCAACAAAATATGGCTATTTTGACTAGTGATACGTGCACCGGAGGGGTTGCTTTGTCTGCATGCTTTTCGAAAGCCCATGTATTGTGGCAGGATGTAGCCAAATTTAGTTGAGCCACAGCGGCGAGACTGACCACGGTTTCTAAATTCTAAAAACTAATATGGCTATTCATAACGGCCCGCTACAGATCTCTAATTGCAGTCAGGTGACTATCGGTAATAGTTAGAAAGTGAACTATTAGAATTTAGTTAACCGCTATACTATATACGGATACAACTTAAGTCTGCAGTGAAGCTCCGCCCACATTCAGCCTCCGCGCACAGAATTCCTCCACGACAAAAAATATTCCGTTGTAAAACCTTTTCTTCTTACGTGAACAAGAAGCTAATTACAAGAAAAAAATTATAAGCTCTGCAATTCTGATAGCTGAACTTGTCTGATAAAGTCAAAGATTAGGAAGATGATTTCGTTTACTGTTTTCATTGGCTAGCGGAGAAATACAGGACGCCGCAGGCCGTAGCCCTGTGTTAACCACTGCTGATTGTTAAAATTGTATCCAACCATAGTTATCATGATTCGCCTGTTTCTTGACGTCAGCCAGCACTGGTATTACTATGCCGCAAAAGCTTTTCTCTACCTAAAAAACCCTTCTTTTTTTTTTTAATTTTGGACCTTCTAAAAGAACAAAATAAACACCGGTGCAGTCCAAGCGCGGGAACGTCACGCAATACGGCACTCACAAAGCAACGGTAGCTGTCGCCGTCCGAGTATGGCAAGGCGTGCAGTTTCCTCTGCACCATCTTGCCGACGAGGTAGTAGGCCGAGCCTTCCTTCCACGTCGCCAGGCACGTCAGCTCCTCCACTGCGCAACACAAGACGCACACGCTGTATTTAAATACACGCGCAAAGCGAGAATGACTGCCGCGCGGAAAGCTATATAGAGCTCCCCTTGCTCGCATACGTCAGACGGGACGGCAGAGCCGACGCTTTTTGCCGCCAGTATAAACGTCTATAGAATTCTTGAACGCAGCACAGTTCTCCGGGATAACAGAGCATAAGCGCTACCGTTCACTGCTACAGAGTACCGCGACCTTATGCCGCTACCACCAGCCGTCAACAGTGCATGCGCGAATAGCGCAAAGGGGCCAGGCTCGCCCGCGCTTGGACTGCGCATGCACTGTTGGAGGATGGCGGTATTGGCATACAGTCGAGGTATACACGCTAGCAATATGTGGTAAAAGACACTAATTTTGGTAAGAAGTAAGCTTACTCTAGTTCATGGTAAGCAGAAGGCCTGCACAATGGTATAGTTGAAAGTACGGGGTAAACAAAAAAAAATTCAGGGGGGACTGTGGCTGTCCAAAAGTGCTGCAAGGCGAAAGCTTTTCCTGGCGCACTGTTTGGAATTGACTGCGAGACTGTTTGTGCTGTACTAGTGCTTTCTTTGACTACAAACTATGACTACGCATTACAACTACACACTTTGACTGCCGACATTGACAGTTTCTTTAGCACGACTCTCTCTTTGCTTCGATGAGTTCGGTTGTATCCATGGCTCTGTTCGCAGTAATGAGGTATGTAATGTGGTCGCCCACGGACGCCTTACGCCCCCTGTCGGAGCGGACGACAATTATTTTATTAGTTGTCGTTTGCTCCAAAAGGGGGCGTCAGGCATCCGTGGGTGACCTCATTACTCCGAATCCACGCACTCTGACGTCATAACAATTTCGACCAACCGAAAAGCGTAACAGAAGCAGCATTGCGAGAGAACTGCGCGTCCTTTCTCGCACAGGTAGTTGAGATGCGCCCTCCACCTTTCAAACGCTGTGCAGAGAAGTGCTCTCTGTGAATAGACCTGAGTACAAAGTGAACGTATAGGCCGGGAATCGGGCCTGTCCTCGTACAGCCTGAGTGAGTGTAGCCTGGTCATGTGATCGTTGTCACGTGACCCATCAGTGTTGTCACCAAGGCAGCCATTGTTGGAAGTGGAGGTGCGCACATACTAGAAGCTCCTCTAGTAAACGTCACCTGATATCTAAAGCAAGTAAAAAATAAAATGCTTATAAGGCATTCGCGGAAATCCTATCGTGCGCGGTTAGGGCCCGTTGTGGTGCGTCGTCGGGACATCGCTACACGCTCAATTTTTTCTGAAGCGTCAGACATGTCGCGGTTTGTGCGAATTCCCAATGTCTTCTTTCCGAGTATTGGAAGTCACAGATTACACGTTTAACTCTTAGCATTAAGGTTACGGTGTCATCATTAGCCACTACTTTCCATTGTTAAACAATAAACACGTATCCTTCAGTCTTTTATGTCAAACCGTCGCGAGTCCCGCCGAAAGTATAACCCATAGCTGCTGCCGTAGCGGTAAAAACAGGCGATGAAAGCGTGACGTAGTACAGTGACGTAGTGCAGTGACGTAGTACAGTGACGTAGTACAATGACGTAGCATGGTGACGTAGTAGTGCAATGACTCACCGCTGCTCTCGGTGCCCTGCACGTCGGCGCAGGCTTGGAAGCGGAAGAGGATGCGCCAGTCAGCGGAGCACGAGTCCACCGTGGACACGGGGTGGCGGCACTCGCCGTGGCCCCGGTTGTAGGTGAACGTCAGCGGGCCCCGGAAAGGGCACGTCACGGGAGACGCCTCCACTGCGGCGAGTGAGGTACACGAAGGGAGTAAGTTGGGAAGACACTGGCTGGCGACTCTGGGCTGGAGGAGAAGGGGGTAAGTAGGGAATACACAACTCTTGCAACTCTTAGCTGGGAAATGCTGAGTGCCTTGATGGGGAAAACAGAAGCAGTGGAGGGAAAAGAACAAAGGGAACGAACACGCGAAGCAAGGAGCGAGGAAACTGAAATGTTTCTTACAAACATTGGGGGAAAAAGTGAAAAAAGTTCGTGGACCGGCACTCCACAGAGCGGGAGTGAGAAGGGAGCGACAAAAAAAAAAAAACGGGGAGAATGGAAGTTGAACAGCTACTAATTGGGGAAAAGGGAGACCATTCTTCCTACTCTTAATATAAGCTATCGTTCGGCAGCCTGGAGCCCGACCACTAACGCTACTTGTAACTTCACTAAGCCACTATCATCTCTAGAAGCCAAATACTATTACATGTCACTAATGTGACCTTACCAAGTAGGTAACACCGGTGTTTCACTATATTCAGGGTTTCATTATAGCCGGTGTTTTATTATAGCCGGCCTGTCACTATAGCCGGTGTTTCGTTATAGCGATTGCCATAGCGGATGACAGGTGAATAGGTGGCAGTCGAAGAGCGGGAGCTGCCCTAAACGTCACCTTTCACGATTGGCAGGTAACCCAAGCTCAACGATTTTTAAGTCCGGTGACGCTCTGGGACACGCATGGTGTGGGCATACAGCGCATGCGCATTTTCGCGCTTCAGATTGCTTTGCGGGGGCTTTAGCTTTCAGTGCGGTGCCTCTAAGTTGCGAGTCAGACAGCATAGGAGAAACGTGAGGAACTCGAGCGGCGTGGTGGCTCACCCCTGAACAAGGAATGAAGGTGGGCGTCGACATTCAGCAGGTGACAGGCCTCCTTGAGGTTGTCGAATTCGTCGCAGTAGGCTGCGGAGAGAAAACGTCATCAGGCGAGACCGATTGGAAATAGCGAGCGTTTCGGCTCTCTAATTTTCAGTGTATGACGTCACAAGGCGAGTAATTTGCAACGCCCACAAGTACTGTTCATGCTAATGTGCGAAGGGAAGTTGGATACGTACTTTCTCGGTACTGAAGAACGTTCTCGTGCTTCTCGTAGATGGCGACGCACCGAAAACACCGCTCCCTTCTGTAAAGAAAAACAGGAAAAAAGAGAAAATAAGCAGGCGTTCGCAGCAATTACTTGCGGCAAAAGTTAGTTGTTTTACTGAGAAAGCCAGATTTTATGCACCACCTATCAGGCACGCAGCCGGGAATTTTTTTTTCGGCAGGTGCCCGCTGTAATTTCTTGCATTGATGTGGAAATGGTGAGCCGGGAAGGCGGGGGGGGGGGGGGGGGGGGGGGGTCCTAGCGGTACATGCCCAACAAGAGCACTGCCAAGAGAACTGGGAAAGGGGCGTGAGCTTGTTTCGAAAGCGGGTCCGCCCCCCCCCTCCCGTTCTCCCTTGGATATCTGCCTGCCACCTATTAATCTTTCAACAGCACAGTTCTCAAACCGGCGCATTCATAAGCTGGACGTTTTGTCTAGGAAGCTACTAATCCCTGAAGAGACCCACAGCCTCACTTTATGCTTCGTTCTTGTTGCTGTGTACACTTTGGCAAAGTAGCTGCCACGTCATACGTCCATCCCGTAAGTATAATGTGCAGTAATTTTCTATGTGCGTATCGGCCTCTTTATGTTAAACCTAGGGCGTGAAAATAAATTTACAATACACCAGCGTAACGCAGAGCTTACCTCTCGCAGAAATATGCTCCTATCAATTTGCTTCTTATCGAAATTTGCTTCTTATCGATTTGATTCTTATCGAAATATAATACTATCAATTCTCGACCCTTCATTAACCCTTTCTTAATTAGCACAGCTATATAACGCACTTAATCCACCGCGGAGTGCGGGGAAGTTGTGGAAACCTAATTCATATTTAGTTGGTTTGGTTGGTTTATGGGGTTTAACGTCCCAAAGCGACTCAGGCTATGAGGGACGCCGTAGTGAAGGGCTCCGGTAATTTCGACCACCTGGGGTTCTTTAACGTTCACTGAAATCGAACAGTACACGGGCCTCTAGAATTTCTCCTCCAAAGAAATACATATTTAGCTTGCTAGTGTTGGACCGAAACCGCCAATTCTGCCGCTGAATCATAGCTGCGCCGCAATACGGTGGCCTACACGGTGGCTGCGATGGCTACATCTGGCCACCTTAGCCGCGATGTTCTTCACTTCGTGCAAACTAAATTCTCTTAAGTAGAACCGCTTTTCACTTCTCTAACCTGTATTCAACGCGAGTGACTGCTTTGCATAATGCTGGTACGTAGATTAGCAAGTCAAATCTTTGAGGAGGTTTTCCTCGAGAAAAGTCGTATTGTTACGAGTGAATCCACCTCAAACAAATACGAAATACGAAACAAGACAAATACGAATCCATAACTTTCAGGCACTCCCGCAGGGGAGTGCCTGAAACACTAGTTAAGTGCCTACGAAACTCTGCGGTTACTAGTAACACCTGTCCGCTGTTCTTATTTTTCTCATCGCAGCCGCCATGGAAGTCTCCGTATTCATTCCAGGCTGTCTTATTATTCGTCTACTACAACTACTACCTCTCCACCTATTGATATCCTGGACAACTTATCCTCCTAACTTCGCAGCCATGTACGCAGTACGCGCATAAAGGACTGAATGTTCTTTATTCCGACCCAGGTGAGCTCGAACATGGATCACCCACCGTTCGTGACCCCAGCAGTACGGACGCAAAATCGCGTCTGCGAACACATAGCGTGCATGTCCTAGCGTGCACTTCGGCGTTCAAGAGCAATCACCGCGCAGCCGTTCACATTTTCAATGATCGACGCCGCGCAACGTTTTCGGAAATGCTGAATAAGCACAGGGCGACCGCGCGTACCTCATAAATTTCTCTGAAGCACATTCAGCGAAGCTGCCAAAGAAACGAGTGCGTGTTGCGGTTTGCAAGGGTGCTGCGGTTAACGTAGGTTAACGCTCGATGTTTTTTGTTGTTGTTGTTTTCCTTTGTGAGAACCACGTTAGACTTCTTGCGTTGAGACTGCTGCCGTACATAGAAATAACTGAACTCGCGGCGAACTCTTACCCTCTTTCTTTCAAGAGAAATATTCCATATTTTCACGCCGATGAATTAGTTCACGCGATGCCCGGCTTGTGGCGCTAGCATCGACAGATGTATTTTCTGGTTTTGTGCTAAATAGACAAAGGCTACGTAGCCCGGATAAACAGACAAATGATGACATACGGGGCTTATTCTACAACAAGCAGCAGTCAATGAAATCCACTTTAATGTCTCTTCACAGCAGCGCCGTTAGCAAACGCGAGAAAACGCCCTCACAAAGCTCACCGGACTTGACTTCGTCGCAGCCTTCTCCATTCTAGAGAACCGCACGCGATGACAACAACCGCCGTCTACTTTCGCACCATCCTCGGGTGGCTTATACTTCCAGGTCTACTCTCCCCCTTCGCTTTCCTTCTCACCCTCGTCTTCACTGTTCTCCGTCTCCACTCCCTAAAGTTATTTCGCCACAAGTAATAATCACGTTAAAAGCCTAATCACGGCCGCTTCGGATGCGCGCATTTGCACGGCCCCTGTAGTACAGCCACACGCCAAGCGTGTTTGCGCTGTAGCTCCCTCAGATACGTGACGCACTGAACGTTAATGTTTGGCAGCCGGATGCTAAAATTACCCACTAGTCGTCGCTGGCTTGGTCAGCTAAACAGTACTTTCTCTTTGTCTCGTCGATGCTAGCGCTCCGAGCGGCCAGGAGTCGTCGGTGGCCTAAGCGATTCTCGGACCATGTATACCTTGTATGTAGAGAGAAAGACAGAGCAACTGTTTTCGAGACGAAGCACTGCTCGCTGTACTCTACTGCGGGCGTCTTTGCCGTCACGAAGGAAGCAGACAGGGGGAAGGAAGGGGGAGGGGGGGGGGAGACCGGTGGCGGAGGTTCGGGTCACGTATGTTCACAATCAATACCAATAACGTCACCGGTTTACAAATAGCCGGCCCCATGCGAGTGCTGCTCAGAGCGACTGCAGCAGCAGAAGCCGGAATGGCCTTGGCCACGGCGGCGCGTCTCGAGAACCCGAGAGATCGAAAGCCAGCCGCTGAGATGGCTGAGAAGGAGAGCCGCAGAAAGAAAGAAGACAAGAAGAAGGATAGAAGAGGAGAGAGAGGGATGGGGGGAGGGGGGGAGAGGCAAAAGCAACCGCTATTGATCCGTCTTCGGATCCAAGCACGCCGCCACCGGCCCGAGGTATAAGAGCGGGCGCGCGGCGCGGTCTCAGGCCCGGCCTTAGGGAACTAATCTCACCCGGGCTCCCCGAGTTCTTGGGCCATTAGCCTCTGACGACGAGCCGGCGTCACGCCGGGGCCCGATGCGCATTTCGCCGCTGTATTTACTAATTTGTAGCCGAGGAAACGCTCGGTGCGCTTAAAGGAACGAAAGATCGTTAGAATAAAAAAAAATATACAAAGCATAAATCTACTTCTTTTCCCGCGGCACTCGGAAGGAATGGCTTCAGCGTTGGGCGCGCGCTGCAGACCGGAACGCTCTCAGGTGGTTTTTCGAAGTCTGCGGTGCCTGTCGAAGAAGAGGGCTTCGTCACGGTTCATAGCAGGAAGCGCGGGCCCCGGGGTATGCTATAGTTTGCGAACGTCGGAGAGCAGTAGGTAGCCTCGGGACTTCTAAAACCAGAGTTTCTTAATGGTCAGGCTGAACACTGAACGACAGCAGTTTGTCATCTGTAAGCAATAGAAAGCTCTAACGGTTTCAGCTTCAACGATTCCCGATCAAAAGACAGAGTAACAGCACCTTTGAAGAAGATGTAAAAGTTTTTTTTTTGTTTGTTTTCTTATTTGGAACACCCGAGGTAGCGCAAGAACAACACAGAGTTACGCCTCGCTCTTTCTATTGCTATTCTTCTATCCTCGGGCGTCAGCACCAGTGGTTGTGTTATCCAGTTTTTGTGTTATGAGTGTGTTGTATCAATGCCTCTCCAGCTACGTAATAATTGCCACCAGGAGGTTATTTCTTTAACTTCAAATTCTGTCGAAATTGAGTAAGGTTGCAAAGGGCACCCCGGAGTGTCTTTGCCACGCGTATGAGTGCTTATGACAGACAGTTACAGAACATGAGACTCAGCTCTTTATCACCTGGGATCTATAAGAATTGGATGGTATACAGAGTTCCCTAAGGCTCAGTGCTGGGTCCACTGCTTTTTAAATATTTACTAACGATCCTCCTAACTTCGCACCATCGAATATCCGTCTCTTTGCGGACGACTGTGTTCTTTATCGTCGCATATCTGATAACTCTGACCAGTCTCTGCCACAGTGTGACATAAGTCTCACAGAAACATGGTGCCGAAAACGGCCAAGGAAACGACGTTTTGAAATGCAAGTCTATGCGCGCATCACGAAAGCAGCGTAATCTCAGCTATCTGTATTTATCAAACTCTGCAACCCTTTCTGAAGCAGAATCCTACTGTTACCTCAACGCTACTCTCGACAAACTGACCTGGTAAGGGTAAGAGTGCATTTAAAAACTTGATGCAGACGCTTCCAAGTCACTCGGTTTCACCAGAAGATTCCTCTTCTTTTATTCCTAAACTCCCCTATGAAACTTTCATCCGTGCCAAACTCAAATACACCTCGGCAATCTGAAAGCCCCGTGAGGCATATCCAAATAATACTTTGGAACAAGGGAGGGGAAAACCTCAGGGTATTTCCCAACGTTTCGACAAGAGGACTTAGCGTCGTCTGGGCAAATCATTCATTATTGGCGGGGTTTAAATAGGGTCTTCATTCCGAGGCGGAAGGCTCTGTCTAAACCCCGCCAGTGATGAACGCTTTTTCCAGACGAAGACACACTTCCCACTTCACACCCTTCCCCCCCCCCCCCCCCCCCTCACCGGGCCTTCCTCCTTGGAGTGAAGGCTTTATTTAATCATCGCCAATGATGCACCCTTCGCCCAGACGAAGGCAGTTCCTCTTCTCGAAACGTCGGCGAGCCCCTGAGGTTTTTAAGGCGAAAGCCTTTAATGGCTCATGCTCGCGGTGTCCGTCCGTGCGCTGGAATCGTGCCAACTGTGGCCTCTCCTCCGCGCAGCGGCGCAACCTCCTCCCCTCCTTAGGAACCGGCGCGCCGGTGAGGGGCGCAGCTGTGCATAGCAACCGTGACGTCACAAAGTAGCGGTAGAACCGGCGCGCGCGCTTCGGCTGTGGCAACTGCACCGCCGCTCCTTCGCCATACGTCTCGTTGCAGTCGAGTGAGTGAGACGCATGGCTCCAAAGCGGCCCAGTGACTCCGCGCCAAGCGGTTCGGGGAAGCGGCAGTGGGTTGACCACAAGGCTTTCGCCAAGCACACTTCAAAATTTCCAGTGTCGACGCAAAGCTGCATAACTTTGATTATTCCTTATACTTTATTATCGCTAGCCGCCACATGGAACTTCGTGCCGCCGTTTCAGTTCAATGAGTTTTCCATGTCTCCATGGACGCACTAACGCTTTTAATAAGTCATTTCCTTCCCAGCCCAATTATACAGCATGGAGCGAATTACCCGAATCGATAGTCACTGAACTGGGCACGTTTGAGTATTAGGCATGTATTAGGAGCACATCTGAAGAATTAAATACAATGATTTCCTTTTTCTTGTATCTAATTATTTCGCCCATATAGGAGTTGTGGTTTGTGTTGCCGAAGATTGACCTTGGTATGTTTTGCTTACATTACTTATTTGTTTCTGGACTTCGCAGTTCCTTCTTCGTGTGACGAGTCATCGTATCGTGTGGTCATAATACACCGTTGTTCTGTTTTCTTTCGTTCTTGAATTTTGTGATGAGTTTTGTTTTCTCAATTCATTCTCTTGATTGTAATTGCCTAATGTCTGTTACCCGTGTTTGTATATATTGACCCCTGTCAAATGTTATCGATCTCCCCCTCCCCCTTTATGCAATGTCCCAACTTGGGGGCATTTGATGGTTAATAAACCAAGCAATGATGAACTGTCTTCCAGTGGATGTGGAATTATGCCACTGAGCCCGCGACGTCGGGCTTGATTCGCGGAAGCGGCCGCTGCATTTTGATGCAGCAAAGTTGGGAAAACTCTTGCCTGAGGGGATCTTGGCCAGCGTTATATAGCCTCCCACATAGTCTAAACTAACCCGAAGCCATTAATTATGGCATGGCTCCTGACTGCTACTTTTGCTTTCGACGGAGAGATTGAACTGTTCCTATAGTTAATTATTGAGAGTGCAGTGCTCCTTAATGGTGCAAGGCACCGTGATGAAGAATTAACGGCACACTAATGTTTTCCTTGTCTCTAGGCGAGCTATGTTTTCTCGCCATACAGGTGAGTACAGATCGAAGGCTGACAGGTGGGAAGCTTTCCTGATGTCCAATTTCCGGCTGAAACGCAACGTTTACAACTATATTTTTATTTTGCAAACTATGTTAGCTTTCCGTGGTCACGGTTAGCGCAGCGCCCATATTGCTAACGAAAAGTGACGTAAGAAAAAAGAATGCGGGTTCGTAAGTTGTTTTTTTTTGTTTGTTCACATTGGCAGTGACCGTATACGCCTCGATAAAGACAGCTAACTACGCGTAAACACTTGACTGCACCGTAGCAAGCGCACTCAGGGACCAAATAATAGCATGGTTCAGTATAGTGGAGAGCTGAACGTGTTGGTTCCTATTTCGAACAATAAGAGTCTAGAGTAAGGAAGAAGGAAAAAAAAGGAGGCGGTGAAGTTGAGCTGACATAAACGTTTGTTTCGGTACGTTCCACTGGGAGAAATATATAAAAGGGTCAAATGCGTTAGGCTTAGGTTAATGATGTATACGTGGAACATAACGCAAGCGTAAAAAACAAAAGCTCTATAAGCATACGCCTTTTGACACACTAGTAAAAGCTGAATGCAGCTACAATTCCTTTGTATGAAGGTAACTGAGGCAATACTCTTTCATGCACTGAAACAACGCAGAAGTTGAAAAAGAACTGGCAGTCCTGATGGTTTTCTCTAAAGTCTCGAGCGACTAAAAGGATTCTCAATAATATACCTAACCGGCTGTTTACGTAGCCCGAGGGTTTGACGTTGTCTGGTCAGGCATGGTACAGAGCTGATTAAAAATTCAGTCACTGACCACGTCGTAATGTTACAGGCGTTTCTGAACCACTACGGGTTCCACTTTCTCTGCGAGGCTACAAGAGCGCGTCGTCTCGATTAAGTATGCAAGACGCGACGTGGTGTTCTCGAGCAGATAGCAGTCTGTCCTGTCCATGTCGCTTCCATGTCGCTTCTTCTTTGTTCGTTGTATGTCGTTGTGGCCATGGAACCCGGAGCGCGTCCGAAACGCGGCTCACAACACAACATTCCGAGTTGGTCGGTGAGTGCAGTTTTCATTATTAAGATAGCCGGAAGAACTTAGAAGGACTTACTGCAGTTGCCCACGATTTCGAACGCAACGCCTTCTCCCAACTACACTGCATGGTGGAGAAATGGATGGCAGACGAGTATTATACATGGCGTTAAACCTGAGACTTTCCGCAATTTTTAAAAATAGGCTTTTTTGAGATTGGAGAGCATTTTTTTTTTTCGGCATAGCATTGTCAGCGGCGTAGTACACCCGACCAAATCGTTAACTAGCTCGGGTGTTGCATGGCTAAATGCACCTTGTAAAAGGTTCTTTCCGGCTACACCGCTGGCATATTCGAGCTATAATTTGACGCGTGAGATGGCTTTTCGTGGTTTCTTTTTGTTCATATAATGTTTGAGTGGAGTACTTGCGTGTTTAGATCAAAGTTATCAGAAATATTCATCGTCTGCCACTACGAAGAGCCGAAACAAGCGGAATGCGCAGCAATGGTTCTGGTCCGTATGGCCTCCTCCCCTGGGTAAACTACCACTCCTTTCATGGCGGACAAGTCGTTTACCCAGAGTAAGCGCAAATGAGCCACCAGAACCATTGCTGCGTATTCCGCTTGTTTCGGTCCTTCGTAGTGGCAGACGATGAATATTTCTGATAACTTTGATCTAAACACGCAAGTAGTCCACTCAAACATTATATGAACAAAAAGAAACCACGAAATGGCATCTCACGCGCCAAATTACAGCACGAATATGACAGCGGTGTAGCCGAAAATAACCTTTTACAAAGTGCATTTAGCGATGCAACACCCGAGTCAGCTAAAGATTTGAATGGGTTTACATCAGAGCCCAGCTAAGACGTGCTAAAAGCAGGCTGGTTAACTAATATTGGATAGTTAATTTTAAACTATTACTGTTAGGCTCCTTAAAATATTAAGAGGCGCGTAGCCCACCGTAATTAATATCCATATCAGTTTTTAGAATTTCTAAAACGCCGTTTCCGTCGGCGCTGTGACCCAACAAAGTTTGGCTACATCGCGAGAAAATGCATGCGCTTTCGAGAAGCTTGTAGGCAAAGCGACCTCTCCAGTGCACGTAACTTATCCAAATAGCCAAAATTTGTAGGGCTCCTGAGCCTAGCGTAACTGCATTTTTTAAATTCTAGAAACTAATATGGGTATTACTTACGATGGGCTACACGCTTGTCAGTAATTAAGGAGACTAACAGATATAGTTAAAAATTAACCAGCCTGCTAGTTAGCACGTCTAAACTGTATTTTGATGTAATTGTGTAAAGTCTTACGTGAAGCATCCTGTATACCTAGCGTAGATATATCTAGAAGTAAACTACCCTTAATGAGTGAGATACATACAATTGGGCTACCGTGTTTTGTCATGACACTCATCACGATGTGAATACAATTTGTATACGTCTCGGTTATAACGCTCACTGAGCGAACATCTTGTATTCCAGGGCAAAACTAGTGCTGGAATACAGGCGCCTATTCCCTCCTCATAACCTCCTCATAGTTAACTCACCTCTCCTCTCAGCCAATCACGTGACGATTCGAGGCTTCTGACGAGGACTGACTTTTTCGCTGCAAATGAAGTTCAATTAACTGCTGGCTGTCGGCAGTGAAAAAAAAAAACGGCTTTTCCATAGCATCTTTCATCTTCAGGCTAACTTGACTGAAGCACGTTTCTACCGAGGTAAAAAAAAGAAAATAAATGGTTGCCTGACTAACCGAATGCGCTGTCCGAACTTATAGGAAACGGCACATGCGGCTAAGCGACTAAAACGCTCGTCACACGTCATAAACGCTAACCAGGCCTCAATTTTGTCACGAAGCAATTCCCGCAGTGACGAGCGTTTTCGGAAACCACGGGACAATGCAGAGGGACTGCAGGAATGCGATTCAACGCTGTCTAGGGCAGTCGGAAACGGAAACTTAGATGGACGGGCAAAAAAAAAAAAAAGGAAACAGCCTACAAAAACGCATGTGGCGGCTGCGGCGGTGTCGAGAGATTGGGAAGGGGGGGGGGGGGGGGGGTGTCAGCTCGCGCCCATCGCGTCTGCACTTGCGGTGCGGCTCGGAACAGCGCACGTCACTCAAACGGCGGAATCAATCACGGCCGGCCCGTCGCCCTCTTCCGTGAAGAGCGGAACCGCGGGACAGCAGAGGCGGAAGCAGAAGAGGAAGTGGAGAGTGGAGAAGACAACGGAGACGAGACCCCCCCATCGGTAGGGGCAAGAGGGAGGGGGCCCAATCAATGGATGGCTAACGGCGTGGAGCTCCCGGGCGCACATATTTCAGACACCGCCTCCGCTGCCGCTGCGCTCGGCTGGCCCCAAATTTCCCGAAACAAATCAACGCCCTCCGCCGGCGATGCTGGCTGTCGCTTTGCTGGCGGCTTTCCAGAGCGCTTCGATTTTCGCCGATGGCACTGGTCTTCGACACCGGGGCCCTCTTCCTGCACTGTTCAGGCTCAGCGGTTTCCCGCAGTACTATGGAAGGTTTATACGGTCGGTGGCAGCCAGTCGCGAGCGCTGTTGGCGGCAAGAATGCCTTCGTCTGCGCTTCTTCGCCGTCTGCTTTCCGTTGCCTTGTCGTCTGCTCGCACCACTAATCCATGCACTCATAAAGAAGTAGCCGTCGCTTGACGCATTTTGAATGACACCCAACAAATAGCCAGACGCCTGATTACTGGCTAAAAGGAAAAGATAAAATGCACTATAACCCGCTGTGCAACGACTCTGCTTATGTACACTCAATCCAAAAAGGGACTAAAAAGTTAAGGTGCTTATTATTTCGGGGACTTACTACAGCCACACAACTTATAAGTCGCTCAAATATGAACTACTCCCATGGGGACTAGCTGCAGAGGGACACCAGTGACAGTTAGTCCCCAAGGGAGTAGTTGTCGATATTTGAGCGACTTGTAAGTTGTGGCGCTACAGTTAGTCCCCGAAATAAAAAGCACCTTAGCTTTTTAGTCCTTTTTTGGCATCAATAAGTCGCTCAAATATCAAGAACTACTCCCTTGGAGGCTAACTGCAGAATTACATCAGCGACAGTTAGTCCCAGTGGTGCTGTTAGTCCAATTTCACCCCATTCCGGCTCGGAGTGCACGGCATCGGTACGCCTCGTAGCAGCGGCAACGCTGCGGGGAACTATTGTGACGGCGCATACGGCACATATAGTATACGCCGACAGCGAAGCCGTAGCAGCATCCGGGGTCGTCGAACGGATCGAGATGCCGACGCGGGTCGCGGGCCCGGTCATTGTTCCGAGCCGTTTGGCTGACGGCGCCGCTCAGAGGGCAGCACCTGGTGTGCGCTATAGCGCGTCATACTTTGCGCCTTCCGTCGCTGTCGCCGGAATGCAGCCGCGACAACGACCACCGCTCGGGGTCCCCCGTGGAGCTCGTCAGAGCGGAGCAGAACGGGAAGCCAGGGCGGCAGGCCGGACGACGATGGCTGCTTCCGCCGAAGCGAGAACGGCAATAACAGCTATCATCCTATACGGTAGCGAATAGGGTGTGCACCCTCTTATTCTCGTCATAAACACTGCTCCGAAAGCGGATCGAACGCGGGGCTTTCAATGAAGATTTAGAAGATGGGACGACACACAAAAGCTTTTCGAGCAATCCTCCGAAGCTACTCGGATATATTGATTGGCAGTGTCACATAGACACGGACGTTAGCTCTTAGGGTTGTTTGAGGCTTGATTCGGAAACGGTTGTTACTGAATCCGCTGCGGTGGTTCAGTAACTGGGCGTTCGGCTGATGAACCCTAGGTCTAGGTTCGAATCCCGGCCGCAGAGGTCGCAACTCGACCGAAGCCAAATGCTAAAATGCACGTGTCCTCTTCGATGTAAGCGTATGCTAGGGGACCTAGGGTGGTCGAAACTAACCGGCAGTACCATAGACGGCGACCCCCAGAGGACTGCAGAGTCTGTACGTTGGACCCACACACCCACTGCCTCGGGCCCATGTTTTTTTTTTTTTTTTGTAGTTAACGTGTATAAAGCTACCCGTAAACAGGATGCGTTTTTTCTTCAGTTAGTACAATCTTCGTCACTCCATTTAGCCCATTATCACGAAATGCGCTAAAGTGATTCCAGATTGTACGTAACGGTGCATGACGGAGACAACGCGCAATTCACAGAGGTGAGGCGACAGCAGTGTATATGGACCCCGAGAAGTGGATAATTACGAATAGGAAACAGGCAGGGAAGCGTATCGATCACTACTCCAAATTTGCAGATATTCCACACTAACTTTCCTCAAAGCCATGCAAGGCACACGAGTGCGCGTCAATGAAAGAGCGAAAGTTTAGGAACAGTATAGTAACGCGCCTTCTGAAACAAAAATTGCGCCTCCTGTGTATTGTTTGAAGGAGTACTGTAAATGGGCGTACTGGTGTGCGAGCATGCTCAAGAAAGCATCGCCAGCAAGACCAAAGCACTCAGGAAGAAGAGCACACATAACGAGCTCTATACATGCATGTGCGTTCTTTATTCTTCGTGCTTTCGTTTTGCTGGCGGCGATTCTTCAAGTACATTGTTTCTTTGAGCTTAACACAGCATATGCCTAGCGTGGGGTTGACCATGTAAGGGGAAGAAAGTTCTCTGAACGGCCAGAGGAGTTTTAAGTACTTACTAGCCTGTTCCTAATGTTGCATGACTGCTTTATTTATTTCTTTGTATTATTGTTTCTTTGTAATCACCCCACTCCTGTAATAGCCTCGCTAGAGGCTGCAGCATGTAAAAATAATAAATAAATAAAATTTATAAGGCCTGCGGCAGCTTCGCCTTTGATACAAAATACGATGAACATGGAAAGGCATCCGACAAGTACATTACGCCTACCGTCAAGCGTGCTTTAAGCCTTGTCGCCAAGGGCGAATTGCGAGACCTGGAATTCTGCTAACGTGGAGCGACGCCTCCACGAATTGTCGTTTCCTGTTCCAGCGGAAGTCGGAACCTTCCAACTCAAAAGCGGATGTTCCACCGTTCGGTTCCCAGGCCTCCGGGACACGGACTTTTCTTAAATTCTTCTCTTTGGACATCTTCATCGAGGTTACGCCGGACAACGGACATCCGCTAGGAAACCGCGGAAGGTTTCGCCCCATGAATCCTTTTCGAAGCATTTAAACGGACACTGACTGAGGACAACTCCATTCAACTATGATTCTCAGTAAAAATCGAGTGTTTGGCTCTTTTTTAGGTTGGTTTTGTTTATGGGGTTTTACGTCCCAAAGCGACTAAGGCTATGAGAGACGCCGTAGTGGAGGGCTCCGGAAATTTCGACCACCTGGGGTTCTTTAACGTGCACTGTCATCGCACAGTACACGGGCCTCGAATTTCTCCTCCAAAGAATAGCTGTCTCGACGCTCGTTCGGCAGTTAAAGACGCTTTTCTTTTTTTTGCTCAGAAAATTGGATTTAGAAACGCCATAATTCTTTTCCCGCCACCTGATTCAAATCTGTGACGTCAAGACTGAAAGGGACCTCGTGATCACCGTTTGGAAGTGAGTGGCGTTGTAGCATAGCCTCAGGGATCCGCGTTTAAAGCTTTTTTTATTATTCGCTGCAGTTTCCTTGCCAAAAAGCCTAGGTGGCGACACCTGTATTTCATTTGTTGACCTATTTTTAGCTAACAAAAGCTGGGTTTTCAGTGAAGGTAGGTTCTTCGTCCCTTTGATGGGGAGGCGTGTGGGGAAGGGGGCCGTTCGCTCACCTGTCCTCGATGAGGAACATGTCTCCGTCCGTCTGGACGCAGGTGCCCTTGAAGGTGATCTGGGTGCGTTCGATGCTGATGGCCGGGTGGGCGCCCTTCTGGAACCACATGCCGTGCCAGCGCGGGGGGAACTCGCACCCTCCGCCACCTCGGCCCGGATCTGCGAGAGGGGAGGGGGTTGCAGTGCATGAAACAGCTTTGCCCACTTAATATGGCACTGAATAGCAATACGTTCTGAATAACGATGCAGCGCGTTAAGAGACGGCCTTCATCGAAATAGTTCCAGACAACAGGACTGCCTGCATTTCCTGCAAGGCGAAACAGAAGAACGAAGCAGTCCTGAATCCTTAGTCAACACGGGGTAGCTTAGGTGGTGTTCAGTATAGTTGTCACCAGCGGAAGGGGTGAATTCAGTGCGGTAATGAAAGACACACTGGCACGCAGTCACTTCGCTCAAATCTCTTAATTTATTGATTATGCCAGCCTGGTTTACTGGCTGAAAAAGTTGGTTTAGGTTTGTGATTAGGTTTATGGTAGTTTAACGTCCCGAAGCGACTAAGGCTATGAAGGACGCGGTAGTGAAGGGAAATTTCGACCACCTGGAGTTCTTTAAAGGTGCACTGAAGAGGAATCTGAACTCGTCTTTTTGCCGCGGGAACTCAATCTACACGTTCTTGGCATTCTTAGAAACTGCGACTTATTGCCCTGTGTGGCCGATTTTCCTAATTAAATCGAATTAACACCCGGCTCCCGCCTTTTTTTTGAATTCTCCCTCGTACGGTGGACGGAGTCGACCAACGTGTGAGTGCCTTTCAGCCAGCTCCGTGGAGGCTTTGCTTTCGCTTTACTTTGTTTTTTTAGGTTTCCGTGAATAAATAGTTTCATTCGCAGATAATATAGCCGCAAAATAAGCCCGCAAAAATAAAAATACGCGCGCACTATTTGCTACTACAGATTACTACGTATTACTCCGCCGATGGCAGAGCCGCAAGCCTCCACGGAGCTGGCTGAAAGGCACTCCACGCGCTGGTCGACTCCGCCCACCGTACGGGGAGAATTAAAAAAAAAAAAAGGCGGTAGCCGGACATTAATTCGATTTAACTAGGAAAATCGTTCACACAGGGCAATAAATCCAAGCTTCTAAGAATGCTCGGAACGTGTACATTGAGTTCCCGCGGCAAAAAGACGAGTTCAAATTCCTCTTCACTGCACCTTTAAGAGACGGTCTTGGTCGAAACAGTTTCAGACAGCAGAAATGCCTCCAATTCCTGCAAGGCGAAACAGAAGAACAAAGCAGTCCTGAATTCTCAGTGAATACGGGGGAAGCTTTAGGTAGTGTTCAGCATAGTTGTCACCAGCGGGAGGGGTGAATTCAGCGCTGTAACAAAACACACACTAGCACGCAGTCACTTCGCTCAAAGTCTGTTAATTTAGTGATTATGCCAGCCTGGTTTACTGGCTGAAATAGTTGGTTTAGGTTTATGATTTGGTTTATGGGGGTTTAACGTCCCGAAGCGACTCAGGCTATGAAGGACACGGTAGTGAAGGGAAATTTAGACCACCTGGGGTTCTAACGTGCACTGACATTTAAGAATCCCAGGTGGTCGAAATTTCCCGAGCCCTTCACTACGGCGTTCCTCATAACCTGAGTGGCTTCGGGACGTCAAACCCCCCTAAACCAAACCATAAACCTAAACCAACTATTTCAACCAGTAAACCAGGCTGGCATAACCACTAAATTAGCAGACTTAAGAAACAGCCGATAGACAGGAAGGGATATTTCCAAAGAACAATATGCTGAACTGTTCCAAAAAGAGTGCATAGAAACCTCTAAACATGCGTCGAACGCCGTGAAAGAACTACAACCTCAGTCACAGAGTGAGAAGTAACCGAATCGAACAAATGCGCAATTCCTTTGCTTGCGCGCGCCGAGCTGTGTTATCACTGACGCCTGCTAGCACGTGGTAAGGTCTGCACGCCCAGAGAGCGCCAAAGGAACTGCGGAACGAATTGACGTATGCATAGTTATGCAATCGAGACAGAATCGAGGCAAACATAAACGCTCGAGAGCAGCAGCTTTTTGAACTTTCGGACGTCCCTTCCTTGTCAAAATCGGACCCTCTCTTGAACGAACGTTTACATACAGCGCCAAGATCTCGACCAAAACCTTCGTGCCTTTGCCAAATCTAAATCGAAGGAGCAGACTCGGGCAACGCACGGACAAGCACTTGGCTTCAAAAGCCCCGTATTCCGCCCTCTAGTTTCGCCTGCAGGATTCATGTCGCCACTCAAGTTTACGTAGTTCCGCTACTAGAAGTTTCGTTATCTCCCTTTCAAAGAACTAGTCAACTCGAAACGTGCCCCAACCGTTTACTCAACACCTGAAAGCGCACTCGGTGTTCACGAGAGTCTCTCGGACTTCCTCCTCAACTTCCGGCGAAGACGGCAAAACCGGAACACACCATAGGCCCGAAACACAGTCCAGTTCGTGCAACCGGTTCCTCTAAGCACGCCTTTGTTTTTCTTTCCTTATTTATTCTTCTTAGTTGGGTTTGCCTACACATGGCCACAAAACACGGTGCACAGACGTCCCAGAGACATCTCGCGGACGTCTCGCAGTGCCACTCACGAAGCGACCGCGCACGCCTGCAAACCTTCCTCCCGGCGAGACAAAAGCTTACGCGCTTCCAAACTTCTCGAGGGAAGTTTCCAGAGCGGAAACGAATAAAGACGCGACAAGCAGTGCGACTACCGAGTCCGACGCGCTGCGCGTTCTTTCGCAAAACTTCGAAGTCAGTTAAGCTCCCGCCGAAGCGTGATGATACGGCCACACCCCAGCAACCGCCGACCTTATCAATTGAAACGCACTCGCATTGTTCTCGCTTAAGACTGCCATTAGAATAAAGCTTCTCACTTCCTTTCGAGCTCGTGTTTGCTTTCGACAGCTCGTGCGGTGTTTCGAGGCTTACTCTGGCTTCGGAAACCGATGGCCAAAGAGACTTCGGGGGGAAAGCGCGATGTGGCGCGACGCCGGACGCGCCTTTATAGCGTTCTCGCGCCAACTCACTGTCCCGACAGCGTCGCGACTCCCGGAGAACGTGCGGTTGGGCGGCGGGAACAGCAATCTCGTTTCCGCGCAACTGGCCACCGCCAGAGGACGCAGCAGCAGCAGCAAGCAGGCAGGCCAGGCGAATCCGCGCGCGCGCTCTCATTGTGTTTGGTGCGGCGCTCGCGCCAGCCGCGGTGGCTCGCATAAAACGATAGCGCGCCTCGGCGGTAGTAGCGACGGGATAGCTCACTCACCCGCTCGCGCCGCTATTAAAGGCCTCTTATCGGCGCCGGCCGGCGCATTGTGCTGTTCGCGCGGCCCGCGCAGCGTCTATTGGGTGCAGCGCTGTGCGAGCCTTCCGCGGAGAACGCGTAATCCCTGCGTGACAGATTGAATTGCCTTCCCCCCGCCTGCCATAGCCCTGTTCACGGAGCCTTTGCCGGGATCCCGGCAAGCACTGTCCGCCCCGCCCTATCTCTCAACCTCGTTGTCTCATTCTCTTTGTTTCTTCTTTCGTTCGTGCGCAGGAATTTAGAGCAATGGAAGCTTACCGTCACTGCTGGCACACATCCTTCACGGACGAAGGAAAAAAAGAAAAAAGAAGACAATATCGAACGCCGCTGCGAAGCGATATACTGGAGAGTTATGCCTTCTTCCCGAACATCCGGGGCCTTTTGAGCTGCGTCACTTGTTTCCACCTCGCCGAAGCAAAACAAAAGGAAGAAAGCGTTTGCGGGATAACAGATCGTCCCTGTCGGTTGCGATGTTTCTTTTTCGCGATATCGGGAGATGTAAGGATGTCACTGGACACACATTTGGAGTCAACTTATACGCGAGGCAGAAAGTTCTTTTTTTTTGCTGTGAGCGGCAAAATGATGGAGGGCTGGAGGACCGGGGACTAGGTTATAATGGTTTAAATCCGGTAAATCAACAACAGCGTACTATATGCGTTCGTATCCCGTGCTCCTGGTTCGTAGGTATTGTCCCTTTAGACCTCTGTGGTGCCTGGAACTCATGACAAAGGTGTTCATAGCTCGGTCTAAAGCTACTTTTGCAAAGAAATAATTCCGCATAGTATTAAGGCGGAAGCCTTTAATGTCTCATCGTTGTAAGCAGCAGTTGTCGACAGAAAATGTCACGCTTTTCAGTTGGTGGAAACGGTCGTGACGTCACAGTGCGAGAATTTCAAACGGGGCCAATTGCACTTTGGCTAGTAACCATGCAACCAATTGAAGCGATCATATAGTGATGCTCCAAGTAAGTGGGACTGAGCTTAGTTAATTGCTTATTACCCAATTAGCCTAATTAGCTTTACTAGTCAGGCCATATAAATAAATAAAACCGATTAAGAAATTGGTCGAGCTCAGGAATCGAACCCCGGTCTTCGGCGTGAGAGACGAGCATGCTATCCACTCCGCCATGCCAGCTCGACGGTTTGGAATGAACAAAGGCGCGTCTAGTGAATACGGTGTCTTCACTCACTCTCATCCTCCTCCATTCCCTTCCGGCGAGGTTTAGGTGTCCACCGACAAATGAGAGACAGATGCATTTCCTTTCCTCAAAAACCAATCTACCGACGAGCGAGGCGTAGAACCGAATGGGCGATGGCGTTCTACGGACTCCTTGGCAGCGTTGCAAGACGCTGTCGCGTTCCACTCTTAGGGGCGAAGCTTAACATCTTAACCACACATCAGTGACCACACTTTAGGTCAAAAAAGTGCCCCCCTGAATATTGACGGGTGTCCACCGAGATATGTGAGACAGTTACTGCGTAATTTCCTTTCCTCAAGTACAATTTTCATTTTCTTCACTACGGCTCCTTTTTATCTATCTTCTTTCACTCCCACCTCCCTTCCTCTACGGTGCGGTTCAGATGTCCACCGAGATGACAGAGAATTACTGCGCCATTTCCTTTCCTCAAAAAGCGTTGCGTTCAAAGGGCAAGGCATCGCGCCGAACGGGTGGTGGCGTTCCGTGGACTCCCTGGCAGCGCTACAACGCGCTGTCGCGTTCCACTCCTAAAGGCGAAGCTTAAGCGTCATTAATTAGCAGTTAATTAGTATTCAGGCATTAATCAGTAATTAACAATTAATTAGTGATTTGCCATCACTTAGTAATTAGTACTCAATTATATGTGACGCCACCAATGCCACAGAAACAGCGAAGGTGGTGCGGAAAACGCTTCCGCCTCTACCCACTTTAGACAGTCAAGGTGCCCCCTGAATTTTTACAGCAGTTCCAGATAAAGAGAACGGGACAACGCAAATAACATTCGATTTTTTTATTACACCAACCGCAGCCTATTCTTTCGTAGTTGATGCGTACTTAGCCATCCTCGTGGCTGGGGGCGATGTTTTCTTATCTGAAAGGCCCGTCCCAATTCGCCTTCTTGGTTCTTGTTTTTGGAGGCCATGTAGACCGACGCCTGACATTACCGGTTCTTCTCACGTGAAGCTGTAGTATACTGAGATGATATACTTTTTGGTTTAGACCAATATAAACAAAAAAATGACGAACGTAAACCGAATTTAAGTTTTGGAATTCGTTTTTATCCGAGAAATGACAGTACTGCTGACATGCGCGCCGGAGCTGATTGGCTACAGAGCAGGGCTCTAAATATCACGAAAAGGTTTCGCGTACTCACTACCACGAAAGTTCAGCGGTAGTTTCATCACTGTTGTAAACAAGCAGACCACGTGATTCGTGATTCCCCGCGCTCTCACTCAATAAACCGGCTATAACAAGGCAATGCACCTTTTAGAAAATTAACTTCCGCTATCGTTTTTGTTCGAACGGCTCTATCGTGTAACTTCCGTTGTTTTTTTGTTGGCTGTAGCACGTACTTCTGCAATAAAGCGCTGCTGTAAGTGCTTTCCCCCTAATTAACGACCACTAGTAGAGCGTTAATTACTCGGAAATCGAATGCTCAGGCTGATAAAAATCCGAGATAAACTCCAAGTGATTTCTGACCACGCGGTATAATCGACACTTCATCACGAAAAAACAAAATCTGGTAACTCATTACTAGGAAATAATTTTCACCGAAAAGCGTTCTCGAATAATCACCAGAAAAATTCTCCTCGAAGAAAAATTCTCCTCAGTCGAAGAAGCACAAGCAGCAATTCGGCGACTGGAAGGAAAGGGCGCTATTGCTTCTAGGAAGATGCAACAATTGGTAGAAAAAAATAGAGGCCTAGAAACAATTTCCAAAATCGGAGACCTTCTAGGCGGAGACGATATGGCCACATCACCTGAAGGCTTGAGCCCCTATGAACTCTCATGTTTTAGGTTCACGCCTCTAACTTCATGTGACGTCGAAAGAAGCTTTTCAAAGTACAAAGCTATGCTTAGCGATAACCGAAGGAGCTTCAAGTTCGAAAACCGGAGAGTGCGCTTTAATTGAGGACTGCGTACGCTCCTTGCTTGACTGACAAATCTTGTACAAATAAAGAGTATTATTCAAAGCGCCTATTTTTGCTTTGCAGCGCCTATTTCAATATTTTTTAGAGCCTAGATGCCTGCCTATTTCGGGGTTCGTTAGTGCCTAAATTTCCGGGCCCTATCTGCAACGCGTGACGCTATTAGAAAGGAAATTAAATTAAAACAAATGATTGAGTATACACGCCGACAACAGGCAAGGCTTCTAAGTAAACATGCCGCGGTACGCTGCGTCATCGCTGCTGTCACGTGGCTTGCAAGCACGACGCGCGTAAGGCTGCTACGATGAGTTAGGTTGTATTCATAGCTCTGTTCTCAGTAATGAGTAGAGGCCGGATTTTTAGGCACTAAAAAGCACGTTTTAGGCGCCATAAATAGGCGGCTAAAATTGCATTTTAGGCACCTAACGGAGAAAAATAGGCACTGTAAACTTTATCAAAAGTGCACACAGTTCCGAACTTCAGCGCGCAATATCTGCCGTAAAATAAAACAAAAACACAGCAGGAATGATGTGGGACCTTAAGCAAGGTGCGAACATTAGAAGCCGTTTTTTTTTTTTATGGCTGTCGCGCAACTTTTCGTACAATACACATTCTTCAGCAGAGCAAAAGGGAGGGTTACCAACCCTTTTAAAACACTTTGGTATACCTCGACGCGGGTTCGATACCGGCCGCGGCGGCTGAATTTCTTGAAGGCGAAATTCTAGAGGCCCGTGTGCTGTGCGATGTCAGTGCACGTTAAAAAACCCCAGGTGGTCGAAATTTCCGGAGCCCTTCACTACGGCGTCTCTCATAGCCTCAGTCGCTTTGGGACGTTAAACCCCAATAAACCAAACCAAACAAACAATTCGCTTGTCGTGTACAAAAGTAGAAACAATGAACACCTTAACAGGAGGACATGTATTTAGAAATTTATAGAAACGTTGTCAATTCAAAGCATCTGACAAATGAGTTCAGTCTTCGCTCACACAGGAATTGAACTTAATTATTGCAGGCATACACGAATGCCTGCAATAAATGCGAATAAAGTGCGTGCATACGAATGCGTTTTCGTATGCACGCACGACTGCCAGCTGTCTAGTGTTGCCTGCTCCAAGGAGATTACCGCGAAATGCCATTTGATGAAGATGGCATGCGGCTGGGGCACAAGGAACGAAAATAAGACTGGTTTCCCAGGTGGAAATTTTAATCAGTTAAACTGTGTCCAGCAGGTTTATGGAACATATTACATTTGATTTCAATTGGAACCAACTGGAAATTAATTGGACGAACCTATAACTTACTCCGTATACTTTCCGAAATGAGGTGCCATCTGGTCACCTACCACTTTAATAGCCAAAGTCATCAACAAGATGCCACGATAAGATGGCAGAAAATAGGAAAAGGGTTGCTTCGATATTTTAGGCTGACGTGGTTGGTTGTGTACACAGCCGGCGCAGGTGCAGTGTTCACCACAGCCAAGTGACGAGGTCATCTAATGCTGCCACGTGCGTGTTCTACTCAAAACCGAAATGGATTCGAAAGCAAACAGAATCTGAAAGCAAGGCCACAGCGTATTTCAGGCCCCTTTTCTGTAAAATAGGGCATTTTTAGGCACCGACGTCGGAAATAGGCATTTATAGGCACTGACACCCAAAATAGGCATTTATAGGCACTATAAAAAGAGTACTAAACATATTATCAACACCTAATTCGTGCTCATATGTATAAATGGTGCGCCTACGAAGCGTTGAAAAAAATAGGCATTTGCCTAAAATCCGGTCTCTAGTAATGAGGTATGTAATGTGGTCACCCACGGACGCCTAACGCCCCCTGTTGGAGCGGACGACAATTATTTTTAATTGTCGTCTGCTCCAAAATGGGGCGTCAGGCATACGTCGGTGACCTCATTACTTCGAATCCGCGCATTCTGACGTCATAATCATTTCGACCAACCGAAAAGCGTGACACCTTTGCTGACAACATTCTGTCGACCACGATGTGGCATTAAAGGCTTTCGCCTTAATGTTTAGATTAAAATCGCCCTTACGTTCGCTGTCTGGTTCTCCCTCATGTTCGGCTTCGGCCTCAGACGATCATGTTCGCCTTGTTGTGCCGAAAATGGGAGCTAAAAGCATTTCATGCTTAAAGAAAATAAATGTCATTCCTCCTCTTCTTTTAGAGTTTTCAGACAGAAAACTTCGATGGAAAAAAAATCACTAACGAAAATTGTTTTTTAGGAAATGAAAGGCGCGGTAAATGGCTCACTTATGATGTCAGATTGCTGCGCCTCTCGTACGCTCTTCTTCTCACCAAGTCCAGGGTACCTGGACATCAGTTTTCAGTGTGAGGCAACTGGAGAATATTATAAAGTGCTGTAATGGAAGTATTGAAGGTAATGGTCCACCCTTCCGATGCATAGCAAAATCTTTCTTTTAAAGTTCGCCCATAGCTCGCAAAGAGCAGTGACTGCCACAGAAAAGCAATGCGGAATGTTTTTCACGACATAAAAAACGTTTAGAAGAAAAAATAATGAAAGCCTGCAGAGGAAATTTCTGCTGTTATATTGATTGTTATAGTAGAATCTTATGATATATGAAAAAAAATGCCTACATAAACAATTCAAGTCCAAAATATACTCTTCTACAGAATTTCTGGGTATAGGCGCTCCCTCAAAAGGTCATGTCGATGCGATCGTCTTCTTTTCCAGCGTTACTTCTGCTCTTTCCCCTTCCAGAAATCCACCTGAATAACGCGGGGGACCTTTTTTTAGTATTTCGAGGACTTTGCCATGTGGCAGCGGTTGGGGCTGTCAATATACTATAGAAGGTCGTGGAGGCTAATTTCATCTAGAAACCTGAGTGGGCTCCGGCTTCTACCTACCCACTCCCACCTATTTGTCTCCTACCTATTAGGCTATGTATACAACCTGCGCTTATAGAGACGTGGATAATCTTTACGTTCTCTAAATGAGGTGTTCGTACGCACTTACAAATACTTCACAGGACGGTTATCACTGTGTGTAACGCGAGATCCAGAGGCAGCCGTTTTCTGTAGTGGTGAATACATTACTGGTTATTCATTAATACTGCCTTCTATCATCTTGCTATGATTTTGGTTCTCTGTCCATGCTATTTACAGTGATCTGGGTGGTTTCTCTGCCAACACTGTCTAGCAGGAGGAGGAGAAAATGCTCATCTACAGAATCACTCTGTAAAACATGCAAAGAGAGAGCGAGACGAATCGAATACTACATTGGTCTGCACAGTAGTGATGCAAAACTATCGGAAAATTGACTATCGATAGTATCGATAGTTTTTTTTAACTATCGATAGTGTAAAAAAATATCGATAGTGCTATTATCGATAGACTATCGATAGTATTATCGATAGTCTACTATCGATAGTATTACTATCGATAGTGTTGCTATCGATAGTACTACTACCGAAAGTACCGCTATCGATAGCAAGACTATCGATAGTGAAACTGTCGATGGACTATTGATAGCACCAATATTGATATTATGCATTTCTTGGCCAGCGATATAACCAAAACATTTACGATACCTGATTGGAGGACTCCAGGTAAATTTCGACCAGCTGGGGTTCTTTAACGTGCTGTGGTACAGTTCGGAAAAATACGTGGAACTGCGGCCGATGAAAGAACAAACAGCACAAGTTTTGCTGGTTTGCTGACGCAACCGCTGCAGAAATGGTTTTCGCACACATGCTTCGCAACTAGGTCATTCGCATGCTAACATTTTATCCAGCAACTTTACGTAGGGAACGTCTGCAGAGCTCGGTGACGCGTAGGCTGCAAAAACGGGCGAGTCCTGTCAGTTACTCATACCATCACCTCCATACCACACACCCAGGAAACCAAGTTTAGGATGCAGTGGGTACGCGTGGTTGATTTTATAGTGTCGATAGTACTATATATAACAAGTAGTATCGACACGGCTATCGATAGTACTATCGATAGAACTATCGATAGTACCATCGATAGTACTATCGATAGTCTTTTCTACTATCGATAGTGACTCAACTATCGATAGTATCGATAGTACTATCGATAGTTTTGCATCACTACTGCACAGTGATGTCATTGCGTTCGCACCAATCAGCGTGGAGCGTTGCAGCCGGTGTGTTACGCCGCCACAGCAACGGGAAGACGGCATTACCAGCTGTCGCTGTAAAAATTTCCAGACACGGGAAAGCGTACATGGGACAAGTCGAACGCTGAAAATTAGTGAAAATTCGCGCGTATTAAGTACATTAAAATGCATCCCTCACATTAAACTCTCAAGCCCACCGAGCCGGTCGCAACGTGTGCTAGTGGCTTGCCCCAGTGCATGCAACTGCGACTGGGGACGAGTCGCAAAGCAGCGGCAGCAGCGTCGGCATGGAGCACAAAGGCCGACACCCCGGTCCCCGCCGCCCGGCCGGAGGAGGACGGTTCGCTGGGTAACAAATCTGCCGAAGCCCCGGCGACGCGGCGGCGGCGGCGGTGGTCCCAGGCCGCGCTGCTGCCGCTGGCGCATCGATTCCGGCGCGCACACCGACGCTTTGTCCGCCGTCGTGCGGATCGTGACTCATGGCGGATGCTGCTACTATGCCACCCCCGCCGCCGATCTCTCGCCACCCTCACCGCCACCCTTCGTGGTGCAGTCTCCCCCTCAACTTTGCCACCCCCTTGTTCCTCCCCTGCTCGTGCCACGGACGGGCACGTACCGAATAAACCCGCTTATAACACGGAGACCCTCTTATAATGCAGATATGCATTGGAGGGCTTTTGCGTCCGCACTGCAGAGGCGACCTGGATGGCAGACCCGGCCTAAGCTCACTTGCTGGTATAAGAATAAAAAGTTATCTCAAGTTATCTAGGTGGGTTTGGAATAATCGGAGGGTGAAGAACATGAATGAGGGGCGGTGGAAACGCATTTCTGCTGGAGTTGCACCCAGCGTGTTAGCGTGCGTGCGCGCGTGCTTACATGTGCGGGGGGGGGGGGGGGGGGGGGGGATCATATTTCATCGTATACGGTGTCGCCGACGCCGCTAATGTCGCAGTCCTCCTTAAACGAAGCCTTCTGCTCCTGCTGTCCACAATGAGTGTTACCCAGACGGTTAAACGAGAAAGTATTGTCATGAAGTGCAGAAAGAGAGGGAGCGGCGGGGACGGAGAGGGTTCGCCCTGAACAACAGCGAACGTCACGGATAGATTCTTTCACCTTTAAAAACTTTTACAATTCTTATATGTATCAGACAGATTTTGTGGCGTTGACGGTGTGGCCATCTCAGTATTCGAACTCGTTCTAGTAATAGTATGCCTCTCTCATCAAAATATTCAATGACATCAACACCTGTGACCGCCTTCCGGAAGCATTTAATGCTGAAGTGTTCACAGGCTGCTGGGCAGTACAAAGGGCATGCTCGCACGGTCTAGGTGGTCCGTGCTCTGCGGTCTGTGGTATTGAAACTGACCCCTCTTAATATGGCAAGGGCGGAGGGGGAGGAGAAGCGGAAAGTCGGAGTGTTTTTTTTTTTTCTTCGGGCATTTCGGTTAGCTATATGAAATTAGGGCTGCGTAGCCTAAGGGGAATCGGCAAAACTTTTACTTAACGTTACAGCGCTTTGGACGACATGGCAGATGCTATATGTTGGGAAAAGGCAAAGCAATCAACGCTGCTTAAAAACCGCCCAAACCAATCCTATGACGATAAATAAGCCTAAATTTTGGATGCGAAACCATTCCTTTATGTGATGTGTGCCTGTGATCGCATTATACGCGGATAAAGAGTCCTGTTATTGTACTCTTCCCGTATTGTCATCTCGTCTTCCCCATTCCTATAACAGGCGGGTTTTCACGGTACCCCCCCGTTCCCCGTTATGAGGAGAGCGGTCGCGGCGAGGTGTCGGCGGCGCCCAAAGCTCCGCGCATTCACACTTTGGGAGGAGGCACCTCGAGACGCCTTGGGAGCGGGGCCATTGGGGCCCCTTTAGTGACTCTATCAAGGCATTGTGATGCGCCTATACATGGGTGCCTCTGCGGAAACTGCAGCGCCAACTAAAATGGGCTCTGTGGCAGTTCATTTTGTTTTGCATATAGCGGTATTGTATTTACTGTATGCCGTTTTACAGTGTGGTCGTGTATATATATATATATATATATCGTGTATATATATATATATATATATATATATATATATATATATATATATATATATATATATATATATAATTAAGCAAACAAGGGAAGGGGAGAGGGGCTCGTTATAAATATGACAGAAGCCAACAGCCACAGCAACCAAGGGGCACAGGGGATTTTTTTTAATTTATTTATTTTGTGGTGTTGATCAATTTAGAATATTACTGAATATGTTATCGTTTAAAGATAACTGATTAGAAAAGCAGAAGAAAAAACAACCACCTGCCGCCGGTGGGATCCGAACCCACGACCTCCGAATTACGCGTCCGGTGCTCTACCTCTGAGCTACGGCGACGGCTGTCAATTCTTCTGCTTTCGGGGGTATTTATGTTTACAAGTAACCTAACCTTGAGAGTGTTCGTCAGCGCCACCCACGTTCATAAGCGGCGGACGTAGAACGTCCTGAGTTACCGCAGGTGTGACGTAGAACGTCATCGAACGGAGAGGGTGGAAGCTGCGTGAGAACCCTCTTATGCTTCCTAAGGCGTCAAGGCTGCCAGAATCGAGGCCCTCGCTAAGCAATTAAGCAAACAAGGGAAGGGGATGAGGGGCTCGTTATAAATATGACAGAAGTCAACAGCCACAGAAACCAAGGGGCACAGGGGATTTTTTTTAAGTTATTTATTTTGTGGTGTTGATCAATTTAGAATATTAGTGAATATGTTATCGTTTAAAGATAACTAACGAACACTCTCAAGGTTAGGTTACTTGTAAACATAAATACCCCCGAAAGCAGAAGAATTGACAGCCGTCGCCGTAGCTCAGAGGTAGAGCACCGGACGCGTAATTCGGAGGTCGTGGGTTCGGATCCCACCGGCGGCAGGTGGTTGTTTTTTCTTCTGCTTTTCTAATCAGTTATCTTTAAACGATAACATATTCAGTAATATTCTAAATTGATCAACACCACAAAATAAATAAATTAAAAAAAATCCCCTGTGCCCCTTGGTTTCTGTGGCTGTTGGCTTCTGTCATATATATATATATATATATATATATATATATATATATATATATATATATATATATATATATAATTTGTGTGTCTGTGTGATTTTTTGCTTTACAGTTTTATCTTGCCAATGCTCACATAAGGGACACAAGAAATGGCCGGCTAACGATAAGTTAAAACAGATGCTTGGGCAAGTTGGTAACTCATTTTCACCGGAACAGCGCGCACTAAGACACGGACAAGAAGGGAGACACGACACACACAGCGCTCGTGTGTGTCGTGTCTCCCTTCTTGTCCGTGTCTTAGTGCGCGCTGTTCCGGTGATAACGATAAGTGTTGAACTCAATTTTGAAGAGACAGTGCAGCGAGATATGGAAAGGAAAATAATGTCAAGAGACAGAAGGAGAGCAGATTGGGTCAGGGAGCAAGCCCAAGTTAATACTATCCTAGTTGAAAAAAGGGCATGCAATGCGAAGGCAAGATATCCGATGGCCCCGTAGGGTAGCGGAATGGATTTCCAGCAGGAGGCAAGCGTAGCAGGGGACCGCAGAAAAACAGATGAAATTTGAACACAGATGATGATGAAAGCGAATGAAATTTGGAAGTTTGTGGGGATAATGTGGCCGCAGCTGGTACAGCAGAGGATTACCTCTGGAGACATGGAAGAGGCCTTTATCCTGCAGAGGGCGTAGTTAATTTATGATGAGGAAGATGGCCTTTACGTTTATGTGAAATAGTACGCATGAACATTGTTCTCTTTTGATAAGGTCTATTCGGAACAAGGAAAAAAAAAGTAATGAATGAATGAATGAGTGAGTGAGTGAGAGAGTGAGAGTGAGTGAGAGAGAGAGAGTGAGTGAGTGAGTGAGAGAGAGAGTGAGAGAGAGAGAGTGAGAGAGTGAGTGAGAGAGTGAGAGAGTGAGTGAGTGAGTGAGTGAGAGAGAGAGTGAGTGAGTGAGTGAGTGAGTGTGAGTGAGTGAGTGAGTGAGTGAGTGTGTGAGTGAGTGAGTGAGTGAGTGAGTGAGAGTGAGTGAGTGAGTGAGTGAGTGAGAGTGAGTGAGTGAGTGAGTGTGAGTGAGTGAGTGAGTGTGTGAGTGAGTGAGTGAGTGAGTGAGTGAGAGTGAGTGAGTGAGTGAGTGAATGAGTGAGTGAGTGTGTGAGTGAGTGAGTGAGTGAGTGTGTGAGTGAGTGAGTGAGAGTGAGTGAGTGAGTGAGAGTGAGTGAGTGTGAGTGAATGAGTGAGTGAGTGAGTGAGTGTGTGAGTGAGTGAGTGAGTGAGTGAGTGAATGAGTGAGTGAGTGAGTGAGTGAGTGAGTGAGTGAGTGAGTGAGTGAGTGAGTGAGTGAGTGAGTGAATCAGTGAGTGAGTGAGTGAGTGAATCAGTGAGTGAGTGAGTGAGTGAGTGAATCCCTTGAGGATGAAGAGAATGATTGAAGCAATCCGTGGACCGCGAACTTCAAAGCACGAAGTGGTCTTCCCCACATACGTTACCTGGCGAAGCGCGTTTGCAGGGTTTGAGAAGGCTGTGACCGTCGTTGTAGACCCCAACGTCTGCCCAAATATTTCCTGCTATTTTTCAGGTGGTGGATAATTTTCTTTTATATTTTACCGTAAGCGATTATGGAGCTGATAGCCTGGATAAAGATACACAAGATTAAACCAGGATTAGCATATGAACCGCTCACGTTATGTCGAAGTCGTTCAACAGAAAATATGCGCTCGGGCTGTATAGAGTGATCAAAGTTTAGCTTTAGAGATCAGGAACCGAGTAGTACGGGGAATCCACATCTGTGCGCAAGTTATGTTGCCATGGAGACACAGATTAAGGTAATTGTTACCGTTATGAGTCCATTCAACTAAAATATAGCAAAGAGCATTTTAGCTACTGAGGCTAGAGGCGGCCGCATTTTTCTATATACTATTCCATTTGATAGAACTCCTAAGGAGCAGGCGTGTTCCGATATATTCGCCCCCCAAAGTTCCCATTGATTTCGCGTTTATTACGCATGCAAGACGGCGGCAGTCGACGCGAAACTCCTCCCTAGTGTGACTCAGATGTTGCGCCGGACGTTTCTTCCATTTGTGTAGCCGGAAGTGAGATAGAAACAGTTAACTTCACTGGTCTCTCTACGCCATTGGCAGAAGAAACATCCCTTAACGCTGATCGTTGCCTCTCTTGCATTCACAACTACGCGGGTCGAGCTGAAAATTCGAACACGACTATTTCGGAACACACGCGTGCTAGGGGAATTCTACCTAATGGAGTCGTGTAGGAATACGACTGCCTCTTATTTTCCAATACAAATATGCCCTTTTACTGCAGGTGTTCATCGAAACATCGACACTTACTGCGCCTTTCCTTTCCTCACGAAACGTTTGCATTCTTGATACTCGGTTCCACTGACGTCACAGCTGACGTCAGCCATCATCTTCTCTGAGACTGCGACGCCCACTAGGACGACAGACCGTGGCGCACAGCGTCACGTGCAGGCTCAGCACGGCCAGTAGTCGAGACCAGCAGGCTTCGACGCCTGAGTCAAGCTGTTGCACAGCGCCGTGGTGTTTTACCCAGAACGCTGGATTGCTGGTTATTGGCGTCGGCCAATGACCGCAAGGACACACGAACGAATCCTGGTCGCGGCGGCAGCACCGATGGATGCGATGGACGCCGTTGTGCACAGCATAACGTTGTGCTGTGCAGTGCCAGTGCATGTTAAAGATCCCCACAGGGTTCAAATTTACCTTTACGTGTCATACCATACCATACCATACCATACCATACCATACCATACCATACCATACCATACCATACCATACCATACCATACCATACCACACCGTGCCATATGCCATTCCATGTCATATGCCACGCCATATGCCATGCCACATCACACCACGCCACGCCATGCTATGTCATGCCATACCATGCAATACCATGCAACACCATGTCATACTATGCAATACCATACCGTACTGTACCATATACCATCTTCTCTACTCGAAGGGCAGAGATCCACCTATTTCAATAAACGTTTCCTCACTCATTGACTAGCCGGATAGACAGATATGCAACAAATTACCACGAAACGCATGTTGTCGGGCACTTCACTAAGCACTTCCACATGAAAGTACCACATTCTCCTATCCATTATTCATCTTAAATAAAAGAGAATGATTAATTTTTTAAACCTCAGGATACAATCTCAATAATTCACTAGTCCCATCTTTTCAACAACCTAATACGCAAACCTCGAATGTGTGCGCAAGCAAACTCGAACAGCTGCTGCCTCGAACAGCCCTCCCCCCCCCCCCCCCCCCCCTTTCCCCACACGCAAAAAAAAAAAACTCGTTCCGCTGGTAAACAACGACTCTGTTCGCTGAGTGTAGCAAGGCGACAAACGTATCGCGGTGCGGCATACTTTTAATGAACAAAACATAAAAAAGTGGAAAACCAGTTCCTAGCCTGACGTATGATCGTGGGGGAGGGGGGGGGGAGGAGGGAGTGTGGCTGGGCTGTCTGGTAGGCGTATCTACGAGATGCTTATATTTTGCTAACCTTGCATGGTAAACATGCATATATTTATATATATATACAACGCCTCCGCACCTCTCCCTGGCTGTAGTGCGAGCGGGCAACCCACATCCGGCGCAGGTGCACGCACTTGCAAGTACATATATCTCCCGCTCGCTCGGCCGCTATCGACACATTTCCGCGCGCCGCGCTCGGAGCCCGGACCGCGGGCGCCCGGAGCATTTTCATCCGCGCACAATGGACCGGGATCGAGTCTCTCGCAGCAGCCGCAACCACCCACCGCCAAACAGAAAGCCGAGCCGAGCAAAGCCCAGCGCACAAGAGCACAAACAGGGGGCTACTATACACCTCATGCGCGGAGTATAGGAATAGGTGGAGGGGGGGGGAGGGAGGTCTCTTCCTTTGTTGCGAGCAAAACACTCGCCTATCAGGCAATCTGAGAGACGCGCGAGGTTTTTGAAAAGAAAAAAGAAAACGGTTCGAGAGCAGGAGCTTCAATTTGTGCGCGAGTGCGCATCCAGCGTCCTCGTCTGCTCCTTGGTAACGTGCTTTATAGGCGTGCGCGCAGCTACTGTGTGTGTGCTCAGTGCCTGGTTCGGCGCCCTCTTCTGTGGAGAGCGTGCATAGAAACGCAGGCCGCGCATCGCAAAACTTGAGATACATAGTCCGCCTACTCGAGGATCGGGTCGGATCGCAATCGCCGTACACCTTCCCGGATGATTTTGTCGCGAGCACCACTCTGTTCAGTCGTCTTTCAAAGTGTCCGTGACTGTACCCTCGGGTCGAAAATTTGCTACACTGCGGCGGTTTTCACGAATCGTTTCTGATGAGTACACCGCGAAATAAAAAATTCCTGCGGTTTGTCATTGCTAACCACGAAATATTGGTTATAAGCAGGTTTTTTCAGGTTGACACCTACGCCACGTACCTGAAAGCGCGATTGAAAGCGGGTTTCCTTTCCTTTCGTGGCATGCGCACCGACGAAAGTGGATGAACACGACGAGGTGCAATGCACAGCGCGAGAATGTATTGCAGTTTAACACGCGGCGTAATCGGGTGCAGAAGGAATACGATGCGCAGGATCAACTTCTTGCCTGGCTCCCTCTCCCCGATGCACGCATGTGCCTCTTGGAATTTTGGTGGCTGTACTTCAACGCAATAAATAAAAGAAAATGCGGTGATAGCGTAGTGCTCTTGTGCAGTGACCAGCGAAGCTGGTCTGTCCGGGCCGCCGTGGGTTCAAAATCCAGTCGCAGAAATCTTTATCTCTATCTTTAACCTCGTGGGTTGCAAAATGTGAAGTTATTAATGTGATGAAAGATAAGCGAAAGGTAATGTACTCATACTATGCAGATATGTAAATGAACCAGGGCAAGGAACTGAAATGCATGTTGTTGTTGCTCTTCTGCATCGAAACAAACGGCGCAGTGAATGAGATCGAGAGCAACCAGCAGACGACGAAGTCGTCCGTGATTCGCCCGTGAATCGTAAGGAAGGGCCATTAAGATAGAGTTAGCTGTGACGTCACAGTGAAGCCTTGGATGCCACCAGAGCGGGCGATGAGATCGCCTTTGTCAACTATTAGCGCGTGAATGGACTTTGATTTGAATTTTCGCCGCCTTTCAGGGCACCCGTGGTTCTACAGTTTTGCATAAACGATCATAACTTCTTGATCTACGCACCGGGCTAGGGCTTATCTTTAGCCAGAGTTAGCCTTATTCTCAGCCTTTTGGGAATAAACTGCACTGCGGCAGTCAATTATTCAAGACGGCCGAACAAAATAAACGGGCGCGCGAGAGAGTGAGATTCATTTATAAGGAAAGACAGAGGCGTTGGCGGACTGAGTGATATTTCTGTGGCCTGCAATGGGGAAGGGAACAAGGGTGATCGCGAGTGACTGTGGGAACAGAGGAGTGACAAATACAACAAACTGAAATATTTTTTAGTCGCAGCCGTAAGTCGAGATTCCGTGCTGCTGAAAAAGCGAAAAAAATCCTGTTTTTCCGTACCTCCACCATTAACTAACTGATACTCTCATTGATGGGCAAATAGCCGTGACACTAGGCAATGTTTACTAGTTTCGTTCGACCGACGCGAAATTTGTTTCCTCGACATTCATTCTTACCACCGTGCATGAATGTGCACAGCACATTGAACAGGCATTATGTCCAGCATTCGGTAGTTGAGTATGGCGTACCCATTCACCTAACTACACTGATGTTCCGCAGTGAAGCCAACCCACTCAAGAGAGCCACGAGCACCTTGACAGGGTGGCTATGCCACATAGCTTAAACTTTTTTTGAGTAGTTGGCTTCACTGCAAAACACAAAAGTAGTTAGGTGAGTAAAACGTAACATACTTCTTTTGAATAGTTGGCTTCACTGCACAACATTAATGTAGTTAGGTGAATGGGTACGCCAGACTCACAACTACCCAGCATTCTCGGACAAAAATTTTGAATATTGGATTATTGTAAGGTACTCTTATGTAAACATTGAAGGTTATCGCCCATTCTTCCGATGCGTGGAAAAATTTTTGTTTTATAGTTTTCTATCTCCCGCATCGAGCCGTTAAGGCCGCCATAGAAAACCAATGGGGGACGTTTTCGACGGTAGCGATAACGTTAACAGCAAAAAAAAGAAATGCAAAAGCGCCGACGGGAGATCTGGAGATATATTGATTTTTATAGTGAGACCTTGAAATATATCTAAAAATTGCGCTCATCAACTCTTTCCCGTTAAAAATGATTAGGTTCAGAGTTGCTGGGTACGTTACGTGCGCGTATTAAGGCTAAAGCCTTTAATGCCTGATCTTTGTGGACAGTAGGTTATCAGCAGAAGCTTGTCAGCAGAGATGTCACACTTTTTCTAGTCACGATGAGATTCGAACCACCATCCTTCCGTTCCGCAGCCGAGCGTGCTAATGGCTACGCTACTTCCTGCCAACGCATATGTAATTCTCCCTGTCTAGGACGGTAGAGAGTGTTAGCAAAAAGACGTCGAATCAGGCGGATGCCTCCCAAACCCCTCCAGTGTCTCCAGCATTTAAGATTCACAAACATTTGTGTACTTAATTAACATCTTAACCACACATCAGTGACACAAGCAGCAACACCGCGCTTAAGGCTTTCGCCTCACCACACTTTAAGTCAACAAAGTGCCCCCTGAATTTTTTTGTGAACAAAGCATATGTGTTACTACACGTAAAGGGCACGAGCTTGACCGCCGCAAGCAGGTTCTCCCGTCCACAGATTGCAAGCACTAACATACGCGCGCACACGCTGTCCCACATAATGAGCCCGCGGGACCGGCAGCTATGGTGGTTTCAACACGCGTAGCAAGAGCGCGCCCGCCGACGACCAAGATGGCTACAGGGGGCCAGCCCGCGGCCGACAGATGGTTTGCTCGTTACCCGGCGGGCCACTCTTCTGGCCGTCGCACTCGATTGGCGTCATCCCGCGGACGGCCGCTGCCTCGCTGCGAAAATACGTCGAGGGTGACGCGCACGAAAACCCGGAGCCCGCGCCGTTAGAAGGGAACAGGCGGCCGAACTCTTGGCCCCGACGGCACGACTGATTCTACCCCTCTCCAAGCGTAGTTCCGTGCAGCGCAGCGGAAGCTGGCAAGCGCGTCGGCTCTTTCAATGGCAACACGAAACGTTTCCGAAATGTTGAGGTTATAAGCAGCGGTGAGGCTGATGAACGGCCAAGCTGGTTGCCAGAGTTGGAGAGAGAGAGTTGATAAAATTTATAGGGCCGAAACACTTGGAGGCTTTCTTAACATGATCCTTAAAGAAAAAACTGCGATAGCATTTGGAAGTTAGCCCACCCCTGTGTCATAAGCAAGACCCAGAATGCATTGCTGCATCGAGCGTACAAAGACATGGACATCGGTCAGGGCGGTGAGTCTGGCAGGCAACCAAGCGGCGACGAAAAAAAAAAGTATATAGACGTTCGTTGTAATAGCAATAAAAACAAATATAAACCATCCAACAAGCTAAAAGAAACAAGGCTCCCAAAGGCTCGTTTGGTTCGGGCACTCTAATAGGTGATTGCATGTCCAGACCTTGTGCGCTTCTTTCTTTTTTTTTTCATTTCAGCTACAGTCTCCCACACTCACGTTTCCATCAAGGCTGCTCTATTTTTGTCCCTTAAATCTTCGCGCAAGTATAAGATGAGACAGTGGTAAAGAGAACGGGATGACGCCCACGGGAAACAAGCACGCAGTAACGCTGACTATAAAAGCGACTGAGCCACTGGTACAAACATTCCGCCGGAGCCGATGCAAGTAGAAGAAAGGTGGCGCCGAGGTAATTTTCCACGCAGAATAAGAGAAAAAAAAGTAACAAATAAGGCGCATAGACGCATCGCGCGAAAAATGGCGGAGATCATTTCTCAGCTGTCACCGGTCGGGCAGGTGATCCGTATTCCACGCATTCCCCGCTGACTTGAAATGTTGCGCCTGCCACAATGTTGCCTTCTCGCATGCCTTCCTTTGCATCTTTTACACGCTCGCGGGCTTTTTTTTTTTTCTGCAGCCCGCAACGCTATACCGCAACGCTATACAGCCACGGTTCTGCTGTTCTCCACTGCGTCCGGCCTCCGTCATTTACTTGCTGTTTTTGTTTTATGCGATAGCATAGAAGCCTGATTGGCTAGTGGGCAGAGACGTCATCAGTGACGTCACCAGAACGGAGAAATAATACTTGCTGGAGGAACGTGACGTCACCAAACCCGCAGTGACGTTACCAGACAGGTGAATGCCCATTGGCTAGAAATAAGTGACGTAACCAGATCAGGTTTACCTGTGTAAAGCCTCCACCACCTGCAAACCATGGCAGGTGGCTTACGGGGAGAGCTCGGGGGAGCTCGGAACCTGGGTCTCAAGTCTCACCAGTACCTCCCGGCAAATACATCAACCGCTTCGAATGCTATCCTATTTCCAAAACACAGGAATATGGAGTCCCTGTGTTAACGCGACAACGTTAGGGTCACGTGTCGCCATAAAGCCGTCGGCGTTGGCCGGGAGCGAAAAATCTCAAGAGAAGCAACGTAGGTGGCAGGTGGGCCACCACCTTGTGACATTATTACGTCACACGTTGTCAGTCACGTGACCTTGTGACGTTATCACAACCTGTCCGCCGGATTATGAACAACTTCCCACCGTGACAGGTGGCAGTTGAATTAATTATTGGTCCCGACACGTTGCTCGGGAAGAGCAACCCGGTGGCCAGCACCTGTCACCGCAGGGCAGTGGCGCATTGCTGAACTGCTGCACCACTGCACCAGGAGTGGTATAGAGACTCCTAAGGATCTGTGAATGAAAGCAGAGAGCGACCAGTTCCACACATATGGGCATTGAACCCATTAACGCTATCGCTTCGAACTCTTAAGGCGGAGCTTTAGTGTCCAGTGAAGTTTTTTTCTTGACCCTTTTCACGTTTCCTGCCGCTCTATCTTCATTGTTTTAGCAGACCCTCACCGAGTTAGTGCGGAACTTTTCCCAATAGCTGAAACTCTCATCATAAATATTAAGGGAAATAAGATCGGTCAATCTTTTACTGCAAGAAGGGTCAGTGTTCCTAGCTTGTTGTTTCATCGGTCTTCAACCTTGCAGCGACATCATTAGCGAGCCGAGGAGTCGAGCTCGAAAGACCTGAGCCAATGGGACAGCGAGGTAAAGACAGGCATGCCTATACTCTCCCTTCGTATACCTGCTACCTGGCTGCAAGAACAGAAGAGAGGGAGAGAAAAATGAGGAGAGAAGAAAAGATGACCGAAGCAGAGCCGGTGGCGACCCGGATACTGTGAGTACAGCACGGAGCTAAGTACGTACGAAGTAACTTCCCTTCCCGCTTTTACCAACATCGGACCCGCCCAGTGGGTCAAGTCGAGTGACTCGTCACAAGTTTGTTCGCGTGTAATACAGCTGTACATGACTGGACGACAAAGTGAACAGAGAAGAAGACAGGAAGAGAGGAGGCAGAGAGAGAGAGAGAGAGAGAGGCAGAGTAACCTTGCAAACAACAGCCGCCGCTGCTTCAGATATGTGGTCCCGAACGATAGAAGAAGATGTGAAGCTCCCCAGAACGGGGAAAAACGTGCGAGTGGGTTGGGGGAGGAAAAAAGGATGTTGTGGTGGAAAAAAGGGAAGAAGAAGCGTTTATGGCGTGCGCCCGTCATTTCCTCGTCCCACCAGGTTAGCTAGCGGGAGGAGAAAGGGCGGACGCCGAGTGCAGCCAAAGAAGTCGGGGGGAGGGAGAGAGCAGAGAACGCTGCGACGAGCACCGGCGCAGGAAGAGGAGGAGGAGGAGGAAAGGGTAAGAGTGGGGAGAGGGAGGCGGCCATCATTGGCACCATTATCGGTGCTCGCCGATCGAGAGGCTGAGCCGATGGGCCGCCAAAGCAGCGGCCAGGAGAGGAGGGGAGAAAGTGCGCCAGAGCGCGGAGAGATGATCGCGGAGAAGCGGCCGTTATATTTAGCCTCCCCCCCTCCACCTCCACCGACTCGTGCGCCTTCCCTTGTAGCCCAGGCCGCCGCGGCCACAGCACACTTGGAAGGCAGCGGCTTCTCGGACAGAGTCCGGCTCTGGGAGGGGGCGGCCAATCGATGGAACGCCGTCGGTGTCCGTTTTCCTGGGTGACCGGTGGGCGCGCGCTTGCGCGGTCGCTATATACGTTAACACACGACGGCACTGAACGGGATGGGCATCGGTGGCAGCAACATTAGCGGGGAGGCTGGGCGAGAAGTGGACGAAGGCAGCATTCGTTCCGGGGATACACTCAGCTGTCATCATCGGTGACTGCTTTAGTGACAGTGGAAGAGGCGAGGCGGAGAGCCTAACCTGAACTCGTTTCCGTTCGGCAACCACACGTGAAGGTGCAAGGGAGGCATAACTTAATTACCAAGGACGTGAATTAGGAACATGTGTGTAGCAAAGTGAAAACCCCTCTCTCAAGGACGACGCCTTCGGGAAGGTGGTGAAAACTTTATTTAGAAGGGACAGGAGGTACGTCTGGATCAGCCCGTAAGGAACCGATCCTTACAAACACTAGGTGGAGGTCCCTAGTTTGGGACCCCAGTGACGGTGGCCGCCGCCCGGGCGCGCCCGACTAAGGCTTGTTGGGCCTGTAAGTCGTTGCAACCGAGCAAGGTCGCCTCCGAGTCCTCCCGGGTTGGGTTGGGGATGGGGGGCAGGCCCACACCATGTGATAGGTGTCCGAAGACACCGCACTACAGTGCGGGCAGCTGCCTTTTAAGGAGGGGTCAAAATGTTTTAGTGCTGCCGGGCACAGCAATGTATTGGTGAGAAGACAGAGAAGGAGCCGCTCATCCGCCTTCTTGAGGCCTTTACATGGGCTAGGGTAAAGGCAATGACTATCTTGATAGTAGGTTGTAATATCTTTGAACGTATAGACCGGATTAAAATCGGGTTCCTGATCTAGTGGGGATGAGAAAACAGCCCGGTGAGAGAGCGCGCGGGAAGCATAAAAACATATTTATTACCGACACGACGACTGCAGTGTGTCATTTTCCCCCCACAAAACGCGCCTCCAAGCGTTGATGTAGCGCTTCCATGCCTTGCGGCAAAGCTCAAACGAAAAAGGAAGGAGCCTGCGGGCAGGTTTGTGTAGGAAAGGTGGAGGCTGAGTGTCCTCGGCTCATGGCCACTCGAGTCTATCCCGTCCTGTCGGGGATGCTGTTGTTCGGGTACATGTAGAAGCGTGGGCTAGTTGACTTCGGCAGACCGGCGCTGCCTTGTAATGCAGTATGGGTAAGGAGTTTCCCCCTGCCTTGCCACCGCCGCCCCTCAAGTTCCACTTCGGAAGGACGCAAGACCAAAGGCCTGAGCACACTCTCCAGTCGCTCCAATGCTCACTGGCGTTACTTTTTGTTGGACAGCAGGCGCGGAAGTTTTCTGGGTGCAATACAATACGCAAAATAATTGCAAAATAATTAGGGTAAAGTTAAACGACAGGAAGACAGCACCATGAGTTACAGAAACAACTCAGGTTTATAATATCCTAACGTAAATGAAGTAGACGAAATGTACTTCGGCAGATCATGCAATACGGAGAATAGACAGATATTGAAGTAGAGTGGTTTAGTGTATTGTCAAGGAAAGGGAGCTGAGCATGGTAGAAAGACTGCTGAGGAGCAATGGCTGTGGAAAGTTTGCCGGAGACAGTGGCTTGGGCAGGAAAGAACCGATTGGGCAGTACTGACAGCGACGTTTGCGCCGCAGTGGAAGCAGCTGGGTTGATGATGACAAGAGGGTGCTGGTGGCATGACGATAATTATGATGAGAACGACAAAAATGGTGCGTGTTTGGTTTCTTTACGAGAGGTGAGCGTCGCGATAAAAGCACCAGATTGATAGATATATGCTGTCCGGAAGAAATAAACCGAATGCTGGAGCCTGTTTTTCCGTCCTTCCTCTGAACACGAGTAGAAGTGGCCGACGTATTCATCATCATCATCATCATCAGCCTGACTACTCCCACTGCAGGGCAAATGTCTCTCCTATGTATAACCAATGAACCTTGTCCTGTGAAAGCTGCGGCCACCGTATCCCCGCAAACTTTTTAATCTCATCTGCCCACCTATCACCTCCTGCTACGCTTGCCTTCTCTTGATATCAGCTCCGTTGCCCTTCCTAATATAGCGCAGGTCATCCCTGTAGCCACGCTGTGGTTGAATGATCAGAAAAATCACACACCAACCGATCTGGGCCATGAATTCCTTTTTTAGTGACGCGGAAAGGCGTTCTAGGCCTCGCGCGACAGGGCTTGCACAACATGGTCCTCAGGCACGAGACACATCTGTGCACCGGGCACCTACGCCCCCGTTCTTGCCGCGTAGAAAGCGCCTAATACTGTAATCGCAGCAAAGCAATTCACAAACTACGCCGGCGCTATCCAGTCTAAAAGTATCGGCCTTGAAAAATGCCTCCCTGCCTACGGGACGCACTCTGAGCCAGACAGAATGAATATCAACGTTTATCCACCGCGCCGAAAGCAACCCTTTGAGTTTTTGTAAGCGACGCCGGCATCCTCGTTTCGTGTCCGAAACCATCGCCAGACTTGCCGAGAGTCTCGGTGATACAAACGGGCTCTCAGGGATGAGCTCCGATATCAATTTCGACCGGTCCGCGCGTGCACTGAAGAAACGCAGAGCTCTGCAACCGGGCAACCTGCCCGCCTAACTATAACTAAATCTGCGCGATGACGCTCGACTATGTACGGGCTTTCGGAATGAGATCACAGCCATAACAGCACGGCAACGATGCGCCTCGTTCATCTACCGCCATCAGTGGAGAAGCGCGGGTGAGGGAGAGTCCCATCCCGGTGCCATCTGCGCGCGCGTTTCATTTCATAAATGAGCGCCGGCCCAAAATGAAAGATTGCTTCCTTCCGTGACGAGATCCGTGGCGACGACGGCGGCGAACATTAAAGCACGCAGAAAAGGAACAAGAATACGAAACTGTACCTGAAAAACGCAAAGCGAAAAACGAGGGAAAGAGAAAAAAAAAAGTAAAGGAAGAAACGAGCTTCGCCACTGGCCGTCGAGGTTTGAGGACGAGACGTAGAGAGGTAAGAAAGAGAGAGGGAATGAGAGAGAGAGAGAGAGAGAAAGAGGCGCTAGTGCGACGCAATAGCGGCCCAACACGCCAGGCCGCATCCGCTCAGAACGGCCTTCGTCAGCAAAGCAGGCGCGGAGGTAGAGGAGGTGAAAACGGAGGGCGCTAAGGGAGGGGACGGCCGCGTTCTTGCGCGCGCACGCTCTCTCCTGGCACCGACCGACGCTGCTCGCTACGGGCGGCTTGCTTTGGTGCAGGTCTAGAAATGAGAAATCGGCCTGCCCGCCCGTTGGTGCGCGCGCTGACTCGCTAGGAGGACCGGGCCAGGCTGGGCCACAGCGGGGCTCCGAAATGACACTGCGTCGAAATGCGCGCGCAAGGCCGCCGCGGTTGCTGCCTCCTCCCCTCTCTCTCTCTCTCTTGCCTATTTCCCCCTCTCCTTCGCAGCGCAGCGCCACTCTCTTATACCTCTCCGCCTCCTCTGTCCTCCTGCTCCAACGTCGTCGTCGAGCTCCAGATGAAATAATCATCTCGCTTTGCTTCGTCAAAGGCGCACCGCCTATACGCCCCCCACTTCCCCCCTCCCTCCTTTCCACGCACTACGTTTTCCTGGCCCACGCAGCAGCGAGGTTCATTTCGTTACCGGCAACTTTCCCGCCCAGTCGGCGCTTCCTCCTTTTCCTCTGAGATGCTTCCTCTCTCGTCTCTCTCTCTCTGTTCTCCTCATTTATTTGCTTTCTTTTTCTTCGCTTACAACAAACTCGCCGTCCTCTTTCTTTTTTCCCCCTCTTCGTACCTTCTCGCCGCACACGGTTCACAGCTGGCTTAATTTACGCCTTGGAAAGTTTGCAACGCTTGAGCTGTCGAGCTGTAAGCGCGTAAGTAGTCAGCTGTCGTCGTGGAGCAAATTGTATCGACGCCTGCCGTTTCTTTTTTCTTTTTGCTGCCGCTTTTTCTTCGTCGCGTGCGTAGGCACAGAGCGTCGCCATCTCCTCTTCGAGTTCATTTCGGGCGCATTCTTCACGCAATTTCTTGCATAGCATACCTCGTGCTGACGATTGTACTGTGCTTTAAGAATAAATCTCGGAAGACAGCGCTTGCGATACTCCTGGGCAAAATTTAGCGAGAACGTAAAACCTAAGCTGGGTGCAACTCAGTAACTTATATACAACGAAAAACGGTATCATCTTCTCTCTCTCGCTCTTTGGGAGTGCAGGGGAGGGGAGAAAGGGGGGGGGGGGGCATTACATTTTCAGACCTATTCGTGGATTCATGTAAGTGTGGTATGCACAAATCACCGACTCCGCAGGCTGTCCCACCCAGCACAGCCCCCAGCCCCATCCATCCTAGTTGCGTATCATTTTAGCATCAGTGCTCTTCTGTCAGTATAGCAACACCGTCGCGCCCGAGGTTCCACGTTTATCTGCAACTATGTTGAGAAGCGCTAGCTTCACTTTACGCTCTTATCTTGATGACACCACTGCTCTTCCGACTCGATGCCATGGCCACTCGCGCATGCGATGATGGTGCCATCTTCCGTGCCTATCGGGAGTGTCCTTATGCACCCGTTCATAGGTTGAGTCGCGTCGCCGTCGGTGTAACCGAGCGCGAGGGGAGCGAGGGAAGGAGGGAGAGCGAGCACGCTCCCCTCAAGACCGGTTGTGCCGAGCGAACGAAAGTACCGCCGCTCGCTCATAGGTGGCGCCACAGTGGTGCGCGCCGAGCGCGCCATCTTCCATCACCACTGCATGTGGGCGGTGTTGTGAAATGTGGTGCACGCGATAGATTGTCCGCGTCGGCCGCGCCACTCACGACGTTGTCGTCTTAGTACAAACCGTCTGCTTATGAGGCGTGCATTGGTGCAGCAGGTTGAACATATCTTCATCCATTTCCACGACCACAAAGCCACCTCAAGACAATCAAATACTGGTAGAGGAGTGGTACGTGAAGAGTGTCCTTGGAATATAAAGAGTGTTTTGTAACTCTATACATACACACACCTATCTCTCAAATTCTTTACCTCAGTGCATTGCAAAAGCAAAACACCTGCAGAGCTGACTCAAATTTCGCGTTAAGGAGTATCGTAATCGTACTTAGATTTTTTTTGTTTTATTTCGTGAAAGACCTTCCCTCGGGTATTACGTGAGCAGTTAAACCCAAAGTAACAATGCCACATGAGTTTTAGTTACATGACTGGTTAGATAAATTTTCAACGAACTATAATGGGCCTGCGATGGCGTCGATGTGGTGGGGAAAACTTATGCGCATTCTGGGGAAGAAACGTTCGTTTTCTTGACATAGCGTGTAACTACGACCAGAGAGGGCACCACACACTCGATCGGGATTATGGTATATGGAGTGATCCGCAGCTCCTGACATCTTCCGAGAAGACCCATAAAACTCAAGACATTAGAAATCATTCAATGAAACCTTACGAACTGTGTGCGCCGATACGCGCAGATTTCTCGCAACGTGATGAACGTGGCAATCATTTCTTACAGTGAGGCTTTGCGAACAGAACATAAATTAATGATATGTGCTAGCAGTAAAATACTCTTTTCGCCAAAAAATATCCAGTCTTTTCTCCCTTGTACAGAGCTAAAAAGTCGCTATTGGACCTGTGCCCTCCGCGTGAGGGCCCCCACATCAGAGGTCAGCTAGACTGCATCATTATCACGACCAAAACGCATTCATTGGAGCTCATGCTTCCTGGTCCAGGTAGATAGCTTGCTCACATGATGAATGTATATTACAAGAAGTCTCAGACCCATTCCATTTTTTAACTTCCCGCCACACGTGATGTGGCTGAAGCGACGCCGCGCACTGCTTTCGTTATTGGCTGAACCGCAGTGATAGCGGCAGCATAGTGTCGCTTCAGCCCATCGTGAGTGGCGAGAAATTGAAAAAAAATATATATAGAATGGATGGTGCATAATCGTTATGTTATACCGAAAGGGCCTATTACACCGGTTACTGATATTATGGCCTGCGATATTATTACATCACATTTTTATGACGGATATTATTACGGATGTTACACTGGTTTTCAGTTACGGCATACTATGACACCGTTCATACCGAAGCATGTCTCGTAAATTTAATTGTCGCTATAAAGATTGTCCGCTTATCATCTACCTGTGTTGCTAATGACAACGCCTCGAACACTTTTCTTTACTACGCATCTGTTACGGCATACGGAGTTTAACGCCGGGAAATTGTACGTGGATTATGATGGACGCCATAGTGGAAGACTCGGGGTAAACTTCGACCATATGACGTTCTTTAACGGTCACAGACATCGCACAGTGCACTTTTATTTTTAGCATATCATCTCGATCGAGATGTGGCTTCGAGTGCGAGTACCATAGACACTGCGCCCCCGTGGCGAGCTTTTGCTGCACAACTTAGCTGGAAGAATCCGCTCTTTAAGCGATGATAGCGGTCTAACTAAGAGCACTGCCTGACAGCAGCGGCTAGAACACATTATGGCTGAAACAGGGCTGTTCGGTAGCGCAGAAGAGATGCATCTCATTCGGTACTACCACGGGCTGTCATCTCTTTGCGGGCCTCCAGAATTACCGGTTGTTGTTGCAAATGGGTAGAACCTGGAACCTCACTTTCGCCCCACTCATTACCATAACCATGAGGGCGGGGTCAACGGTTCAGTCGCAGTAACGGCGAACAGTCTCATCTCGCAGGAGTGAGCCCGGAAGCTTGTTCTGAGCACTGGAACGCCTTGGTAGCAAAGGAATTCAGGCCGACACCGTTTGTCGTAACTCATAAGTGTGCCGAAATATCTTCTGTGGGACATCAAATTACGTCCTGGGTTGGATAGAACCTGTGAAGAGCGGCTGCAGGTTCCATAATTTGGGTCTCCAAGTAACAGCGGGGAGAGATAAACCGCGAGAAATTTGCATTTTAAATCAAATATTAAGGCGGCACAGACAAAAAAATTTGGAATACAAACAAATGATATAATTTTTTCAGAGGCGTAAGGAGATTCCTTCTAGAAGGTTTCAGTCGCAGGCGTTGAGTGCAACATAATTTAATATGATTTTGAATGCGCTCCAAATGGCCGCTCGACATTTCCATCCTCATCGAGTGACGAAGGTACACTTGCCCCAATTATTGTGACGTCACCAAAAACACTGCTGGTCCACAGGAATGACCAGTGCTTGCCGGCGACGCTGACGTCATCAGTAATGTGATAGACAAGGTTGGACGGTCGACAGTGACGTAAAAGTGCGCTTCAGAGCTAGTGCAGACCGAGATCGAAGCTGCCTGTGTAAAATCATTTCTAATTCATTATTAACGCTGTGCGCTGGTGCTTGCAGCTGATTTGCATGATTACTAGGCTAGTAGGCCTCTTTCAAGACAAAACAATTGACGCCCAAAAACTTTGTGTCTCTACCTATTTAATATATGATCTGCTTGTGTGCTGTGAGGCCCGCGAGATTCCGCCGATCGACTATAGTCGGATACCAGTCAAGAAAAAAGTGGTTTTTCCCCGTCAAAGGACCACCTTCCAGCCAATGGCGTCGACCGAGTATCATGAACATGCCAGCGTGACAATGCAGGGAATGGCATATAAGAGAGGGTAGTCCCCATCATGCACTGTCGAGGACAGTTCCCGCCATATAATGTCACGCCACTCCCTGCACTGTCACGTTACTCACGATAGCAGGTTCATGAGAACCAGCCGACGCCATTGGCTGGAAGGGCGGTCCTTCGACGCGGAAAAGCCGCCTTTTTCTGGACTTGTATCCAACTATAGCGTTTGCAACTGTGAACGCTGCCACAGCGAAATTAGCGGGTAGAACAGCTACAAAACGCAGCCTCGCTTAGGTCCGCCCTATGGTGCACCTTTCATTGCTTTGTAGAGGGCGCAACTGCTCCAACAATACGGGGATGAAAAGAAGAAATGTGGTATACTTCACAAGTGAGGTTTTTCGGACGGAGCATGGACAAGCATGCAAGTTCGAAAGTGCGAATGGGTGAAAAGGAGGTTCGGCATGGTGAATTTTTTTATTCAAGACCAATAAACTCTGAGGCACGGCTGGAATTCCTTTATGCACGTCATAAAGGTGAGCTTGACTTTATCAAAAAAAAAAAAAAGTCGCGTGCGGGATTCTTTCAGTCGTTCGCATCTTTATACCATCACCTGTTCTTTCGCTTGTAAGTTGGTCGCGTGGTTGGTTAGTTTGTTTCTCCTCTGGGCGGTTACGTTCGTTCTTTTTTCTTTGTTCGCTTGTTTTCTGGCTTGCCGAACGCTGCCCCGTTGGCGTCTCAGTTTTTAGCGTGTCCCGAGGAGAATGCACGAACACTAACCGGCAAGACGTTCTCGAAACATTTGTCACGACGGAAATGGCCGGTTTCCCGTGTTATTCATTCACTTATACGTTTTTACGGCCATCTTTTATAACGGAAACACCGTGATACTCATATTCGGATACCGAACGCCACCATTCTGATCTTGACGCAGTGCAGGATCGCTTCGCACTGACGATGAAGGGTGGTGAAGGAGGTATAGTGCTTAAAGGGGGTGGGTTCAGCAGTCGGGCGGGTACCTAAAAGCGAGGTAGCCCCTTTACGGGCCGCGATGGCCACGACTGAGAGGTCTTCCGATGATCCTCGCGCCGATGATCTCGGTGTGAAGAAGGGTGGTAGGCTCGCGTTGCCACCAAGACGCAGCGGCCGTCCGCAGCCACGGCAGTTCGCGAACGGAACCGGAAGGCAATTTCCCCTCGTCGAAGGCGCACCGGAAACGGCCGCGGGAGGGCGCGCACTTCCGCCCAGCGCCGTCCGTCCGTCCGGCCGTCGGCCTGCCTCAGCCGATTCATCCGACTGCTCTTGAGCCTCCTCCTTCTCAATGGCTGTCGCGTCGAATTTACGAGCGCTGCGCCCTGAGCCTCGACGGCTGGCGCCGGCCGCTCTCCCTCTCTCTGTTTCTCGCCGCACTTCAAACAAAAGAAGAGAGCCTCTCCGTGGAGAGCTGCTCCTCTCGTGGATCTGGCGAGGCGGCGAAGATCTCTCTTCTACCGGAGCTGAGGAGAAGCTCCTGTCTTTATTTTTTTCTCTCTCTTTTCCGATCGTGCCCCGCCGTCGACGCGCAACGGCGCGACACCTTGGGCCGAGGACTTTTCTCTCTCCTTCTCTCTCTCTCCTCCCCCACGCGCCGCCAAAAAGCGACGACCGGAGACGAGCCCGTGCGTTCGTTCTCTCCGTTCGTGGGAGCCCAGTCGACTTATGGCAAAATTTTTTTCGGCCCCGCCGTGTATCGCCATCGATTTCCGTACCTATACTTATACCCTTCTTTTTTCTTTTCTTTCCCCAAATTTTGCCCTTGCGTGCGCGCTCTGACGACAGCACTGGAGTCACGAGGGCGTTAATAATAACGCAGTGCTGGTAATGCGTTGCCTTAAGTCTCGCCCTTCCCGACTTTCGTGCTTTGAACGATATCGCCGGCTTTCGTGCGTGTGGTGTGTGTGTGTGCGTCACGCGCGCGCACGAAGTGGGACTGTGATCTTGAGGACTAAAACATGGGATAACGGGGCCAGAATACGGACATTTGACCTTTAATATCTTTCATTACGTGTATATATGCAGAAGTCCCAATAAGAAGAGCCGAAGTTTAGGTGAGCTGGTGCAAGTTCATAGCGGTGGAAAACAGCGCTGGCTGGACAAAACATACAAAAAAAAACAGGCAGTGGCTTAGCTCTGGTCAAGCCTGGATATACAAACGAAAATCTTCAGTTATACTTGGTTTGACGGCCGTCCACACACTGCCCCTGTGGCCACACACACTGCCCGCAGGAATGCGGAGAGGAGGGTTGCCGGCTGCGACGCGGGCAACATGCGGCTGCAACGAAAGGTCAAACGGTGGGCGAGGAGGCGACGCACATGCGCAGTAGCGCGCGGCTGCGCCGAAAGGCGGGCGACGAAGTCGGCGGCGGCGACGGCTGCGGCAGCGACGAGGAGCGACCACCTGCGCGGCGCGTGACGTCAATCGGTTTAGCGCATGCGCATAACTCACCAGTTCGGCTCAAGCGAAGCTCGGCTCTGACCCGCGTAGTGAAGTTTTTCGCTTCAAAAGAGAAGAAGGCGCCACGCGCGCTGACTCGCAGCTGAACGTTTTAATGAGAAGGTGAAGGTGTCGATACAGGGAATCGTCCGGAAACTTCCTACATTATAACCGCATGGAAAAAAGATGTTCAACCATATGGCTTAGAAGACGGCGCAGAAAGTCGCAAGTCAGAAGTACAGCGCAGGCGGGCATCTGAGTAAGCGAATTCCTCATCCGGCAGGGCCACAGAAGGATGACTGATGCACCGGATGGCGCGTTTCTAACATAGACGGTTTCTATTACACCACAGGTCATCAGGTCAAGAGGATGGCACAGAATAGTGGCACTCGTAAGTGTGGCGTTCATTTATAATTCCGGCAGTGTACTGGTAGGCGGTCAAGCGTGTCATCGTCATGCGAATTTGCATGCTCAAAGTTGCGGTCCCTATAAGCCTGACCTGCAGCGCATCCAAATAGAGTGCGCCGCAGTATATGCGCCATAGCAGTTGAAGGCACGCATACCTGCAGCATCAAGCTTGTGAGGTAACCCCACGAAAGCCTGTTCTTTCGACTGGTGCCTAAATGTGCTTTTTAGCAGCACCGCCAGGTTTGCGCTGCTTCGCGAAGTGACCGCATCGGACACATCTTCTCCGTTGCAGGTAATGATGAGCACGACAGTATAAGCGCAGAATGCTGAAGGCCATATTAACCGGAATAGAGAGCCATTTTCGAATCAAAGCTACAACTCTCCAACTTTGGGGTGGGGGGGGGGGGGGCTCCCTATTCTAAACCCTAAAGCTCAAAGGCAACCCTTGCTGCGCGATCATATATGAAGACATAAGAGGTCTTTACTGCAGAGTGACGTTGTTGTGCAGGTGTCTTTACTGCAGGGTGACGTTGTACAAGTGTCGTAACTGTAGGGTGACGTTGTTGTACAGGTGTATTTACTGCAGGGTGACGTCGTTGTACAGGTGACTTTACTGCAGGGTGACGTTGTACAAGTGTCGTTACTGTAGGGTGACGTTGTTGTACAGGTGTCTTTACTGCAGGGTGACGTTGTACAAGTGTCGTTACTGTAGGGTGACGTTGTTGTACAGGTGTATTTACTGCAGGGTGACGTCGTTGTACAGGTGACTTTACTGCAGGGTGACGTTGTACAAGTGTCGTTACTGTAGGGTGACGTTGTTGTACAGGTGTCTTTACTGCAGGGTGACGTTGTACAAGTGTCGTTACTGTAGGGTGACGTTGTTGTACAGGTGTATTTACTGCAGGGTGACGTCGTAGTACAGGTGACTTTACTGCAGGGTGACGTTGTACAAGTGTCGTTACTGTAGGGTGACGTTGTTGTACAGGTGTATTTACTGCAGGGTGACGTTGTACAAGTGTCGTTACTGTAGGGTGACGTTGTTGTACAGGTGTATTTACTGCAGGGTGACGTCGTTGTACAGGTGACTTTACTGCAGGGTGACGTTGTACAAGTGTCGTTACTGTAGGGTGACGTTGTTGTACAGGTGTCTTTACTGCAGGGTGACGTTGTACAAGTGTCGTTACTGTAGGGTGACGTTGTTGTACAGGTGTATTTACTGCAGGGTGACGTCGTTGTACAGGTGACTTTACTGCAGGGTGACGTTGTACAAGTGTCGTTACTGTAGGGTGACGTTGTTGTACAGGTGTCTTTACTGCAGGGTGACGTTGTACAAGTGTCGTTACTGTAGGGTGACGTTGTTGTACAGGTGTATTTACTGCAGGGTGACGTCGTTGTACAGGTGACTTTACTGCAGGGTGACGTTGTACAAGTGTCGTTACTGTAGGGTGACGTTGTTGTACAGGTGTATTTACTGCAGGGTGACGTCGTTGTACAGGTGACTTTACTGCAGGGTGACGTTGTACAAGTGTCGTTACTGTAGGGTGACGTTGTTGTACAGGTGTCTTTACTGCAGGGTGACGTTGTACAAGTGTCGTTACTGTAGGGTGACGTTGTTGTACAGGTGTATTTACTGCAGGGTGACGTCGTTGTACAGGTGACTTTACTGCAGGGTGACGTTGTACAAGTGTCGTTACTGTAGGGTGACGTTGTTGTACAGGTGTATTTACTGCAGGGTGACGTTGTTGTACAAGTGCCTTTACTGTAGGGTGACGTTGTTGTACAGGTGTCTTTACTGCAGGGTGACGTTGTACAAGTGTCGTTACTGTAGGGTGACGTTGTTGTACAGGTGTATTTACTGCAGGGTGACGTCGTTGTACAGGTGACTTTACTGCAGGGTGACGTTGTACAAGTGTCGTTACTGTAGGGTGACGTTGTTGTACAGGTGTATTTACTGCAGGGTGACGTTGTTGTACAAGTGCCTTTACTGTAGGGTGACGTTGTTGTACAGGTGTCTTTACTGCAGGGTGACGTTGTACAAGTGTCGTTACTGTAGGGTGACGTTGTTGTACAGGTGTATTTACTGCAGGGTGACGTCGTTGTACAGGTGACTTTACTGCAGGGTGACGTTGTACAAGTGTCGTTACTGTAGGGTGACGTTGTTGTACAGGTGTCTTTACTGCAGGGTGACGTTGTTGTACAAGTGCCTTTACTGCAGGGTGACGTTGTTGTACAGGTGTCTTTACTGCAGGGTGACGTTGGTGCACAGGTTGTTGTTTTGATCGGAAGAAAAATCGCGTACGCCGAAAAGCACGGACGTACAGCACCGTACCCGTTTGGACGGGCACACGGACAAAAATGCGCTCACACTGAGAAGTTAAAATATTCGTGTGCAGCGTGCATTCGCGCTTTAAAAACTCACGCCGAGATGAGCAACAACCCCCCCCGTAGGCTGTTGAATGTTCGGTTCTTCGATTTCTTTTCGCCCTTTTCTGCTCGTTCTATCTCTCTATTTCTTGCTCGCAACAAAGACTTCCCAGCCCCCGCTGTTCGCAAGTAGCTGCGAATGCACACCCACTTAGGCCGCCAGGCGGCGGGCCTGTCGCCGTCGCGCTCGAACGGGCGCTCCGTACGACGGAGTCAATTGCCAGCGGACAGTGGCAGAGCCGTTTTATGGCTGTCGCCTTTAGCCGCTTCAGAATGAAGGGGGGGGGGGGGGGGAGGTACGAACGAAAGAAGAAGGTGAAGGGAAAGGATGGAGCTTCTCCTCGATACAGCAAAAGCACGCGATACAACAAAGACAAACGGCGCGCCATCTCCCCAGCGCGGGGTCTCGAAGCGGCTCCGTCGCCCGGATCAACTATTATGGATGGCCAGCGGATCACACATTCCTCTTCGCGCCACGGCCCCCTTCCAATTCTTCTTTTTAACTTCTTTGTTTTTTTTTCCTATAGAATCTTCTTCCTATGCGCTTCAGCATTCGTGCGAGGGATGGCTTCGTGAATTTCCAAGTGCTCGGGCAGGCGGGCGGGCAGGGGCTTTCGGGTTGCTTTCTCTGGTTTGTTTTGTTTCAGCTTTCGCGGTTTTTTTTTTGTTTCTCTTATTCCGTCACCGTCGGACTTGACGAACAATGGCGTTTCGCTTCCAAGAAAGGGCCTCTCCCCGCCGTTCCCCTATACACTGCCTGTCGGGATGGGGAAACAAAAAGTTGCGGGAAACGGGAAGGGTTAGTCCCGAAACAAATGGTCTCGTTCGGGACTACCTGCTCTTCATTTCGAGTCTCTACGCGCTTTGCACCGCAAATAGCTTCCTATGAGGAAACAAGTGAAGAATAAGAAAAGCGGTGTCGCCCATACACTCTGCTCTTCTGTCTTTTTTTTTTGGGGGGGGGGGAAGGGGGGCGGGGGGAGGGGGACAAGCTTTCATGGCATAAATATCGGCGGTTAACCAGCCCTCTATACTTTGGCATGCAATTCACTGGGTTTGCTTTGTTCTTTATTTGACGGGCGACGGGAAGATATATTAACATCGTAGAAGAATCGGGCCTGATGTTATCGCTTTTCTGTGCAATGTGTCACATAGTCTCCGCCATTGTCACGCCGTTGGGGTGTATACTATCTGAAAGGCGTTCGCAGAGCCATCCGACGAAAACCTTTAAAATGACGCACCAAAAATTCACAGGGACCCCGAATTCTATTGCGTTTGCATTGAGATAACATTAACAGCTGCAGCTGAAGCCTTTACCGTAAATGACGTCAGTTTCAGTCTGGTGACGTCACTTCTCACCAGCGAATAGGAATGCACCGTCTGGTGCCATCACTTTTCTCCAGCCGATGGGAATGCTGCGGTCTGGTGACGTCATCTCCCTCCAGCCAATGGGAATGCTGCAGTCTCGTGTCATCTTTTCTCTCTAGCCAATGATAATGCTACAGCCTGGTGATGTAACTTCCCTCCAGCCAATGGAAAATTTTATGACCGACGACGCAGTTTGGCCCCATGGAGCTTCTGATTGATTTTGCCTCTGTGTAAAATCCGCTAGCCAATCCCCGTCTCCCTAAATAAGGAATAGAGAGTGCGTTGCTGTCTGGCGATGGCCGTGGGTTCGATTCCCGATCCGAGGTCTGTTTTCTTTGCAGTTCTTTTTCGCGTTAAATATTTCTCCGCTTTTTAACATATACATATGCCAGGGGGGTATTTTAGTTGGCTTGTTGGTACATGATGTTAAATAATGAGCGCCTGTGCGGTACTATCTCGTCCTTGCTTTAAGCGCTGTTTCCCACACGACATTTCACATAAATAATGCTAATAATTAGGCTTTAATGATTTATCTAAAAAATACCAAGAGCAGTGCACAAAAGTCACTACTGCAAATGGTTTATGCGGCCAGGTGGACACAAAGTGAGGAAAACTGTCATCGTAACATCAGTAATTAAAGTAATTAACTAAATTTCTTTTTAATTTACTGCAGTTAGGGTGCACGTTTATATTGAAAACGTAGAGGCATTGACATTCAAAGAGTATTCTCTTTTGTGCAATTTTAGTGAAGCGTCTGTATCCTGAGATATGCACGTCTAAAATTTCAGGCCAAACCATGTAATTACGCATGCGAGACCGCGGCGCTCGGCATGAAGCTCCTCCCTGGTGTGACGCAACAGCTTCGTCACATCATGAGGAGCTTCATGCTTATTGCCGCGGTCTCGCATGACTTCTGTGTGCTGCTCTTGGTACCTTCTTTTTTTTTAATTATTAAAACCTAATTTTGAACACCATGTACATGCCCCAGTTTGACACCGGCGCTGATTCAAGACATTGCTAAATAGCCGCCAGCCCTGACGCCCTAGATGATAGCAATCAACAAATTGATGATTAGTTTAACAGCCACAAATAAAGCCTGATGAATAAATTTTGATCTCTCCCCTGTCCTTTCTTGTTGTCGCTCCCCTCTACACTTCTCCTCACTATCCTCTCCCTTTCATTTCCGCCGGCTGCAGCTCGGGTGCTTAAGATATTAGATAGCAATTGCCGCGGCCGGCAACACTCTTTTGTTGTTGTTTTTCTTTTTTTAATAAACCACTACCACCACCAATTGTGATGGGAGCAAACGTCTCAAGGGTGGAAAGTTGGCCGAGTCGGTAACGATGATCCATGATGAGCGCCTATGTTGTGTACCTCTTTCTTTCCCCTTCGTCCTGTTCGCGCTACTTATCACGGACCAACAGTCTGTAGCTGTTCCTTCTCTGTAGCTGCATGGCTTTACTAAATTAGATAAGTGCGACCATACGACGTCATTGGGAGAAGCTTTCAACCTGCAGTGGATTCAAGTGTACGGCTGTTACTGTTCAATGATGATGGTAGTGTGATAATGATGAGAATGCTGAGGTATAAACACCGTGCAAAGAGACGCCTTTCCGGAGTGCTCTCACTCGCGAGGCCCATAATTTTTCCTCCCAGTTCAGCATCATGGTATCGCGTGCCGACTGAATGTTCGTTCTAGGCGCTGTCGATTCTCCCGCAGCTTGTTCGTGAAAGTGCGCGCTTCACTGCTCTGTACTCCTGCGCCGATCACCGCTCCCCTCCCCCTCTTCCACCCCCCCCCCCTCCACCGTAGCCCCACTGCAGATGACAGCCCACTGCCCGTCCCACCGAAGAGACAAGCGTTCGTTGAGAGAGCCGTAACTCACGGCTGCTTCGTTAGCATGCGCGCTTTGCCTAGGCTCGGGCAGCAGCGCGGCTATAAACCTCGAGCGACTCAATTTTTCTTCGATAAGCGATGATGATGAATGAATCGTTAAATAAAGGGCGGACCTCCGTCCGAGAAGCTCCCGCGCCGACGTGTGTGTGTCCCCCTTTCCCCGCCCCCGACCCCTCGGATGGTTTGTTAATGAGAAACCGTTTCGCGGAGGGGCAGTTTCCGAGCGCTGACTAATTATCTGGTAAGACGTGACCCGAAATCGCGATGGAATGTCCCGGTCGATAAATTTTTGATAGTCCGCGAGGACGGTCATCGGGGCGTGGCATCTCCTGCCGGCCACCGCGCACGTGGGGTCTGTTTTAACTAATTCTCGATGAATCTTGGCCATCGGAATAACTTAATGCTCCCGATCGCCCCCGGGGATACTCGGGCGTGAGTTGTGTGGAGAAGCACGCTGATGATCCCGTGGACGGAGCTGCCAGCTATGTCCCTACTGAACTCGATACGCTTTAAGCTTGATCGTCATGTTTGCCTCATAAATACGCGAAGCTGAGTCAGTCTCTGGTAGCTGTTCAGCGTGTGCTTGTGCGTCGCGGCAGTGTTTGCTATACTATCCAGTTCTTGCTGATCTGCTTTTCATAGCTTCAACCAATTTATTACTGTCTTCGCTAACAGTTCCCGCGGCTGCTTGATCGGATCAGATAAACATTTTTTTAACAGGAAAAGAAAGCCAGTCGTTTGCTACTTCGGCATAGGAGACCAGGGATTGGCGTGACAAACACCAATCTTCATTGAAGGAGAAGAGAGCATAACAACGACAACAAAAAGAATTAGATTAAACTGCATTTATTTACGCGTGAGCCATCGTGGAAAATACGACAGGAACGGAGCGACACAGGCGCGAAGGGGGTTTTCATTGATGGAGATAAAGTAACTGCCATGGTCAACTCCTCGCTTACGAAGAGAGGTCATCGAAAGCCTTAAGCGACAAACAAGTGTTCTGCTATTTGGCCTGTGTCAACCAAAAGCTCATTGTATCATGAAACCATTCCTTCACGTCTTTATTCTCTTCCTTTTGCAGTCTTTCCCCTTGTCGTTCTCCAGTGGTGCAGTAGCTGGGCAGAGACGATCGATTTCTCGACCTTTTCAGTATTGAATCTTTCTTTTGCTGTTCGGAAGCTTCCTGAATTGGTCCCCTCAATTTGCGCCGCCTCTCTTCTCTATAGTTGTACGTGAGAATGTATTCCTGCTAAGTTACAAAGCCAGACAACCTAATTTCCTCGAGACTATTTAATCAGATAGCATTAGAAGCCCCACACTTCAAACGGAAAGGAGTAAAAAAAAAGAGTAAGCTGTCCTCTAGCGCGCACTATTTAATAAAAGGGAGTGGGCCAGAGGACAGCTTATTTCTTTTTTACTCCTATATAGAGGCACTCGCGCCCAGAGTGGGCGGGGTCAAAATGCGTCGTCGGTCAAAAAATTCCCCCTTTGGTCGGAAGGAAGTGGCGTCACCAAACCAGAAGTGACGTCACCGGTCCAGAAGTGACGGAACTTCCGGTAAAGGCATCAACAGCTGCTACAGCTATCGCGTTGCCATGACATGATGGAATTAGGTTTAGTTAAGTTTTCCTCTTGTAAAAAGTCAGGATGGCCGGTTGGTCTCGTCAGATGCCAGTCGATGGCGACGAATAACGATCGCGCGTTGGTCGATGATCCTGTGCGGTTAGCAGTGAGAAGAGCACTTCGCGTCTTCGTCCACTCGTCCGGCGACACGTTGTCGGTTGGGGCAGCAGTTCCAACTTCTTGACAGAAAAAAAACTCGTTTATTGAAGTCGAGACTAAAATAAAAGCAATAAGAGAAAAACCTGTTTAAAAGAAGGGCTGTACAAAAGCGGCCGAGACTGAGACCCGGCGCGCTCCTTCCTCGCCGCTCTTTGTTTGCAGCGGGTTTTAATCGCCTTGGAAATTGGGCGGAGCTTTAGTAAACCTGCTCTCGCCCAATTTCGACCAATACCGGTGCAATGGCACTGTACATACAAGTGGGCGGAGCCCAGTGCTCGCCAGAGCCCGACTCAGCGGACCGCGCACTTTTCCTGGAGCATGCAACCTATCAAGGCCCAAGTAAAGCAAAACGCCACCGCCTAGCTCGACAGTCGGGTGGTCTCAGAAGTCGCCGACCTTATTGACCCCCCGACTTGAGAGCTAATCTCTTTTCAATGGAAAACGGTCGTCGGCCCTTTGCGACCCTGACAAGGCTGTTCGCGGTCTTGCTGCCCATTCCCCGCGGTCTTGGACAGCGTCCGAAGCGCGCGACGCGCTGTCATCATTCCTAACCCCTCCAGACTTTCCAACGGACACTGCAGTTACCGGCGAAATGGGTGAAGGGAGCTACTGGCGCCGTAGGCTTCTAGCTTAACAAGTTTCTTTTGCGATTTTTCTTAGAGCGTGACTCGTGCATTAGTTATTTTACTAGACTTCGAACCAGAGGCTGTCGTGTGTTCGATTTTCCCGTGCTATAACGCGTGTTCATGGGTGTTGTAAACGCGTGTAGTCATGAATAACAACGCGGCTCCTTAACGCCAGCCAAGAAAAAAAAATTAAGGTCCGTGCTCAATAAGTCTACGATCCTATCAAGGATAGCCTTGTGTCCAGTCTTTATATCAAGCCCGCCTAGTCAGTTTTAGGAAGGTAGCCTCTATAGCGAACATGAGGATGTGCCTTTGTTAAACGACCCACTGAAAGGAACGACTGGTCGCGTAACCGGAGCAGAAGAACCTGCTGCCCGGAGTGGAATCCTGGCTCCTATTAGACTACCGGGGCTCTTCATTAATTCAGCGCGCAGCCACTCTACCTCCGTCAGCGTCTTGCTCTTTCCGGATACTCCCGCCACGTGTCCCTGGTTCCTTCAGCTTTTTAACAACGACCCGTGCGACCCGGACAGCCATTAGCGTTCTCCTTTTATTTTTCGGTCATTAGGCCCGATCATTTGGAGCTCAACTCTCCGGACCGGCTGGGTCTTTTCGGGCCACAGCTAGATTCGGGATTGGCCTCAGTATCCACGTTGTATAGGACCGCTCCATTGTGAGTTTCTTCCTCCTCGTATTGTTGTACTCCATCGGAGCAAGCCAGTCGTTGTATGCACTACGGAGATCGGAAACGATTCGCGTGCACCGCACCCATCGAGCAGGGCATATGCAACGATGCCAGTCATTCAAGCTTATGTTCAGACTCTGGTTCTCACGGGGTCACAATTTGTAACTATTTGTACTTGTGTGTCTGTGCCTTTATACTTTCTTATGCTTCAACCACAAGTACTACAGTAAAGAAAACATGCTTAGTAGTTCCAAGCTATAGGTTAACGGGCAAGCTGATGTGCCTGGTTATGGAAGCTACAGCAGTTGCGATCTATGCTGCGAACGTGTAGCCTGAAGCACCGAAGGAATGCATGCGGCTAAACTACGCCTCCACACAAAAAAAAAATAACTAACTGCTCTTTGTAAATTATTGTCAGATACAATTTAAGAACGCAGCGACTTTTCCCAACATCAATGCACCCCCCTTCCAGCCAATGGTGTCGGGCGATTCTTAAGATCCTGCTAATGTGACAATACAGGGAGTGGTATATGAAAGGTGCTAATCCCTTCCCTCTGTGGTTGGGGGTAATTCTCTAGAGGGTGTCGGGGTAGACCCTCTCTCCATTGTGGCGCCTACTCTCTGCATTCTCACGCTAGCAGGCTCGTGAGAATCGGCCGACGCCATTGGCTGGAAGCGGATCCTTTGACGGGGAATAGCCGCTGCTTTCTTGAGTTGTATCCGACTATAGTTGTGCAACATCGAAGGGTCTCTGAGGACCTCTCCATGCAGTTATTGTTCTCAGTAGAAATGTGTTATCTGGCTGTTCATGGCTATGTAGCCGTTTGCCTGCCAGCAAAGCACGCATTAATGCGCTTGTCGTTAAGGCGCTCGTCTACCAAGCTGGAGAACCCGGGTTCGAACCCGACCGCGGCGGCAGCGTTTGTATGGAGGCGAAACGCAAAAAGCGCCCGTGTGCTGTGCGATGTCAGTGCGCGTTAAGATCCCCAGGTGGTCGAAATTATTCCGGATACCTCTACTACGGCACCTCTTTCTCTCTTTCTTATTTCACTCCGACCTTCCTTCCGTCCCTTACGGCGCGGTTCAGGTGTCCGCCGAGATGCGTGAGACGAATACTACGTCATTTCCTTTCCTCAAAAACCAATTTACCAATTTTATGCATAGCGTCAAATCAGGGAATGTTCACGAGACAGGGGTGGCGAGAAAGCTAATGGTTGCCACCACCCTGCCCCCAATCCCAACAGAGCGCTGAGCCCTAAGTAATGTTTTATCTCAGAAACGTTGGCGTTCTTGACCTCAGAATATCTATAATTTAAAATGTTTAGAACCTTATAATATTTTATGTAGCCGTTTAAAATGTGTAAATCAGGATCGCTCCTGGCCCTTGTTTTATTCATTTACACTTTTTTTCTCTCTCTCTTCAGAGACTTTCACACGCCTTCTTCGCTTCCTTCAATGAAACTTGCACATTGGCGATTTTAAGCGCTCTAGTACAAACCTCCTCTTTCTAATAAGCAACTTTCTCTTTTCACTACTAAGATTTCATGCAGTTTTATTAAGGCTGTGATACTGAGTACGTAAACAAAAAAACTGTCATTGTGCTAAACTTATTTATGTCATAAACAACCAGAAGCATGCGTTAACTGTTACAGCATTTCCGCAGTCACAGAGGACTGATACGTTGCTCTAATTCGAGTGGCGGTTTCTTGCGGGGAAGTCGGTGTCGTTGTTCCAGCCATATCAGAACAGTTCAGGAATTCCCGTAATAAACGCCGTAATAAACCACTCCGAGTCAGGCGGGAGTGACAGTGAGTACCCGTTAGAAATAGGACTGTCGGTCGGCGGGCTCTCTATATGGTATGCCTAAGGGTGCCCCGGCTGAAAATGAACGAAGTGCAGGACCCTGATCTGCGCTACGAAATAAAGTTCCCGCTGTTTTTTTTTTTAATCTCTTCCTTAGAACAGACTGCATATACTCCTGAGGAGTTCTTCCTCTGCGGCCAAAGAAATCGTGGCGGTCGAATTCATATGCTATCCACTTAAATTTTTTTTAGCGTCTCACCGTTCACTGCGGCACGCTTTTCTTCCGCATAGTTCACATTCCGCGCGCAGCAGCGCCAAGAACCGCATAAATTAGGAGAGGAGAGTTTCGGAACTTTTTCTCCGTCGCGGCTTGAGTCTGTACGGTAGCCGCGCACACGCCACGACAAGGCGCGATTCCGAGCGGAGCTCCTCCGGACCTGTCTAGGCACAGCCGCGTAAGACTAGCTATTTTTTGAGCAGTTTTAAAACCGAATGTCTAACGAGTCTCGGATAGCTGAATTCAGTAAGCTAGTTGGAGTGATCATGACAAATGAAAGTGCTTTCTGTTGCGAACTGCAAGATTGGGGCAAACAAAAATTCGCTGATTCAAAATTAATCTCGAACAAACTATGTCCTATTTCTTGCCCGCAGCTCGTTAGATAATGTGCCCTAAACTGTTATTTTAGGCCCGTACGTTGTCTGTGTAGAAAATATGTCAAATCACTCGGCGTGACCTTCTCAGAACACACGTCCTGGAATGATCTCAACTATCTTGCGTCAGAACTAAGTAGGGCTGTCGGAATGATGAGCCGGTGCCGCCATTTCATTGCAATTGCAGTAAGACGTCCGCCATATTTAGCTCTTTATAATTCCAACCTTCCTTACTGTGTTTTAGTGTGAGAAAGCATCGCTGCAACGAATATGCAGAAAATCGCTTTCTTGCATAAAAAAGCCCTCTATGCAGTCAAAAATGCATCATTCTTGCAGCACACGACGGCATTTTTCATAAGCATAATATGATTAAGGCTTAAGATATGTGTATGTTTAGATCAGATTACCTTGCAGTTACAAAAGTGCTCTTGAAGGTACTTTCATATTGTTCGATATTTAGTTCAGCCTTTGAGAAATTACTGTTTTCGGTAGTCACCTTGGTTGGTCTCACCATTACGAACTCATTACGCTACAGTTATGATTAAACATACATTACCAACAGTTTGACGCACTACATATTGATATTGTGCTACTGCGACACTAAGGCATTACTAAAATCTTTATATAAAGTTTGTAGGCCACTGCCACCACACAAAATATCAGCGTATTGTTCTTGTCTATATTTCCCTTTTCACGTGAGATATACCTATTTTTCCTATGGATTATCCCGTTTTTATTTTCTTAATAAAATTAAACTCGTATTCAAATGCATCGCGCGCTTCTGCTGACGAGTGACTGGAGCTCAGTCGATGCGCCAAGTTGAGGCTTTTTCTTCAGTCAGCCTTCTTCGCTGGCCTTCGTATGCGAAAATTTGATCGATCAACCGAGTGGTTGATTGATTGATTGATTGATTGATTGATTGATTGATTGATTGATTGATTGATTGATTGATTGATTGATTGATTGATTGATTGATTGATTGATTGATTGATTGATTGATTGATTGATTGATTACGCATGCGCTTGTTTACTTCATGCTTTCTTTCTCTGGAGGAGCCTGTTCATAGCAGCGGCACTGCCAACAGTTGTTTGCGCAGTTCGGCTTCTTCTAACACTCAGTTGCTCTACAGGCAAAGCACGCTTTACAGGACTACCTTAAATATGGGATTGTCTGTGCTTGTGTGACGCTTTCCGTAGGCAGCTTCTTGTGTTCTGAAACCTCGCCCGCTCAGATTGATTATTGGCTGAGGCGCTCACCTGGGCCAGAGATCGGGGGTTGAGACCATACCGCATTTTGATAAAGGAACACAAAAACGTACATTTACTGATTTTAGCCCGCGTTAAAGAGCCTCAAGTAGCCGAAACTAATTCGGAGCCCTCCATTACTGCGCACCTAATAATCCATAGTGTTCCTTTGAATAATACGAATTCATGATTGATATTAATAATGGTCTTGCGAAGTGAAAAAAGGGCCATCTTTTGGCTACATCAACTCTCGCAAAATTATCTTCGCATATGACTCAACAGAATCACGAGTGGGTAAAAGGAAGTTGTTTTAGATTGTGCTCTAGATTGCACTGCAGACGCTGTACACAGTGTGGGAACTTGTAGACGGTTAATTCAACACACTGGAGTAATCTCAGGCTCGGGCTTATCGCCAACACTTCGGAGGTGACAAAAGGCGATTTACTTGCTCATAAAAGTAGTGCATCCGTGAATATACAGACGGACGTCCAAGAGCACGAATTCTTTTTGGAAACCTCATAACCGTATTTGTAAGCAACACATTATATCTAAGTAGACATAACCACGGAAGGTATTTCAGTGTGAAAGGACAAATAATGGTCAACATAGCAAGTAATAAAGGAAAGTAACGCCCGAACAAACATGCGTTTCATATAATCACGAATGAAGCAGTAGATCAGAATTTCGAAAGTCCAAGTCGCATATCCGTAATGAGTCACGTAATTTTATCTGCGAGTGCTGTAATTTTATATCAATTTTTTTTTGCGTTTACTCAGTCTCCTGCTCATTCTTAACTTCCTGGTGCACACTCGTGCTGCGTATAATCTACATCGCGCCTAAGCGTACCAATCCACTCTTCCTGGTTGTATGGTGGCGCTCACGCTACGTTGTTTAAATTATTTTATTAAATTTCAGTGTCATTTTGTTCATTTTCTTCGAATTTAGGCGACATATTTCTGCCGAAAGTGTTTACCTGTTTAAAAAAAAATGTTCATTAAAGTTACGTACAAGTGAAACTTTCTTGATTTCAACAAAACTGTTATTCCCAATGTTCGTTATCGTTCTCACACGCCGCTGACGTTAGCTGGAGCTAAAATGATTTGTAAATTGCACTGCCAACTTGGTGTGCATACAGGGTGTCCAGGCTAACTTTAGCCAAGGGTTAAAAGATAAAATATTTGCGGTAGGCCACGGAAACTACTTACTTAAACCTACCAACAGGCTTGTGAATCATAGGCAATTTCTTGTTTTGTAATTAATTAATTAGCAATTAAGATAAATATTATAAGCGCGTAAATATTGACTTTAGACAGCAAATGTGAATAGCAAAGTTGGAGAGCACCTTCCGAACCCCCAATTCTCTTTATTTGCGATAAAGAAAGCCTCACGTGTATCGTTTTTCCAAGCTCCAAAGAAAGTCCACGAAATGAAAAAAAAAAAACAAAAATCACATGACTAGCGCATTCGCACGTCACAATTGTGCTGCTCTCAATCCTGGCTTGAGTTAACGAAATCAGCTGCTGGCAAGGCGCGAAGACCTCATCGCTCCGGCAAGCCGATATCTCGACGGTGGTAGCTGTATGTAAGTGGTTTCCTTGGCCTGCCTCAAATATCCTATTTTTTAACCCTTGGCTAAAGTTAGCCGGGACACCCTGTATACCGGAGTCACCTGGATGTCTATGATGGCGTAATGAAGACAACAGCAAAAGTTACACGTTTTTTAGGAAAGTTATGTTTATAACTCCCGCGTAATGAAACATATTCAGGTCGGTGATCATAAACTACTATGTATAAGCAGAAGCCGCAGGCCAGTGGTAGCCACATTTCATAATAAAATATGCGCGAAGGCTCTATTTCTCTAGCCCGTCTGCACTGCTAAAGAAATATGTCAGACTATTTCGCTCAGAAGAGAAAGTCTGCAGTCATGCTTGAAGCCAAACTGAAATGTAATTAATCAAATCACATCTTCTCGTTCATTTTAGCAACACTGCTTCATCAGTAATGGGGAGCCAGTTGAGCTATTCTTCTCAATGTGCGCAGACTTCTGTTGCCATCTGACTCGTCGCTGGGCCAACGCTGTGTTATTAACGCAGAAATTAAGCAGTAGAATAAGAATCCAAGACACTCGACCTCTGTTGCACAACACATATTGATAACCGACGGTAACAAAAATTTCGAACGGAAAAATCTACGCCATAATAAGCTCAGATTTCGTTAGTACCGAGTTCTTCAAATGCTCGCTGAGAAGCCCCGTGCGCGTAAGTGTATCCCCCCGCGAGAAGTTCCAGGTTTTCCACGAAGAGAGCGCTGCGAACGCTTGCTCGTAAACACTCCGGTGGAAAGCATCGATAGCTGCGAATGCCCGAGGAAACCGGAAGTCAGGGCGGAAGCTTTTCAACTGCGCCGACCCCTGTGAAGCCGGCGCGCCACTGAGAACCGACGTTTAGTCCGACCGCAGTTCACTTAGGCGCCGGAAGCGAAGAAAAGAAGGGTGGTCCTTGGCTACTCGCACCACGAAGCTCTCGCGACATTCCGTCTTTTCTTTCCTAATGCCACGGGAAAGCGGTTAGAAGAGTATGACTTCCCGTCGCGCGTTCTACACACACAAAAAAAAAAAAAATAAAGAGCGCGTGCCCTTTCACGCCACATTGTCATTTGCGGGGTCGAGATAAAAACAAAATAAACGAAGGTCATAAAAGAAACTGCGCTCAATAGGCTGAACAGGTTTTATTGTTTCTACCCTCTTCCCCCTTTTATTTCCCCCCCAGATCCTCGTTTCCTGTCCGCGAAGTCTGGATCTACACACGCGAAACACCGGCTAACTTCGAACCACTTCTTGTCAAGAGGGCAACAACGAGCTTCGATGTTTCTTCCTGGGCGACCATTAGTAATGGGCCGGTACTGTGCGCCACGCGGTGTGGTGTGTGTACCAGTGCCTGCTACGTGGCCGCACAGGCTTTCGTCCATGCTGGAGGCAGGAAGGTAGGGAACGCCGTAGCGAACGACCCGGCCTATATAGAGCTGGAGGTCGCGCACGCCCGCGGTTCGCTTGGTTGCGTCCGGCTTGCAACACACTGCAGCAGCTACCGGTCGCGCTACGTTCTCGGCACGCGAAATCGCCCTCGCACCCGATCGACGCCAGTGGCTGTGTCGGCAATGAATAAAATAGCAGCAGCGAGGCTTTCTGATTGCGTGAGAGCGTCTCTAAGCACTAACAGGTAGCGGCTTTCGCGCGAGTAGCCTCCGTGAATGTTTTACATTGCAAGGTTAAAAGTAACTGCCTTCTGCAAGAAAGTTTTCACATGGTTGCACAATGGACTACAGGCACTTAATGCCTACAGTTCATTGTGCGCATACCTTGCTTATATTGACTTCATTTGAATGAATGAATGAATGAATGAATGAATGAATGAATGAATGAATGAATGAATGAATGAATGAATGAATGAATGAATGAATGAATGAATGAATGAATGAATGAATGAATGAATGAATGAATGAATGAATGAATGAATGAATGAATGAATGAATGAATGAATGAAGTTTTAGTGCACTAATAAGGCGTCTCCTTTTTTTTATAACGTTCCGTACAATATAATTTCGTGTTCCTTCCATTTAAATCTGTACTAAGTTCCTCGAAAACTTTGTCAAAGACCAGCGGGCCATGGCGATCAGATGCACCTAATTGTGTGCCGTTGATAGAGACGTCTATTCGCGCTCTGGGTCCGGTGCGCCAATATAAAAAGAGTTCTAAAATCGCGGTTTCTGGAGACGTTGACCTTCCTCCCTCAGCAAAAGCAAGCCGCTGACACTACGAACTCAGACCGAGGTGCCTTGGCAGGATAAAATGGTGACATGAAAAGGTTGAGGTTGTTCGCTATTGTTGGGATTAGCCTCTCCGACTTGAAAACACTCCACTGTCCCTTCTTGTGTGTACTTTTCCGGAGGGGGGGGGGGGGGGGGGGGGGGGGGGGGGGGGTGTTTTGAACATTAGTTTAGGGGTGGGCCCTATACAATAAGAAATATTGGTCAAATGTTTTAGGGGAATCTCCCAAGGTGGAGTAGATTTGTAATAAGGGAATAATTACTCATTGGCATCCACCCAAGCGCAGCCTACGGCTACAAAGGAAAGCTATACAGCTTTCTCAGAAACTTCGTAGTTAAAGAAAAATTCGTCCTGGTCCGGTGTTCGAACCCGGAACCACCGCCACACCGGAGCAGTCGCTCTACCAATTGAGCTAACCGGGGCGGCAGGCTTATGGTAGGGCGAGAGCGAATTGATCAGTAACTCGAAGTGGGAAGAGTGTTGGTCAAATGTTTTAGGGGAATCCCCCAAGGTGGAGTAGATTTGTAATAAGGGAATAATTACTCATTGGCATCCACCCAAGCGCAGCCATACGGCTACAAATAAAGCTATACAGCTTTCTCAGAAACTTCGTAGTTAAAGAAAAATTCGTCCTGGTCCGGGGTTCGAACCCGGAAGCGCAGCCGTATGGCTGCGCTTGGGTGGATGCCAATGAGTAATTATTCCCTTATAATAAGAAATATTGCACCCCGAACTTTTAAGTAGTTTGTTGCTGCCCTAAAAAGTTGTAAAATAAAATGCCCAAGCCTGCACCGCATAAACATTACAGGCTGGTGCCCTTACGAGTCCGAAGTCATAAGAGATATCAATAAATCATCAAGATGGGAACCATGGAGAATAGCGACATGCGTTGCGTAAAAAAATAAAATCCCCCGTTATGCACAGATCCCAATCACTCTATGCATTTCACCGAACGCCAGGTCACACTGAGGAACCAATAAAGTAATGTCTGAGGCATTCAACTTTGTTTGTTTGCTTCTTTGTTTATTTCTGTTTGATTTCATTTCCATTTCAAAAGAGCCTGTTTTTCAGATACTTGCACAGCGGTATCGACCCGGGGCGTGCATACACCAGCAACAACTTTCGTGGCGCTCCACAAGACACGCACTTGGCAGATTAGTGTAAACAAGAAGCACAAGAAGCTATAGTGGCTAATTTCGATGCGCCGCGCAATATTCCAAATAAGTACACGCCAAGGAGGCTACACGGCGTAAAACTTGGAGCGTAACGGAGCACGCACGCGCACGCAGTGCCGATAAATAATTGCAAAACACCCCGTATATCGGCTTCGCGGAGCAGACGCAGACGCAGCAGCGGGTCACGTTTAACATTAAGGAGAAATTTTACGGCGTCGAGAAATAAATCATATTTTTATTACCTTGACGCGCTGGGTCACGGGCCTCTTTATGACCGCGATGCGCCGATTAACCTTCTTCTGGTGCCCTGGCTCATTCTGAATAAGCCGTACCCTTTGTTCGCTTCAGGGAAAGATTGCGCCGCTGCTTCGTGTGCGCGCATTCAAGGCATCGTAAAGGGCGAGACCAAAGTTTTTTTTTCGCTCGGAAACGCCCGTATAATATCGGTCGGGCATTACAGACCGCTTTCGCATACACATACAGCGACTCATTGTCGCCCGGAACAATGGGGACCACTGCATGGCCCGACCGCCTAGCACGGATGGCTAGGAAGACATAACAACGCGAGTTTTCGTCCCGCGGCAGTTCGCTGCAGCGTTAACTACTTGAACAAGAAATAAAAAAGAGAAATCAAAGCTCAGGCAATGTGGAGAGAAGAAAGGGTGGTGCGCGACTCGCACACAATGCAGATTCTGCTTGCAAATTCCTCGCAACTGATTTTGATGAGCAGTGCGGAACTATTCATCAAGCTAATTAAAACATGACGCTGTCTTTAATTAAACCCGCCGCCGCTTCGCGTACAGCCCCCCCCCCCCCCCCTTCTTCTTCCGCCTTGCTTCGGAAGGCAATCTCTCATATTGCGGCAAGGTCGTCGCCACCGCAGCAACGAAATGCACGCGCGGACCGCCGATGCAGGCGCGTGGGAAGCACGAGCCCGTAGCAACAACAAAAAAAAGAGTGGTGCAAAAGTAAGACGGCCATTGCTGTCGCGGTTTCATTAATCACGCTAATGTGGCTGTCATCCTAGTTGTTCGCGGGCGCGCCGCACGAGGCCGCCACTTCCCTCCTACTCCTCCTCCCCCACCTCGTCGCGGCCGACACTTGACCGGTGTCGGTACAGGTTCGTGATTTTGTGACGGAGATGAAGCGGCCGAGCTGTAGCAACAGCAGGCAGAACCCGGTGCTGTGCGCGCCGTCGTGAGCGAGTGACGCGCGGTGACACGAACGGTGTGATGTGCTAAACGGTCCGCGTGTCCCGGGCGCCCGCAACAAGCAGCCCCTTGTCGCTACTTTCCTGGTTAGCGAACACTTTTTAACATGTGCTTTCGTAGTTTCCCATCCACCATTCTACCGTCGTCGTATAAATATCATCATCATCAGCTTCATTGCGTCCACCGTGGGAGAGGTCTCTCTCCCATCGGTCTCCAGTTGGCCAAGTCCTGCGCTGGTCTCGGCCAGCTTATCTCCGCTACTCATGGCTCATTATCACTCTAACCAGAAAGGAGTTAAAAGGGAGTAATCTGTCCTCTTGCGCACTCCCTTTTGCTCTAGAGAAGAGTTTACCCCCTTCTTATTCCCATATAAGCGTATTCATGTTCAGAGTGTAAGACACTCAGCAGCACGCTGGTGGGTGTCAGAAGTAGCCGATCTGAAAACGCAGCATAAAACACGCTGGATTCGGGCTAAATCTTTGCTAAAATTAAGTCAGGCTTCCTCATAGCAGGCGCTAATCACTGCCGCTGAACACCCCGTTTGTTCAGTGTGAGTTAGGTAAGCTTGAAACCCCTGGCCCGCAGGAAGCAACAGGCATCGCTTAGCGTCGGCACCAGCATCGTTGTCGCTGCATCTGCTGTAGAAGGCAGTTTGCTGGCGAGCACGATGATTGCGTCCGAGCAGCTTCTTTTGAAATGAAACGAGCGAGTTTTATACTGATTGTAATCCCTCGGAACGTCGCGGGAGGGGCCATGCTGAGAACAGCTACGGCTCTTGTGTGAAAGGTAAATTCTTAGGCGTACAATATGCATAGTACCAGACTGCAGAAAATTCGGTGTTACTATATGTTCCGAGCCCCGAGCAACGCCGTGTATTGAAAGTCAGCTTTTTTCCAAAATAGCTAACTTTTTTTTAACTTTTAAAAACTTAGTCGAAAGTTAGTAGTGCGTGAGCATTAAAAGGGTCTGTGCAAGCGTAAATGGCGAGGGCCGACTGTCAGTACCAGTGGAAAGGAGGTTGCCGCCTGCCCACCGCTTTCCACTTAGAGGTGGAAAACTGAAGTGGTAGTATGCCAGCTCGGATATAACGACATTTCGTGTGTTAACCTCGGATATAATGTACCTTAGCATGCCACCTCGGATATAGCGAACTTTAGTGTGCTGACCTCGGATATAACAAACCTAATTGCACCACCTCGGATATAACGAAATTTAATGTGCCAACTTCGCATATAACGAACATTCTTCTGATAACGCATTCAAACCTTCCATTGAGGATTGCCTGAGAGTTTTTGTTATGTTTGGCTTTTCATTTTGTTTTCTTCTTTATCGACTGAGGCACATAGTGTTATCGTTTAAGTCTGGATTAACGATGCGAGTCGTCTACAGCCATTATGTTCCATCACGCTCAGGACTGTTCTTGACATTTCCTGATATCTGGAAGGCTCTGCATCGCGTTTAAGCCGAGCCCCGCCGAAAGCCATGGTAATATTAATTCCAACGATAACCAAAGATGTGTGTCACTGCAGGAACCGCCAAGTTCCTTTCATTTATCATAAAGTCACCAAGTAGACAAACACGCGGTTCGCTTTCGAGATGGCCATTTTCTTAAGAGCTTGCTCGCCAGTCTGTCGTCGTCACTGCCAACAACGTGCGTCTATGCTGGTGAAATCAGGCTCTTTTCATTGGAAAGAGAGAAAAAAAGAGAGAGAGAAAAGACGGAACGCCAAACGCACGGCACGCCCGCGAGAGGACGTACGCGAACACGCAATGTCGAGATTGAAAAAAGTGATATACAGCCATCGGCATCGGCTGTGTTTCGCATCGGTCTAACCAGCTGTCACATCTCCGTGCATGCATATCGACTCAATGCGCATTGCTGTGAACGATGTGACCCGACTTCGACCTTTGCGCACAAAGACCACACCCATCACGCTTACAGCGCACAGCCGCATTTTTTTCAGGCGGCCTGTTGCCGGTAGATTTTATGTCTAACCACTAGGTTAAGGGTCGTGTTAGGAACATCATTGAGATGAATGGTAGCCACACTGGAACTGAGCAGTCACGGGAATATCGGGACATTCGCTTGCAGGCACATGCACAAAGGCGCCACAGGACGGAAACCTAATAAATATGAAAGTTTTGCAGCGATACGAACACTACGTGCAGACACTACTTGTGGACAAATCCGTAAGAAGGCGCAACTGACAGAAAGAAGTTCAACTATTTTGGCTTTTCTTCCGGCAAGTTCCGCCGAAAGTGCCCATCACTAGGCACATGCTATGTCATAATTCTATAGATTCGCCGGGAAAAAATGTAAAAAGACCACGAATGAGAATTGCAAGCCGGGATAGCTGGTTGATTGACATTCTAGGGTGGTTATAAGCGCACAAATACAAGGACCAAAGAAGACTAGACACAACGAGCGCTGACTCGCAGCTTAATCTTTACCAACATGACAAGCATCGAAGAAAACAAAACGTGACACTTCGCATATCCAGGCTTCAACCCCCCCCCCCCCCCCCCCCCCCCCGAAAATGAGCTACATATGATTAACCAATCTGTTTAACACTGTGCTGTTTACCACTCCAACCCTAAATGATGACCGTATTTTCTTTCATTTAACTGACATGAGTTAAGGAACAATAAGCCCTCATGCACAATGCCTTCGATCAAATTTATTTTCCTTCGCTCGGAATGTACTGGCAAATGAAAATAAGTAAACGCTGGCTGGGAACCAAATCGCGCCTTTCCCAAGCATCCGCGCTTTCAGACGTAGCTGCCATTGAGGCGTTCGTCCCAGATTACGACTACCGGCATTGTTTGCGGCAGAGGTGGTGTACTAAAGCTCGCAGCTTGACGAGTTCATTCGATTGTTTGGCGCGGCATATGCCAAAAACCAGTGTTCTTGTTCATTATTTGGCAGCCAACGTGCGGAAGCAGCCTTGAATTTACCTCCTGTACGGACGATTCTTGGTAAGGTCACGCTGTTCATTATCCTTTTCGTGACACGGCGCTTTCATACATTGATGCCTATGCGTCGTGTCGTCGGGAAAGTGGGTCAGCTTGATGCTGACGCTCAAAGTTGTTATTCAAAAGCAGCAGTGTTTCAGTCTCTCAACTCCAACCGATAACAAAATTTAGACCGTAACTTGTGTCCGAGGCAGAACCGGTTAAATAATAGAAAAGTACTGTTTATTTTACAACCAAAGTAAACACAGTATTCTCTCAACAGTGAAAACAGCATCTACACAGGATGGAGCAGAAAGAAGGGTGCGGCATGGTGTTGACTAACAAGCTGTCGTTAGTCAGCGCTGACTAACAACTGGCCGTTAGTCAGCGCCACGTTGTGCCTCTCAGCGCTCTTGCAACAGTGCAAAACAGGATAGACACAGGCCAGACGAAACAACTTAACGCTGGCCCAGCTTTTCGTCGTAAACGCTGTGTCCTTCATTGATCAGGAACCAACGAGTTCTACTTTTCGCCTTGTTATAACATCCCTTTAGTTATTTTTTCTTTTTTTTTTTCAGAAATAGTCACTTTGTCTAACATAGTAGCCGGTCTCGTCGAGCTATTCATTGGGCTTTGCATTTAGTGAAAGTGGGGAAAAAAAAGTAGACAACGTAGCGGGATGAAAGACTAAAGTTACAGCGCAGAACTGACAGACACCTGTCTCCCTCCCTCTCCGTCCGCCCACCGTGGTGCGCATTGAGATTCCGCCGGTGTCCGAGCGAAAGGGAATGCGCGAGCGAGGCAGACAGCGCGTCACCCGGGCGCTGCTGACAAGGTCCCCGTCTTTTTAGAGAGTGATTGTGTGCGAGCTCCGTCACGCCAGGTCCCGATTGGCGCCTTACGTGCCCTGCAAGCGTCTGCGGCCTCTACGGGTCCGCTCGAACTCGCTCGCCGGCCGGCCGGGGCACGGAGTAAAAGGGCTTTAAAGCTTACTGAAAAACGAGCGCTTTCGGCGGCGGAGCCAATGTTGGTCTTTCTTGCTTTCTTTCTTTAAAAGGCGCGCGCACACACATACACAAGTCTCTTGCACACAGGTCCTCTAAATGGGGGCTGAGGGGAAACATGTCCCGGGCTCAAGTGGGCGGCGGGAGAAGTAAGGGAAAGGAAAACGAGGGGGGGGGGGGGGGGGGGGGGGGGCGACAATTTTGAGGCACCCGCAGTCGCTGGCGAGTTCCAGGCAGCGGTTCTTAGTCCTCGTCGTGCAAGCATTGATTCTGACTTCGCCGAGAAAAGTCAACACACACGGAAAAGGCGGTTGCGAAACGGACGAATGCTGTGCCCGTCGCAGCAGCGGCCCGTCCGCCCAGGCGGACTGGGCCGGCGCGCTGCATCGACCCGGCCCCGTAAAGCGCTTTACCCGGCACGCCAGGGGGCCCCGCCCGGGGAAGTGGCGCTTTGGGACGACGTCCAGCGGACGTCCGCTCGACGTCCCACTTCCTCGCTGCTGCTGCGCTGCCAGCCTCGGCGCGTTCGGGTGCCCGGAGGCACGGCTACGAGTGATGACGGCAAGGGAGACGACACGCCCACCGCCGTTGCTGGGAGTTAAAATAGATGAGCGCTTGTTTTTTTTTTTAGTTTTTAAAGAATAAATATGAGGGCTGCAGGCAAGTCCGGCTTGCGTGTGTCCTTTCGTTTTCTTTCTACGCATTTGTCTTTCGCTCTGTACGTTTTCTGAACTCTCACCTCACCAGCTAGCTCGATTGTCTCTGTATGTCACTCCCCGCGAACATCCTACCTAGTGAGGAGATACTTAAACCATGTGTTCAGTAAAGCTTTATAAGCTTATCTAAAGCAATATAGTATTTACTCAACACCTACAACTCCCAGTCGAGCGTTGTGATACATGAAACGATTGTATGAAAAATGGTCTATCGCTGCTATTGGTGTTATATATGAAGGATCTATCATATATATTGCTGCTATATATGCCACGTATGTAATATGTGCCACACATACGCTATTCGTACTGTAATAAAGGCGCAATTACACATTGTCATCCACCCAAGCCCAGTCATACGGCTACAAAGGAAATGTATGCAGCAGATCAGATTCAAATGGCGCATATATCACGATTCCATCTGAACAGACAATCCACAGTTGTGCAGCGCGTTACAGAAAAAAAAATTAGTGATAACTGCTAACACTTCTCTTTATTCGAAACAAACCCAAAACAACAAATTCTAAGTAAGAAAAAAAAAGAAATAAAGAGATATCCGTGAACGACAGCATATGAGCACAATCTACTGCTTCTCCGCATTGTGCACAGCATAAAGCGTATCGCAGAAGCCGTCAGATATCGCGCCCCTGAGCTTCCATGTTCGCTCATTTCGGCTACTAACCCTGCCGCCCTATTTGTCTGTTTCATTCTTTGTATTTATTTTTTTCAACAACACCAGTTCTTGACGGCATCGAAGACCTGTCGAACACGGAAACGAACTCGAGAGTAGAAGAAGCTTTTCCGGAAACTGCAGCCTTGCAGTGGCAGCGAGTTCGGCAGCTTCCTTCCCGGTGGGTCGAAATGCAGGGAATCAATGATCGACTCAGCAAGAACGCAAGTGGAACGTTCGATTTCTCGCAGTGAAATTCCTACTTGCTCTACCGACACAAAGATACCAATGGAAGGAACGCTCGCACAGCCAGTATATACACTACGACGCGAAGAAATATTGAACTTTAAGCTGGTTTTTTCTTTTGTTTCGTTGGCGACTGTTCTCTTGAGCGTAGCCCATTGTTTTGCTCGATTTGTTCGAGAAACGAAGCAAACTATCATTTGACTCACTGGCATGGTTGACTCTATGACATCCTGCTCCTGAGGTGTAGAAGTCGCTGGTTCGACTCACGTCCACGGCGGCCCCATTCTAACAGCGAAAAAAATACGAAACCCGCGTCTATGCAGAGATTTACGTGCATGTTATAAGTTGAATCTCGCTGTAATGAAGTTGAAGGGGCCTGCGCTGACCTTACTTCGAAGCGGAATCGTCATTCCGTCGTTATATACGTTATTTCGCTATAACGAGGCTTATAACGAGGAGCACTCGAAACTAATCCGCAGCCCTGCTCAGTATCCAACCGGCAACAAATCAGTTTCATGAGCTTCCAAGGGGAATAGTCATTCCGTGGTTATATGCGTTATTTCGTTATAGACCGCTTCTTTATAACGAGGTTCGACTGTAGCCTCAGGCGGCCGAAACTAATCCGCCGCCCTGCTCAGTATCCAACCATCAACAAATCAGTTTCACTGCAATAAGCAGTTCTACCCAACTTCTCTCACTTTCTCTCTCACGCACGCACGTAGCCACACAGGGTGTCACATATTGTGCCACAGAGACACGGCACGTTAAACACAATAACCAACTAAGAAACGATTCAGTTTGATTGCTGTACAAGCAAAAGTTCTGCATTCCCTGTACAGAAGTTCGCACTCAGGCGCATTTGCGCACGCACACACAGCTTCCCCGGAATTCTTGCTTCTGTAGGTGAGAGCGGCACGTCTCACAGAGAGGAGTGCCGGAGAAGAGCCGGCTTCGATTTTGCCCGCCGACTACCCTCGGCATCTGTGGAGCACCCCTGCGAGGAGTGAAGCCGCTCGATCTTCACCGGCTTGTTGGCAGGAGGGGAGGAGGGCGAAAAAGCGCGCGGTTCAAGTCGTGTACCGCCTCCTCCATACCACGCCTTCCTTCAGCCCTATACAGGGTCTCGCCGTGGAGCGCATCGGTTTCGGTCGCAGAGCCGCTTCCCCCCAAGACGCCTGCAGAGCCGAGGGTAGAAGCGGGCACAAACAGCTCCGTGAGAGAGAGGGAAAGAGGTGCGGCGGTGACGACGGCGGGATGCCCCGGAGGCGCCGACTGGGAAGAGCGATCGAGCGGCCCAGCCACGGATAATTGCCTGCGCCGCGGGACCCGCGTACCGTCGGCTGTCTTCTCCCTATCGTCGCGCTGCGCGACAGCGGAGCCCGACTCTTGAGCACGAGTCGAGCGGCGTCGCGAGTTTTGACAACAGCCACGAACCAAGTTCGCGAGTGCCCCCCCCCCCCCCCCCCCTCCCCTGCGCCTTGGCAGTGTGCCGAATGCGTACTTAATTCCGAATGCCTTCTTATTTGCGACGTCTGGTGCTTTTCTATTGCGAAGTGCACGCCGAGTGCGTGCCGAGCCCATGCCGAAAGCAGGCCGAGAGCAGGCCGAGCGCTTGCCGATGCATGCGAGTGCGTGCCGAATCCACACCGAGTGAGTTTTAAGGCGAAAGCCTTTAATGGCTCATACTGTCGTCCGTTAACAAAGCGTGCCACACGCGTTTAACTCGGCAACTAAGAAAGATAGATTGCTTCAGACACAGCAGGAAAAAAACGAACATAGAATCCAAGTTTAATGACTGTAGGTTAATTAGTTAAATTATAATAAAAAACGCCGAAATTGCGTAAATAGCCCGGACGTCGATATAGCCGCAAGAACGGTGTGACGCCACATCCACCGGAAGTCGTCACGGCATAGTGAAAAGCGTCACAGAATGGTCGAAAAAACATCGTATTTGTGTCAGATTAGGTGGGAAAATGTGTAATTAAGCGTAATTAACACTTAAGTTTCCCCAAAGATGTACAATTTGGGTATCGATATAGCCACGGGAACAGTGTGACGTAACATCCACCGGAAGTCGTCGCGGCATAGTGTCCTCGGCTTTCGCCTCTCAGCTTGCCAAAGTTGCCCAATACACTAGTTGCCAAAGTGTCAACGCAGTTTTTCTTATTTTCGAAGCGTTTTTATGCTTGAAACATCAGGAGTCCGAGACGCAGCTCAGTGAGCTAAGTGTGCTAAGCCTGAGGTCGCGGGTTCGGCACCAGTCGCGAAGAGGCCGGATTTCGACTGAGGCGAAATGCGAAAACGCTAGTGTGTGCGGAGGTTCCAGAGGTTCCGGAGGTTCCAGAACGTCGCATGTTAAATTTGGTTTGCCGCGTAAAAATAAAATAAATCAATACTCTCACGTAGGCCAGTATGTTCTCAGCTTGAGACCTACATCGCTTGCATCCTGTAGCCACAGCCACCAAGTTTTACCAGTAACAAACCACGGCCCGAATGTTCACTCTCTTCTTCCTGCGGCGCGCGCATTAGTCGCCTTAGTGAAGTTTCTCCGTAGGCATAAATAGCACCGCTCGAACTGAGACAGCAGCATGATCAAATTCCACTTATACCGCGCCAAACTATCGTTCAAGCAATCGTGTTTCTTGAGGACTGTCTAGGACTGAATGACCTTCCGAATGAAGTGGCAAAAATCATCAACCCTCGACTCTCCAAATGAGGCATCGAAAAAACGCGTCCACCAACTTTAACCCCTTTACCCTTGCATGCCATTGCAAATCATGCATAATGTTCCTTTTTATCTTTGATATACTCGCCCCTCATGTAGTAGCCCGCATAGGGCGCTTGAGGAACGATGAATAAATCAATGAAAAAACAAACAGCCACACATACGAGCATTAGGAATCTGCGCTGTGCACACCGCAATCGCAGCTGTTTAGGTCGCAACTGCCATAGTTAAATAGCTCTGGCAGTACATGAGTGTGACGTCACGCATACGGACGTCACGTCGTACGTGTGAGAGTGGTGGCGCGCTTTTTTACTTATATATTTATTCTCAGTACCGGCACCGTACAAATTTCCCATAAAGCTCCCCTTTCTCTAGTCATTGCTGCAACATTCTACTAAACCGGCATCCACACCAAGCGGCCGTCCTGCGTCTTGAGAACCTGTACACACGCTTTGCGTGAGCACTGTACACCTGGTGTTGTTGTTGTTGTTGTTTTTCTGGTTGCTGATGACAAAAGCCTTTTTAATCATCATATAGCCCTGGCTGCTAATGAAGTGTCGAGGTAAAAATAAACCACCCCTGCCTGCTCAAGAACATAATGGCCCAAATTGAGCTCGCTGTTATCGACGCTAACGCAAAAGTGATCTCCCATCTTGTTTGCTTCTTTTTCGCTTTAATAACCTGCGCGTTGCCAAACAAGCAAAGTCATTTGCACAAACTACCAGTCGCGCCTCCTTCGACGAGGTTTAGCGACTCAAAAGCACGCTCAAGAGCAGCGATGACGTCAACACCGTAGGATCTCTCGGTGGACAGCGCCGTGAAAGGCGGCTCAGTCGAGAGCATCTTCCCAGACACGTGCGAGTCCTTTCATCTCCGAGCACGCCTCCAAAAGCTGCCGCTGCCTGTGGGCGGAGTTCTTTAATGTCGTGACGCGCGCCGCTCTTCTTAGCAGCTGCTCGGCGGCTGCCTCGGAGCCCGGTGCATTACCGGGGGCTTAGCGGGCCCCCCTCACGACTGAAATCTTCGTCACACTATCACAATCGCTATCCCTTCCTTTTTCATTAAAGCCGGCACGTCTTTGAATGCTCCCGCATGGTGGCCGAGGGGAGAATCGGTACTTTTTAGCGTTCTTAATGTCGCAGACAACTTAATGCAAAGCATCGGTTTCGTAAATTTTTGTTCTTACCTTTCTTCCTTTGGTTTTTGCATTCTAGCTTTCAATGCGGAAAGCTGGGCTAGTTAGTGGTTAATCGCATTATGAAAAGACGCGCTTCAGACGAAGACCGAGAAAGAGAAGAAGGCGCCTTTAGCGCGCGTCTTGTTTTGTTCTCTTTCTTGGTCGTACGTCTGAAACGTTATAGCCTTTTGACGATTCTAGTTTTTATGCGTTCTATTTTGAGCCACTCAAAACAGCCAGAGAACCTCCGGACTGGAGCGTGTACTGAAGCATGTCGAAGTGCAAAGTTTTCCTCAATTTTGCTCTCTCTCTCTCTTACTTGTCACTCTCGTCTTCCACTTCCAAAGTGTAGTGGGGAGAAGCAGGCTTAGAGGGGTTCCTCTGTCCACCGTCTCCCCACTACCCGACATTAAAGCTTGCGCTGTCCCTATCTCTCTTTCTTTCCTCTCCGATGCATATCGCGCAGGTAAAAAGTAGTGCTTCAGTGCAGTCTGTATCCTCTTCATGTTTACCCACGCAGGATAGCTACACACTGCACACCTTTATGCGCCGTTATGAACAGGATATGGATACGTTGCTCCATAGTAAAACTGATTTGTCTGAAGCACACTATGAAAACTGCAATACTTTGTTTAAAATTTCTGCTGACGAACTTTACTGTACTTTCAGTGTTCTCAAGGACCGTGGCGGACTCCTTCCAGTGACTGAGCGTCGAGTGGCATCCTTCGCAGCAGCAGCGGCGTTTGAAAGGCGCTCTCCGCCACTGTTAGTTCTTTTTATTCTTTATTCGCACAAAACCCGCACCGCCACTAGGGCATTAAAGCGGGGGGCACATCATAAAACAAATCCCCAGTTTTGCGGCAAGCTACATCTTCTGGTAATAAGCTCCAATCGTTTATGGTACGCAGAAAAAATATTGTTTAAACAAATCAGTGCAGAATTGGTATGGACGAATCTTCAATTTATGGTCATTTCGAGAAGAAACACAACGCGGTTGCTGTAAGCAATTTGAAGCAGTGATTCCTGTTCGATTGTGAAAAATTCTAAAGAACAATTTAAGACTCTGAGTTTTGCGGCGTTCATTTGAAGGGTACCAGCAGAGTTCACGTTTCATATTGGTAGCGCTGAGAAATCGATCAAACTCCCCCGCAACAAACCGAGCAGCTACAGATTGTACACGCCCAATTGCGTACACGGGGCAGGCATATGTTAATATCGGTCCCACATATGCCTGATCCGCCGCCTGCTTTACTTCCGTAGAGACGTTCTTTAAATTCTGTTGCAAAAAGCTCAGAGACTAACTTCCTTCAGCGGCGATCAAAAGGTGCTTCGCATCTCCAGCTGCCAAAGCACGCCCCTAAAATCAAACCAACCCATGGCTAACAGCCTGTCTATATTTTTTGCTCACAGTGCTCCCCGTATGTCGTCTGCTTCTTTCCCCTCACACGCGCTGAGAGAACCCCGCAGTTGAAATGTGCACCCTTGCAACTGTGGTCATGATGTAACCATCCCCATCTCAAGCGTTGTGGTGGGTGGGGGTTAACGATTGCCCAATGACACTCGGGAAAGTTTTCTTAACTCATGCCTCCTTTCTTTGGATCCCGAACTGCAGCTATGTCATTAAGCAGAAACTTTGCTACGTCATCTGCGGTTGGGCGTTTCCTTCATACACTACCACTCATTCCTCGTTACATGGCCGACAGCCTGTTTGTGGTGGTGAAGAAACAACAAGCCATCTGTTCTACGAATGCACTGTGCTTTGCAGTACAATGCCCGGACCTTCGCCTGCCTAAGGGGGAACGAAATTCCCAGGTTGTGGCCACGTCCGCTGTGCGCCCTGAAGGAATCCCAGGCGCTGCTCCGGTTCCTGAGTGTGCAGTGCTTGCGCGAAAAACTGACTCTGCCACACGCATCTAACGTCCTTCCTTGCCTGTTACGTCAACGTTTTCTTCCCCCCTTAACATCCTCTCCCCACATGAAGAATAGCCAACCACAACACCCTCCTGGTTAACCTGCCCACTAGTCCTCTTTCTAATAGGTCACCACTCTGGCAACCACTCCGCAACGCTCTGATGCTGACGCCACTGACAGCTTCACTGCGTAACACAATGCTATGCGGCGAAGAGTTCCAAAAGCCCTGATGCTGTCAAGTAGTTCCCCAAGACAAATAACCGTCCGCTTGCGTCCTAAGCAAGCGTGGTTTTAGGGCAGCGCGTACATATGAACACGCGACACAAAGTAAAAGAAAACTCTGCCGTGCCCCCAAGCCCGCAGCGTGTAAATACTAAATTCTCACAGCGAAGCTATAAGCAGAATGCTGAGAGAATAAAATTGAGCAGCCAGTCTGCACAGCTTAGTGGCGCATATCGTATCCCTTGAATGCCGCATGTGTCTCGGTTAGATCGGTAACTTATTTTCGGAACAGCTACATGAACATTTTGTGATGAGAACGGCTTCGGTGTAGTAGTTCTAGCCGGAAACGCTTCCTCTCTTCCGTCTCTAGCTAGCAAAACAAAATGCCATGAAAGTTGCTAGGCCTGATACGTATGATAACCATGAGGGCTCTCTAGTGTTCTTGTAGGCATGATCTTTGCTGTGTGTCGTAGAGAATGGACACCGCTTACTTCGTCTTGAACTGTGGAGTTTAAGGGCTCTAATAAACCTGCAGAAGAAAGGCTCGGTAGGAGAAAGTTCTGGAATTTACGGGTGGCGGTAGGTTCAAACCAATTTGCAAGCTATCTGCATTAAATTTTGCGCTACACATGCGGCGAAATCACTGAAGTACACCACTCAGAAATGCGCGAAACATTAACTGTGTGTGCACTGCCTTCGCCTTCGCTGCGCCAGTTTTCACTGAACTGGGCAAAGGAAGGGGCGACGGGAAAGTGGCTCAAAATGGGGACCTGGCTTTACTACGGCTCTTTTCATAGTTAGGCCCTCCGGAACTAAAGTCGCTGCAGCAAAGTCGCTGCAGCAACCTGCTGTTCGGGGAATCAAAGAGAACGACAGGCCAGTCGGAGAGCCCGCCACGTTGGCGAAGCTCAGCCCTTTCTTTCACTGCATGGAACTAACTCACGTCAAAAATTTCACATAATGATTTCCTTTTTTTTTTTTTGTCAGAAATAAAAGAGCGAGAATTCCTCAAGCAGCGCAACAACCGAAGTAAGCGGCGACAAAATAGACGGAAGAAAGAAGCCGAACCTCAAGGAGACTCCATCGCTTTTTTCCGATCCCCCCGAAAGAGAAACACTTGACGCGAGAGCACTTCCCATCGAGCCGACCGGAGCATACCCGTCGCCAGGTAAGGCGAGATCGTTTGAGGAGCGTGTTCGGGTGACCCGTAATTACGACAGAGGGCGCCCTCTTCTTACCCCCGCCCACCTCTCCTCCCCCAGTGCGGAATGACAGCGCAGCGGCGTTTGCGGGGGCTTCGTGAACTGCAGCGATAACGGGACATGCGAGGAACGGGGCAGGGCGGCGCGCGCGCGCACGTTCTCGGGGCTTGCACAGGGGACACGACGCGCACGACATCGACATGCAGTCGTCGGCGCTGGTAATCGGCGCCAGCACGCGCACACCCACGCCCAGGACAAATTCGCCCCGCGGGGGCTTCAAACAGGCCTCGCTTTTCCCCCTTCCATATTTTCTTTCCCTAGGGAGAGTTAGTGCTAGGGAAGAAAAGGAAGAGAGGGGAGAGAGACTCCACACTCAAGTGAGCGAGCGATCGGCAGTGGCACGACGGTCCGATCTTCGTGCCCCTCTTCTCGAAGTCAGGTGGAACAAGAACAGAAGACAGTTTAATGGGGGTGCGGGGCGCTCCGGAACTAACTCTCTTTCTTTTCTTCAACCCCCGCTCCCTCCGCTGTCGATTTTCCAAGGCGCCTCTGAAGCGATGAAGCTCCCATTTGGGGAATATCCTTGGGAAATAGCAGTCGTCTTCGTCGTCAATTTGTATGGGAGGGGGAACACGTCATAAGCGAAGTTGCCGCCATGCTGTTTTTTTTTTTTTCACTTATCTCTTTTCTTCTCAGGCTACGACCGAGCTTACAGTGATGCCCGGTTTACCAATGCTACATGTAGTGCTGAATGGCCTCCCTTTCAGTTTCTGTACGATTGTAGCTTTCACGCGAGCCACGTCCTCTTCAGTTCTTCCATCGCAAGCTTTTCCCGCTTTTGTTGTACTCCCTATTGACCGCTACAACCGCTGTCTTACTTCTTTCTAACGCGAAGAAATCCTTCGGAATGCGTTGAGCAGTTGACACTGGCGAACGAAAGAAAAGGCTGACTTTTTTTGTTCATCTTATGACTAGCACACGATGCTTGTAACTGAGCGACTACGCAGAGGATTTCATGGCCCTATTTTGTTTCTGACTAGCTTTTATTCTCAAACTAGCAAATTATTGTATTACTACCCTTTTCTTCCTTCTTTGTGAAGCGGTAGAGAAGAAGCTTAATTTACCGAAAGAAAAAAAAAGTGAAAACGAACTTTTGCTCAAACGTAATGACCAATTCAAGACTATTTTCATCTTCATTCGAAACTATGTAAGACTTTCGTTCAGTCGAAATTTCTGTTCATCAGCGCCGACACCTAAGTGGTTGTTTTCGGGGTGTACGAAAAACGCTGCCCCAGTCATTCATGACTGGGTGTTTTGTCCTTGGTGTTTTGTCCTTCTCTTGTGTCTCGTCTTTGATTGCGCTGTTTTTCCAATTCGTAAAACATGTACCAACCAGCCCGTATTTGCCCTCTTCTGGAATTCATGACAGGTACGTAGAATTAAAGCTGAGGTATACAGATCTTTAGGTCACACGTTGGCTTCACTACGCCTAGCCCATTTTGTAGACAAACTTATAGTTTGTGCGTGAAAGTAAACGTTTATGCGTGAAAGTCCACACCACAAACGAAAAACTAATTCTCAACCTGACCACAAGCTAGTGTGAGAGAGAGAGAGAACTTTATAGCGATGCAGCACTAACTAGTGACGTCACTGTGGTCACGTGACTCAAATAGCGCGTTCCGGCCTTGCATCCACACCGAAGGCAGACTCGCGCGCCCCTATTCATGTAAAAAAAAAAGTTAAAAAAAACAACAGTGGAGCGGCTGTCTTCACCAAACGGAGAAAGCGCTGCATCCGCCGTTTCTCACGGATGTCAAAGACGGTTGTCTTTTTGTTTCTATTTATTTTTTAAACGGTGCTCACTCCTAAGTTGTTCCTAGCGGGTTCGCTAACGTTTCGCCCACGCCCGTGCTACGTGCACGGGGCGAAAAAAAAAGAAAGAAAAAACGCTAGACTCCGAACGGCGTGTTGCCCTAGGGCGCGGAGAGAAGCCGGTATGTGCTGCTCTGCGGAAAGTTTGCACACGCAGCCTGCAGGCTGTGCCGGCGGTGGCCGCCGCCGCAGCCTCCGGCGGCGCTGCCGAAGCACGCTGGGCCGTGTCCCCGGCCAGCGGCGTTCGGGGAGGCCGGCCAAACAGAGGGACCATGCAAATGAGCGCCCATTTGCATACGCGACGAGCAGGGCTCGCATCCGCGTTACAATCAGCCGGACGGCTGAAGAGGTGGGGGGAGTACCCCCGTCCATTCTAGCCACCCCCCCCCCCCCCCCCCCCCCCCGTTTCTCTTGCGAAAGCTACAACAACCAGGCCCTCTCGACGGCGTCCGATAGAGTGTGGCACAGCCAACCTCCGTGCATTTCACGTATCAGCGACGCCGCCATCCCCCCCTCTTCTACACCACTTCACCGTCCACTGTTCTGGTCGGTAAACTCTGCCCGGCAGTCCGGAGAAGCGCCGTGTTGTTTCTAACTCGCTCTGCATACACACGCGAGCACGCGCGCGAGATGCTGCGTCGCTGGACCCAACGACGTGGCCGGCCAGACATGATGGCCAGGTGCGCCCCTTTGCGCGAGACCGCTTCTCAAAGAAATGGACGGGGCGACCGGCTTTTCCCTCCGCCCGCCCGCTCCGCGCTGCTTGCTTCGAACGCTGTCGCTTCGAAAGAGTTGCTCCCGCCATCCTCCTCTCCCCTCCTGCGCCTCGCCTCTTCCTTCTCCTTCTCCTCCTCCTCGACGCATCCCCATTCTAACCTCCGTCCTTTCTTTGAAGCGTAGATGCGTCGGTTATGAAGTAGCAATAGAAGCGACGGGATGAAAGGCACCTCGAGTCGCTTCAGTCGCACATCGGCGCGACTAGGCGTACGCGGCGATAATAACGCTAATGGCCTGACGTGTTCCAAGGCTCGATCTGGGCACGGCACGCAGCACTGGGCGAAAGTGCAGATCAAGCGAAATTAATTTTGGCAAAGAGCGCTGGCTTGTAGCGTTTTCAGTCCGGAGGAAAGAGTTGAAAAAAAAAAAGGAGCCAGAAACTGGGAACCTTCACCTTTTAGGCAAAGTTAGTGGGGGCCGACGCCATGCAGTTCCGAGATGGGAGGGGCGGAAAAATGGTATAGCGACTGGTGGCGAATGTAATTCCTGATGTAGCAAAAAGTTAGCACTGCTGTCATGCCACCTATGAATGCATTATTTGAGTATAATTTGCGGCAAGGGTGAAATACAGAGCTTTCTTTTTCGCTTTATTTGCCTCAACCGATTACACCAGCTTGGGAAGCAGTGTAATCAATAAAGCCACACAAATACTACGCTTTAATAAAAACAAAAATAAAAAATATAGTTTACAACGTGAACTTAAGCCAGAGGGCATTAGTTTAGTTTGGCTTGGTTTATTGTGGTTTAACGTCCCAAAGCGACTCAGGCTATGAGAGACGCCTTAGTGAAGGGCTCCGGAAATTTCGACCACCTGGGGTTCTTTAATGTGCACTGACACCGCACGGTACACGGGCCTCTAGAATTTCGCCTCCATCGAAATTCAGCCGCCGCGGCCGGGATCGAACCCGCTTATTTCGGGTCAGCAGCCGAGTGCCATAACCACTGAGCCACCGCGGCATTAGTTTGGCACGAACAGTCTTAAAGAGGCTCTAAAAGGTAGAGCGTTTGAAACCCTTGCGCAGTCGTAGTGGTAGCAACCGTCGCACTTTGAGGCGGCTGGAAGGAAGAAATAAGGAAATTCTTTTCGCGTTAACATCGATTGCGTCATTGAGTTTGTTATATACATTTGAAGCCGGGTTTGCGTTTTGCCCTGGCCATGATCTCCATCTTCCGTCGAAAGTAATTCCCGAATTTCCCAGCTAATTCCTAAAATTCCTTAAAAACTCTTTTAATTTAAATCCAAAATTCTCTGAAAAAGAGAATTCTCTGAATGGATCATCCCTATTCACACATACCCAGCTATTTCTTGTAGGAAAGCCGCAATGTTTAAGTGTCTGCAGTTAAGGACAATAAAATGGTTGCTGGGCACGAAAAAAGAAAGAATAAGGAAAAGCGAGATGCGCTTATCTGTTCAGTTCGTTGAGTTGCAAAGGTAGCAGCCAATACAGCCAACGCACCGCAAGACACCTTCCTCCTGTTGAGATCTCTCCCAACTGTCAGTCCCTGACGTCACCATCGCCGTCAGAAGTCCCTTTCATTCGTGTCGGCAGCGCGAGCAAGTGTTGCCATTGTTCCCGAGGCATTGAGTGACGGATGTTTCTCAGTCTGAATTAGCTTGTGACATTGACTTTGCTTGCAGCTCTGACTAACGTGCGCGGGGGTAGAGTTTTTCTTCGCTCGCGTCTATGCGGTAAAGAATAGGTTGTTTCATATTCTTGTGTCGCTCTTTTCTTAGGCAGCACGCCACAGACTCTCTTGGAAAGCACTCTTGCAAAAATGAGTACACATCTCACATATATTTGTTGAAGCATTTGAATGTGCCTACTCGTTCACGCCATTTTGGCGATCGCGCTGTCAAGAATTCTCAATGCTCATTTATCCCGCTCATACATTCTTTCTTGCCAAAATTTTTCAGCAGTCGCTCTATAGTGCCTTATTACATTAGACTGAAAAGTCGGGAAGGTGTTCCGATTCCAAAATACGCGCATACTCGTTCTACTTGAGACTTCTGAATTTTTTTCACAAACAACCTAATTCACGGAAGTCATCATATTTTCACATCTTACCTTCTTACTATCGAATGATTCGCTTTCAAGAGCTTAACACAAATTTCGACACTCATTGTCAAGTTAAACAAGCTACTGCACATTTTTACGCTCGGCTGCTCGCCATCGTAAACAGCAAAGCTCAAGCTGCGTGTGTACGGATTACTTCATAGCGCCACACAAAGCCCTCAGCTCATAAAAGTAGAAGGGCCAAGCGCTACCTTTAATCATGAGTTAACCAGCCCCAAAGCAGGTGCTGCTTAAATTGAGTATATCGTCATCGTCATCAGCCTAACTACGCCCACTGCAGGGCAAAGGCCTCTCTCATATCTATCCTATTAACCCTGCCCAGTGCCAGCTGAGGCTCCTTATCCCCGCAAACCTCTTAATCTCATCCGCCCACCTAAGTTTCTGCCGCCCCCTGCGACTCTCTTGCAATCCACTCCGTTACACTTAACGACCATCGGCTAGCTTGCCTTTGAATTATATGCCTTCGGATTACGTAATTATTTCATGGCTGCTGACGAGACAAGCTGCGCACTGCCCAATAGGTCATTGTCTAAGGGTGTAACTTTACTCTCACTGATGCAAAATTACCCAATTCCTCTTCTAAAACTTTTCTCTCCTCTCTATCTCTCTCTCTCCGTGGTTCTCTACTCTGATGAGTGGTATTGGGAAATTTTTAAGGCAAAGAACAAACTCATCGTGCAGGAAGATGTAGACAAAAAGATAAACAAGATAATAGGGTTGGGTTCGGTTATGGGGTTTAACGTCCCAAAGCGGCTAAGGCTATGAGAGACGCCGTAGTGAAGGGCTCCGGAAATTTCGACCACCTAGGGTTCTTTAACCTGCACTGACATCGCACAGTGCACGGGCTTCTAAAATTTCTCCTCCAAAGAAATTCAACCGCCGCGGCCGGGATCGAACGCGCGTCTTTCGGGCCAGCAGCCGAGCACCATAACCACTGAGCCACCGCGGCGGCTAAACAAGAAAAAAAAAAAACATGCAACTCAATGTTAATGCATATTCAGTAACACGCCTCTTAGGAGTGGTCGGATTACAACTTATACACTAAATAACATGCTCGAACCTGTTTAATCGTACCAATATTTCTCGGCGCAACCCTGTTGTTAGATATAGCGCGGGAAACACGGATCTAACACTTAAGTGTAATCTCTAAGCGCTTGTTAAGTCACCTATGTTTTATAGCTTTAGCATAGCCTCCTCTTCACTAAAATAACTTCTTCGTGAAACTAAGCGATCCACGCTCTTACTGCGAGGAGAATTTGGTAAGTTTCGCCTGCTTGCCTGTAACATTTCGTGAATAGATGGAAAGATGTTACATTCGAAGGAAAGTATGCTATGTCCTCGTCCCTAGAAGCAGATAACTTTACGATACAGCCCCCTACAAGAACGAAAGCCTCCGTCTTGCCTCGCGGCTGTTTTGCGAGATCAAAGAAAATCTCGAGGCTGAGTGCATCGTGTCCCTACACTCTAAACAAAAGAGTAAAAATGGAGTAAAGCTGTCTTCTAGCGCACAGCTTACTTCCTTTATACTCCCATATAGGTGTATTCGTGTTTAGAGTGTACAGTCGCGCTCAATATGAGCTGCAACGCAAGAAGTATGGCAGGAGCTCAGTTCTTGAAGCAGTGCGAGCACAGTGGTGCTTGAAATAGATGCCATTAGGTGTCATCCCAAGGAACAAAGTACACTGAATCTTTGTGCAAATTGGATGTTCTGGGTAATGTTGCATTGATTTACTATAAAGCAAAAAGCTCGGTTGGTTCACATCGGGCGCGTTGCAAGTCATACTGAGCGCGACTGTACATTCTAAACGCCAATACGCCTATATGGGAGTGAAAACGGAGTAAGCTGTGTGCTAGAGGACAGCTTTACCCCCTTTTTACTCCCTTCCGTTTAGAGTGTAGCGCACTCTTTTTGTGAACGGGAGTTAGAGCAGAGCTTACTCCCATTTTACACCTTTATGTTTAGAATGCACCATGAGACCATCGGTGCAATCCACCGCTGGTGCAGCAACCGCATTCGTTCTTCTAGGGGCACGCGCTGGAACACGCGCAGCGTTGGCAGATTGCATCGGTGCTGATGAGAACCATATAAAAGAGAGCAAATTCCATAGTTGCCCCACTTGGTGATAAAGTTTCTAAGCAGTAACGAAGTGTTTGAGGACGGCGTCACGAAAGATGGAGAGGAAGACGATAGGCTTAGTATTTAGGGAACGAAAGATGAGGACACGGTTTAGAGAACAAATGCCACTTTATATCCTCGCATAATTTAAGACGAGGCATTATACTCGAGATGGAGATACACTGGCACAAGTAAAAAAAATAAGCAATCACGTCTTCGATATAAAGAGTGAGAACCAAGAAAAGGCAATCGTAGTCGAGGGCAGGGACCAGACGGACCTCCGTCGAAGATGTTTTCGTTCAAAGGGTTGAGAAATTTGAGATATAAGGTTAGGAACATTTTGCGGGATACAGTGGCCGCTGCTGGCACAATACCGGGATAATTAGTGATCACTAAGAGAGGATTTCATCTCTCAGTGGACAATGTTTTCTTGATGATAATTACCACCACGCGTAGATTTGGAAACAACTTTCCCACCGTTCCGCTAAGTTTCGCCGCTCCTTGAATTTTTTTTTTTTAAAACATGCACGCTACCATCCATTAGCATCCATGCTTCCAAAGCGACGGTACGACTAAGAGCCTGCTTATTCGCTGGTCGATTCGCTCACAGTTTTTTCGCAACGACAAACAACGCAATCAGAGACTACATTACGCAGCAACGTCGCCCTCTAATCCCGGTCGCTTCGTTAATAGTGCCTAACTAAACTAATTACTCGTACAACCTCCAACGACCCTGACCCTTGGAACGCTCTCGTCGCCGGCACTTCAACGTTGCACGCGATGGAGGGGCAACACATGAGAGTCCGCGTATCATTTCTACACGCCTTCTGTCGACAGCGTGCTTGAGCAACATCACATATTAAGTTATGTGCATTTCGTCACGCAGCCGCAACTCGCCACGCTCACGCACAATCAGCGATTGTCCATAACAAGCAACGCAAGCGAATACACCGATTTTGTGCTTCAGCCACCAAAAAAAAAAAAGAAAAAAAAAACGAAACTGAGCCCATGTCTGCACTTGCGCAAAACCACGATGCCCTGCTTTCAGTTTTGTTTGTTTTAAGCGCGAGCATATCATCGAACGCGCCAGCGCTCCGAGCCGTCGTCTGCTTGAAGCGTTCATCGTCTGCTAGCCCCGGTTGGGGGGCGCCATTGTTGTTGTTGTTGTCGTTGGCGCTGCTGCTCTTGTTGTCGTAATTGTTGTCGGTGGCTGGGATGGTTGTGCTTTTGACGTCGGGACGCGGCACAATGGGCGGTCGCGATGCCGAGCAAGCTGTTTCGAGCCCTCCCCCAAGGTTCTCCGCTTCATCTGACGCCAAGCGGTGAAAACAATCAATCACGGGCTGAGCGAGCGAGCGGCTGCGTTCAGAGCGGTAGAAAATGCAAACAGACGGCACTTCCCCCGATCCCCCCCCCCCCCCCCCTCCCCTCTCCCCGAATTTCTCTTCGCTATCCGTTCATTCTTCAAGTCCGGGCGTCCAGGCTTACTCCAACAGGACGGCGCCGCAACCTTGGGCGCCGTCAGGCGCAGACATCCGCTCGCTGCCTTCGCTCTCCTCTGGTGTTTACTTTTACTTTTATTTTTCGGCTCAAAAACATACAGAAATGGCTTGTCTGTTTTTCGATTTTCTTTAGTCCAGCGCCGATTGGTAAAGATTTCTGCAGATTCTCTCTGTGGGAGGGTATAAACCGCTACATTTTATTGACTTTTTAACCAAGAAAGGCTAGCATTTTAAAACCATGCGTTTGCATAGCATTACGACCTTCGTTGCCTTATGCGCCGTAAAAACCTACAGAAGTAAGAAACACCTAGCTGTGATAAACACAGTTTATTGACTTTATGAGAAAGAAAGACGCGCATTTTTGTCCCTGTGTTAGCCGCGTAACGGCCTCGAAAGCTTATGCGCCGTAAAACTCCTAACTAGCAGACGCGCCCTTAGGAACTTTTCTTAATGTGGGAGTTCTGACGCCTGATCGATGCCATCGTCAACGTTGCCATGGTAACAACTATCGTTTCGCACTTTATTAATACATTAGCATGAAAAGGGTCTCTTCAAGCGGATACAGCGACCGCTGTCTGTCAGCAGCCAGTGGAAAGCCTACGAAAGAGCCTCGCATATAATGAAATCTAGTGCGTCAACCTCGCATGCAGCGGACCTAAGTATGCCTTTTCGGATACAGCGAGCTTCGTGTGGTAACTTCGCATATAACGCATTTTCTTGTGCTACTTCGGATATACCGAACCTAAGTATGCCACTTCGGATATAACAAACTTTATTGTGTAAACCTCGGATATAACGAATGCAGCGACCAGTCCAGAGCACACACCAGCGTCGGAGCGTTCAGCGCTTGTCATCTTCTTCCTTAAGCGCCTTTCAAACGTTTAGAGTATGATAACTTCGGACTCAAACTCTGACTGAAGTAAGGTAACGGTGTGGGAATATTCGAAAGTTTTCAACGGCGAATAGAATATCTCTCTGTTCGGTTCGTCGCCTCAAACAAAACACTGCATTTCGAAAATCATTCGAAAAGAATGCGATATCGGCTCAAGTTTTCGAATACTTTTCGCATAGCTGGCACGAAGTTCGTATAATGCGCGACGCAGTCTTCTTTCACGACTTCTTCAAAAACAGGTTTCATTCCTATGCCGTACAGCATGCTGAAAGATCCCGTTACGCTCAATTGCACCCAAACCTATAGCAACCCCAACAAACACGCCGGCACTCAAGAGGCACGAACTGACGTCCCAGAACGCGTCACATGGGTTCTGCAACAATCTAAAGCGTGTTGAGCGCCCTGACTCGCACGTGTTCGAGTACAGCGAGCCACCATCTACCCGCCCCCGATGTGCACTGATCCGAATCCAAGTTCGCGGCGCCGAAAGCTCGGGCGATTTACCAAGCGTTAAAACGCACTAACGCGCCATTATACTTGCGCCGAGAGCGTGCATTCGAGACGCCGTTCTAGCGTTGTTACGGTGCTGCACCGGCAAATTTTTCAGCCACTCCTAACGGGGTTGCCACACAGCGGAACGCGCCCGCCCTCAAATCGCCTTCGCAAATGGTTTGGGCCAGCTGGCGCGATCCCAACGCGCCGTGAGACGTAAGAATGAGTGAAGACCAATTCACGGCGCTTGGCACCTGTTCAAGCGGCTCTAAGAAACGTAATCGTCGCTTTTTGCTTACTATACTTACTATACCAGCCATGCTGAAACTACTGAACAAAAGGTATTCATCGTATGTGCCGCTTACGCCATTTATCTAAGCTAGGCTCTGCTATAGTTTAGCAACAGCTCAAGACGATTTTCCCGTGCGGAGACCAGCTGCCTCGCCTTAACCTTAATAACTGCTCAGGATGGTCGTGCTCCTAACGACCGAAAAATGAATGGCTGCTATCTATGCTTCTTTTTTTTTTTTGTCGTTTTACTCAGACTCCTGTAACTATATCCGACTGAGAGATGCGCTTAATTAGTTCGTATTTTGCGCACATTCGCCGTATTTAACTGATCACTGCGACATATAAATGAGAGGATCTGAAAATGAACAAGCGCGCTTTGAACATAACGTAGTTAATGGGCCGCGCTCCTCAAGCGTACACTATATATGCTCATCGGAGCATTGACAGGAATGTATTGAAAGAGAGCGCTGTTTCAGCGGTGTGCCTTTGTGTCGATTGTCTAGGATTCGGTAGATAAGCGGCCTTTGTTCAGGGCTGGCGTTCTGACTAACTAGTATCGACTTGGAGTAATTAAGTGCAGCGTAGGCGCGGCTGGATAGTAACAGCTCTTACGTATGAACGTTTCTGTGCTGACACATGAGCTTTACATCACAGCGCACCCTCAATAACCCGGTTTTCGTGGGAAAGGTCGGAACACAGGACGGCGCAATCGATCACTCAGTCAAGCACATAAAAAAAATAGAAACGATTTGCGTACGATCAACGACGAGTGCAGGAAGTTCGTGTCCCGGAGGTCCCGTGACTGAAAATTGTCATGAAGGTCCCCTGACGCGAAACAGATTCAGTATAACATTAAGCCGCGGGAAGGACTCTAAATGTCCCAGGGCAAATGATTGCCGTGTAAACGAACGCGTTGCTACTGGGCCCAGCTAAACAAACAAGTATACGAGCACGACAAAAAATAACACAATGAAATCGCAGATTCACGATTCATTTTTTTTTTCTGGTTCAGATTGACAGGAAACCATCGATGGAGTCGAAGAATGCAGCTACAAGGTAAAAGAAGGATGGGCTCGGGAGACAGCGCTCTCAAGTCTTTATCATATATGAAGGGCAGCTTACTGGGTTTGTGTCCTCATACCTACCAAACAGACAGCAGGGGAAAACGCGGCGTGCACTCCTGCCCTCGGAAAGTGTGTTTCACGTGTAATAACAATAAAAAAAAGGAAACGCCGCAGAGCATATATACGGCACAAACGGCACGCCGCTACATTTTTCGCCCCGGAAGTCCGGGAACAGAAAAGCAGGCCTCTTGTTCCGGGCATTGTTTTAACGCCTGCCCCGTTCCTGCGGAGATGCGTGTCTATTAAAGACTAACTATACACATACCACATTTCTCGTCTGGCTTATCTTTCGTTTCGTTCGAAAGTGCTTTCATTTCGACGCCTTGGAAGACCGTTCTTCATCGCGTCTCTGGCTTACATCAATTGCAGCCCAGCTGAGAAGTTGATTCGATTTTTTCCGCAGCCGCTTTCCTCGACCACGTCCGAAGCAATGGCTGTCGTCCCGATCGCGGGGCAGAGCAGGAAGGCGTGGAAGACGGGCAAAGGTTAGCTCCGGAAACGGTTTCACGTCGTCCGATGCGCCAGCGGGGAAGAGGGAGAGGCGCTGGAGACGTCATCGGAAAATGAAGCGGCGCCCACTGCAGCGTTGCTTTTTTGTTTGTTTGTTTCTTTCGGCCAACAGACGTCACTGAGCGAAAGCAAAAGGGTACAGGCGCGCGTGGTGAAGCGTGAGGCTGCGCCGCTCGCCGGCCATTTGGGGCGCTCGCTTTGGGATCCCGGGGTCCGTGGAGGAAACGAAGGGGAGAGAGAGACAGTTTAGAGGAAGGGAGAGAGGGAAAAACGGTGCCGGCAAGGGCCCCAAGGCAGGCCCACCTGGGAAATTAGGCGGACACGAGGAGCGGAGCCCTCCTCCGTTCCCCGCTGCTGACGGGAGCCTGCTCGCCATAGCACACCGCGCGCGCAGCAAACCGTCCGCGGCAGTTGGGGAGGCGCTCTCTGCTTCCAAGGCTCGAAGCGCCCGGGAATCCGGAGCGCGCAGCACATTCCGCGAGTGCCTCGGACCCACAGGTCTGAACCAGCGGCTGCTTCTTTCTCTACCTCTCTCCCCCTTTCTCTCTCTCTCTCTCTTTTATTTCCTTCTGTTCTTGCTTCTTTCCCTTTTTACGAGAGGCGCGACGTGCGCAAGAAAAGCGCAGGGAGAGCGTGAGCGGAACGCCAAGTCTTCTCTTTCTTCCACTTCGGCCCGTTCTTTTTTTCTTTTCACCTCTTCGTCCTATCCTTCGAGCTCCTCCTTAAACGGTGAATCGCGCCGACAATGCTCGTTGAGCGCCGCAACCTCGGCGGGGCCCCCCTTTCTATCCTTTGACGAGCGGAGGCGAGTACGAAACGGGCTCTCTACCCTACGCTGCTGCTTGCCGCCGCTTCCCTCCTCTTTCTTTTAATCGTACTATTCTACTTCAAAATCCAACCCTCTGTATACTGCTTCCCCGCGGTACAGTCGCTGATTGACGCCGATTCCTGGCTTCGGGTGCGTTGCCCGGTCGCCTCGGGAGGCGGTGCGCTTGTGAACATTCTCCGTGACTTCGTACGCGGACCCTTCCCATCTGTGGTTTCTTGAGACTCCGGATAAGTCTATAAAGTCAGCTCGAGGTCTTGTATATTGTAAGGCGCATGAGGAACATTCTTCTTTCCGGCCACCGAAACAGTGTGTCGTACGCAGGTCCTACATTCAGCTGTGAGAAGTTCATTTAGGTGGCCCGGGAAGTGAGCGCTCTCGATGTGATTCAAGTAGGCTAAGGGCGTGCCGGCCTTGGTCAGGGGAAGCGAGAGACGCGATGAGGGGGGGGGGGGGGGGGGGGGTACTACCTTTATCACTTCGTTCAGATACAAATAGAATTCGCGCAACTACAAAAAGAAATTTAACTAAGATGATGACACATGTGCTGTGTGTGGTAGACCTGTAGAAACGATTGAACCCCTCATACTGAAACGGGATGGTATCCGTCCGGATGTCGATGCAGGCACAGTCGCTCTTCCTTAGGCCCTAGGGTTTAAAGATAACAATGGTCATGTAAATACGTCTGCGGTGGAAGTTAGCAAAAAGCGAAAGGAAGATTGGTGGCTCAAAAGTAGAGAGGTGACATAAGGTTAGAAGTGTAGGAAACAGTATTACAGAAAATGGCGAATTTTAATAGCAATTTACCGCACAGTTAGACATAAATAAAGAAAAAAAAATCCGAGCATGGTGGCAACTGCCAGCGCCCCGTTTCAAAGAGGACGTGCCTATCTTCCTTCCATTCACCCATCCGTCCCGGAGAGGGAGCTACCGCATGACTATGCGCAAGAAAATTATATAAAAAAAGAAAACACATGATTTAACGTTTGCGAGCGCACATTTCCGAACCGTCGAAGCACCCTAAGCGAAGCAGGGCAAAAGGTCCAGGACAATTTCCTCTTGGGCCGCGAGATGTGGCTCGTTACGCGTCACCAGCGCTTCCAAGTCTCTTGAATAGGAGAGTAAATCTCGTGCTCACCCCTCCGAAAGTTAGGACTTCCATGGATCCTACGAGAACGCCATCAGCAAAGCTCAGGCGCGAACGCCTAACTAGGGGCTCTTTACTTCTCCTTGCAGCGATCGTTGTTCAGGGGGACGTCCGGCTGCTTTGCTGACAAAATGGCCAACTGTTTACACGCTAAACTAATCAAAGCTGTCGTTGAGCTGTTTCCTGTCAATTGCGTGTGGCTAAGACTGTCACGTGACTAGTCACGTGACCGGAGAGGGCTCCGTATAACAGCTCTCGCGGTAAAACTGACGTGAGCTGTGTTCTCGGATGCACTACCGCTGGCTTCTACCGATGGTTCCTGGCGAGTATTATGCGCGCGAAGTTCTTTTTTTTTTAATGCTTACACGGGAACTTCACCGCGACTGGCTGGAATTCAGAACTTCCTGCCTACGTAAGCCATAACATGGGCACTAATTCAAAACGTTACGCTGCCAGATGCCAGAAAATTTTTAGCGAGGAAGATGGAACTGCAATAACGGCCATGAATGTTCAGACAGTCAGAAGCGATGCGGAAACGACATCGGCTGAAGAAAACTAGCAACGCAGTTTTTGCACCCGTTCTGCACGTTTCCCTTTGCTCTCAGTTGATCCGTAGAGCTGTTCTCCGGTTTAAAGCTCATATGCGACTTCGTCGAAACTATTTGCCTTTTTTTGTTCAAATTCGAACGGAGCTGACGTCTAGAAAGACGAGAGCGTTTGGATCCGAGACTGCGTAACTTTGGGTTCCTGCCGAACTCCGAGTGTTGTTTTTTTACTTTTTTTTTAAGATAGCATTTCACGGAGACAAGCAATCGTCTACATCTCACAAGCTCTTCCCGCATCACTGTATCGCCTTGGCCGGACGTATTGCGCCTACCACGAGAATCGCTACTCCATCATGCCCTCGCGTCCGCGCTTCTCGCTTTTTATTTCCGTCTTTTTCTGTTTGAATTGGAACCTTCGTGCAATGCAAACCAAAGCTCCGATCCTTTCTATCTTCTTTGCGTCAGCCATTTAAAACATATTAGCATAGAAAGGAAGTTGCAGGAAACGGTCTTTTAAAGAACATACCTACAAATAACAACGCACTCGGGAGGTGTATTCGACAACGCAACAGCCGATGAAAGCTTAGCAGTAAATCTTAGACGATTTCACCAATCGTGACCAAGCATGAAATCTCCCGAGAAGTGGCTACTCATTATTTATTTTCAGCTTCGTCTCACAGCTGGGTAAGCCGCCGGAACTGCTTTTTTTTTTTCATGCGCTGATATAGAACGACTTGCCGACGCAAATGTAGGCGTTATTGCTTGATCACGAAGGTCTCTGAATGTTCGCGGGCCGTCTGTTTCTTTTTCTTGTTTTTAGCAACAATACTGGTGTCTTGAAGATTAGCTGTGGAGAAGGGCTGTTGACACTGGAAAACCGAATGCCCAGGAGGCGATTTACATAACGCCCTCAGTATGAAGACAGTCCCAAAACAGTCTCACAGCTCCGTTCCTGTTGGTCGGCCCTGACCGCCCCCTAACCGTGGTCAAGGCCAACGAATAGGAACAGGGCTTTTCAGAACGTCTTTAGATTGCGAGCGTTGCGTAATCATGCACCAGGTCTCTGAGTGATTAAGCATGCTGTCTGGCGTGGCATTTAAAACCCGTTCCGGTCTTTCCGCTAAAAAATATTCTATAGTCATGAAAAATAAATTAATAAATGCTGCACATAACTGCGTACAGTCACTAAGAAAAATTCACTCGATGCGAATTCGCGCCAAAAAAAAAAATACTTGGACGCGGTAAAGCAAGCAAGTCAATGAAAAGCGTAGAAACACGATGGGACATGCGTATTCCATCCGCTGGTGCAAAGACCAGCTGATTTATTCCAGGTGGCGACACAGGCATAAATTCTTTTCCGAGAAGCTACATGCCGCAAACTTTTGTCCGCAGTTGTACATCAGCGCTTAGCCAATGTGCGTATTTTGGAGCGTTAGCTCTACTTAGCTCCTTCCCCGGTTTTACGGCGACGTCGGTGACGTCTGCAAACCAGGCTACCTTGGCAACACGCAAAGCTTGTGCTCGTCCGGTGAACTGCGCTCCAAGAGCTGCGGCGCAATCGCAAGGCTGCCATCGCTGCCCTAAATAAATAAAAACGACAAAACCAAACATTTAATTCTAAAAAAGAAACATTATTCGATTTCGCACCAAAACTAACGCTCAAGCATTCACGTGGCACGCTCGTAATCATCGATTTCTCAGTTTTTTCCCGGTGTATGTACTATATGTTTGTACATATTCTGTTCTGAAGTGAAATTTCTTCTCCCCTCTACTCTATCGCGAAGCTAAGGTTGAGGTAATTAAATAAGTAAATGTGGCTGCGGTATGTTTACGGTTGTACGGAGCGGTAAGAGCTTCAGATCGCGAATAACCACACAATTCACGGGGCCGATAATTCAAATTTTGAGCGCCGAGTTGTTACACCAACTGCCTTTACATACCCGTAGCCAACAACCTAAACTGCTCATCCATTGTCTCAGAAAGCGAGCAGCACTGATGCCGCGGCGGAAACAAAAATTGATGTATACACAGTCATTGTATTGCAGAATTTTTTTTTTAATTTCCCAATGCGAGCTAAAATGAACGCTTAATGATCATGAATCACTGCTCAGTGATAAGTTGGCTATCAGCTGCCTGCACGGCTTAAATTTCAAATTTATTTAGCATCAACAATGATGTTACAGAACTCGTGATGCAACGGGGTGCTAGCAAAAAGCCTGTAACGGCTTGACAAAGGCTAGCACCCCGTTCACAGAGCAATACAGCAGTGGACAAAAAGTGATAGCGATATAAAGAAAAGCAATATATATATATATATATATATATATATATATAGCGACGGCTTTACATAATCATAAAAACACGTTAAGTGATAGGGCTAACATTGCGGGTTCATAATTGTAAGTGTTAATGTCTTGAGTAATTACACATACACTGATTAATAGATCACTTGGAGGTGTTATCAGAAGAGTTAAGAGCGTGTGGTAGTGTGTACATCAGCATTTGGCGGCCATAGTTAGTACGGGTGTGAGGAATCTTCCATGTCTGACTGCTTCGTGTGCTATATGCTTTCGCAAATGGAGACAGGGTCGCAAGGTTTTCAAGGAAAGGGTCATTATTTAGATGAAAGGCATGATGACGTTTTAACAGAAGTGCATTGAACAGGTTCGGTAATGGTTGTAATCTAAGGTCATCAAAAAGAGGTTTTGTGTGGGCGTCATTGGGTTCATTTGAAATAATTCTTACAGCTTTTTTCTGCAGTCGATAGATTTTGGACAAGTTTGTGTACGTTGTTGTGCCCCATATCAAGTAGCAATACGATAATGTGGATGTGAAAAGGGAGTTATACAAAAGTAATTTAATGTGCTTACGAAGAAAGTTACGAAAACGTGCAAGAATACCAACTATTCGGGATAGTTTGGAGTGAACGAGGTCAGTATGTGCGTTCCACTGCATATTCTCATTAGGTAAGCGTTGCTATACGCCTTTCTGAGAAGCGCGCAAAGCGCGTGATATATGCGTTTGTTACGACTAAGCAAAAGATAGCGAGGAAGAAAAAAGTCGGCAGAGACTCTTAAGCCTGCTTACGTGGGAGAAGGCGTAAGCCTGCCCGCTCACATCGCGAACGCAGTCGCCGCGCTCTGCGGCGTGATGTAATCCGATGCCATACATATGCTGGCAATTCTACCTCTGCATGGCTCTACGTAACCGCCGCCGCGACGCAGCCACGCCCCTTTTGATCGCGCTAACTTCGTGAAGGAAGTCGCCGCGGCATCGCGGCCCGCGCTCCATCTTAAGGTTATGCTCGATAGCTAATGGGTTAATGCCCATATATGCAGAATCGGTCTTTCTCTACACTTAAGATTCGTATATCCCTGGAAGTCCTCATACCGCTCCTCCTGGCGCAGTGCTGCAGTGGGGCAGCGGTTAAGCTGTGCGCCACTGCCCAGGATGGCAGGTGCTGCCACTGGTGGGACTTGCGCGATCCAGATTGCACGGGAACCAGGTTGCTCTTCCCGAGCAACCTCGCGTGACCAGTCATTAATTTAACTGCCACCTTGCAGGTTGCATGAGGCAGCCATCTTTTATGAGTACCGTTTGAGCGACTGCGCACACAGGTTCACGTTGCAGCTCAGTGTGGCATCCGTGGAATGGCGGTCAACGCGGAAGCTGACTGCGCGCTTAAAGGGAAGCTGAAACGGTTTTTTGAGAATTCGAGGTTATTCAAGAATTGGAATCTATCAAGCTTATTCATATAAAGCATAAAAAGTATTTTGCACTAGCATTTAAAATGGTGTCATAATCATCGATTAATACAGCGACGATGTTTAGTGTTCTTCTCACTACGTTGGAGGAGTGCGAGGAAACTCGACAGCGACGTCATTGTTGCCGAAATTTCAGATGTCCGCTGCTTACGCCTGCATGCTCCTGTGCGTCGTCAGATGGCGCCAAACAATGTATCGTGAGCTTCACCTTCGATGTCGTCGGTTTTCTTGCATGGAATAACCGTTCCTGCACTGCAAACGTAGTGCCGTTATACGTGACGTCATTATCGGGGCCTCTGCCCGTCGCTGTGCACTTCAGAGAAGCCTGAACGCCGACGACGACTTTATTCGGTGATTACGCCATCATTTCAAATACTAGAGCAAAATGATTTGGCAGGCTTTACTGCACGTTTCGCGCATTCGGCAACCTTAAACTCATCGAATTCTAAAACCGCTTCAGTAGCCCTTTAATGGCCACGCCATGCGCCGCAAAGACCGTCTACATCAGCGGCCTGGTACGCAAGTGTGCCTTGTAGCCGTTGACAGCGCCGGTTCTACAACATCCCCCCGTTCCACAGAGCGCTGGAAAGATAATTGAACGTGAACGAGGCCGACGAAGAGGCGACTGAAATCACGTCGGATTGCAGCGACCCGTCGGGATTTTTGCTGGAATAGGATATGTTAAGCTGTTAATGAAGCCGTCTGTGATTTTGTTTTCTCAGAGACAAATTTAAAAAAAAAAAGCATGATTTAGAATTCGGAATACTTGTGCTGCCGGATGAACAAGCCTAGATTAACGTGAATAGGCGATGTCACACAAGTTTTGGCACCAACAGTTGTTATCTATGCACTGGTATAGTGGGGTATAGAATGGTGTGCTCTGTTGCGGCATGGTACGGAATGGCACGGTGTAGTGTGGTATGGTATGGTGTGATGTGTTATGGTATGGTATTCGTGACGGAAGCCAATAGCTGTTGGCTTCAGTGATGTATATTATAACGAGCACCTCTTTTTCCTTCACTTGTATGCTTAATGACATGGTGTGGTATGGCATGGCGTGGTATGGCATGGCGTGGTATGATATAGTGTGGCATGGTATGGTACGGTATGGTATGGTATGACAAGTTTATATTGTGGCGGAGCTGTATGCGGGCAATGAGAGACGCCGTATTGGAGAACTCCGGCTTAAGATCACGCGATTTCTTTAACGCCCTCTAGTATCGCAAAGCACAGGGCCGTCTTTTGCGTTTCGCCTCCATCGAAATGGGACTCGCTATGCTTTTAACCTTTGTCAAAAATAGAAAGCACGCGCAGTTTGCTTCTGGACGATTGAGCGCGGTTCGTTTCGCGTGGCCGTCGTTCCAAAGCACTCAAATATGAGAGGGACTGTAGGGTTCGGTGCGTTGCTTTTTTATGTTTGTGTTTCACTGCAGACAGTGCGCGAGTTGGGCAAGGACCCAGACAGCTCGTTTTTCCGTCTGTTAATGCGCCCCGTTTCTCTCTTCGGCTGTTTACATTACCGGCACGAACATCACCGAGCCGCGCTGCATGCTTCCGACGGGCAGCCCGCTAGGAGACGTATCGTGTTCAGCTTAGCGGTCTACGGTTACACGCGCTATGCAAGGTATTACGCAATCGGGAGTCAAGGTGTGTTAGGGAAAGCGAAAAGGCCTGACATCACTGTTGGCGAATAGAAAGGCTCCAAAGTGATGTCACAGTGATGTCAGATTGGAGTTGCAGTTTGTGTATATTGTATTAAAGTGGTGGAGAGGGGTGCAAATGGCACGGTATTTAATCGTCATCGCACAACCGTGGAGGAGAAGTCGTCTTGGTGCTATGTGCGACGGCCCCAGGCTCGAGTAGCCGAGGAGTGCGATTGTGGTGCGGTCACGGAGTTCGTCTACTGCAGGTCACTGTTTATACTTCGTAAACACTGCTTGTGCGTAAGCTTTTTTTTTTTTAATTGATTCTCTCTCGAGTCTCCGTGGAGCCAGCCGGTCAAAAAATAAGATGACGGGAAGAAATAACCAATCATTACTGGAACTCTCACCCTCGCCCCTTTGTACCCTACTGCTCCTAAGCGTGCTACAAGCGCGCCAATGCACGACTTATGAAAGCTCGTGGGCTTTACAATGGCTGCCTTCAGACCGAACGTGTAAATACGACGACGATTACGAAAAGCCGAGCTTAATCTTGGCGGGCAGTCGGACATCTGGAGATGCACTGTGCGCTCGTTTGCGCCGCCAGCGAAATACAGCACGTCTCACAGTTAGAGGGAACACGAGAGCTGGTTAGACCGGCTCTTAACTCGAGAAAAGTGCGTTTCACCACGAACAAAAAAAGGGGGCGCAGCGAGCTCGAGATGAGGAACCTGAAACTGCCCTCCTGCTTCTGGGTGGAACCTACTTTTTCTCCACCTGAAAGGGAAACTGCATAGGTTTTAGAAATCAACGAGCTTAAGAGGGTCGAATGTGTGAAACTTGCAGGTAAAGCATGCGAATTCTTCTTGGGCTAGCGCTTGAAATAGTGCTGTAATCGCCGATTAAAATCCGGACGCCCTTCAAGCTTCTCCGCAGCGCACAACGCCAAGTGGGGGGCGCATGATGACGTCTTCGAAGGTAGCGGTACATTTCCAGCGCACAAACGTCTGCTTTGAAGGAAAAAAACCAACACAATCAAGGCAAACCCTGCCGAGAGTTGTTTGGGAGCCTCTACCGAGTCAGGGCAGGGTGTGGCTGACGACACTGGTAATTTAAAATCATACCTTCCGTGACGTCACACTGAGTTTCCCCGCACTCTTCTGGTGCATTGAGGAGAAGCGCAAAATTCAATCGTCTATTACGTCCCTATTTTAAATGCTAGTGCAAAAACACTTGGCACGCTTTACCTACAGCCTATATAGATTTGAATCCTTGAATATCGCAAAATTCTCAAAAAAGTGCTGCAGTTAAAGGAATATAGAGACTTGACTCTTGGGCGCGGGTTTTCTTCATTGTAATAATGTGTAACGCATTATTACACGTGAATTACCACGTGGTATTCTCCTATGACCGCTATACAATTTATAATCTCATTTATTTCTCGTGCTGTTTCGTTTTCGACAGATCAACGATGAATATGTCATCAAAGTATGGTTATAGGTCACGTGAGGCATGAATAAATTGCAATATAATCGCTGCTTCTGCATTCCTTGTTATTCCGCCTTTTGAGGAAGGCTGACATCCGCACTGTAGTGAATTATCGCGACAATATATCTCACAATTTTTCCATGCATCACGTGACATATAACCACTCACTGACGTCACACCCATCGTTCGGCTGTTGAAACCGTAACAGCATGACGGATAAATGCGATTATAAATTTTTTAGCTATCTTAGGCGAATACCACATGGTGATTCATGCATATTCGTGTCTTCCGCATCATTGTATAGAAGAAAGCATGCCACATAAATTAGGAGTATATATTCCTTTAAAAGTAGGTTTAACCATTTCTACTGTTCCCTCTAAGTATGAAATATAGTGTACGTTTCTCAGCAGCGCGCAAAAGAAAGCTCAGACCCGGGAGAAAACTCAGCTTTCTCACTGTTGCCGGGGGACACACACTGCTGGCCCCAAGGGAAGATTCGGAAATAAAATAAGGTACAAAACGCGAAAGAGTTGTCAAGAAAAGGCAGCGAAGAACATATAGAACAAAACGCGTCGCCTAATGTGCTGCAAGTGCTCGTACGACGATGCGACGGGAAAGGCCATACAAACCTCGCGCGAAGCAAAGCGTTAGCGTGCAATTTATTCATAAGGGCCGAATGCAACAGCCACAGCAAAAACTGCGCCGACGGACAGTTCCCGCGTGCAATTTAGGTCGCCATCGTTTACGGCATATGAAAGAGTGCATCGGAGCCGGCTCTGCAGCGCACACGACAGGGCGTTGCTGCGTTGCGTACGCTAACAAGTTTAGACTTTGCTTTTGGCACGTTAAGGCACTTTCTCCCGCTCCTACAAAGCACCCCGCCGTGTACAACATCAGCGCCGTGTAGACGGGGCATCCTTGTCAAATGACGGCATTCACTCAACGACATCAGCACGTCCGCCCAAAAGTTTCTCGAGGCCCCATCGTTCCCATAACTGCTCCCCAGGCTTCTCATCCAGCGTCCGTATTAAGAGAGAGAGAAAGGGAGTTGAGATAGGAGGAAAGGGGAAAAAGGAATTGAGGGAAACCGGCACGGAGCGAGCGCCGCTCACTTCGGGCCGCCGGCCGGGCTTGGCGCAAAACAAAAGGCGACCCGATTTTTCAGCCCCCGCGTGGCGAACTAGGCCGTACATCTTGTCCGGAACGCCGGCGCTGCCACGACGCCCCGGGCCCCCCCTCTGGGCCGCCCCAACTTCTGACGCAGCGCAGCGCCCAAAAAGAATGCGCCAAAGCGGGAGAAAAGAATACGACACGGCGACGACGGGCAAAGCCGGCGCGTCGTGTAGTCGACGACGACGAGAGCAGACGCTCTCTTCCACAGTGGTGTTTGGTCGTCCGGGCCGCCTTTTGCTTGGCGTCCCTAAAACTGCGGCGCCGTTAAAGCGGCTCGAAGTGGTGGGGGGGGCAGAATCAAGCCACCCCACGGCGCCGTGTCGTGATCGCAGGCCGAGAACGGCACGCCTTTTAAAAATGCAACGCCGCCCTGCTGCGGGACTCCTAGCAGCAGCAGCAGCAGCAGTAGGGGAGGTTGGGGGCGCCTGGCAAGCGTCGACTCGCGCCGCGTCCGAACGCGACAGCGGAGCCGTACCAGCGCGGCGCTTCCCTTATTAATGAGCGAGCGCTGCCGGCCGGGGCCGGTCGGGCGGGTCGGGATCCGCGCATGCGCAGCAGGCCGCCACCTCCTCCTCCTTTTTCTCCCCTGCGCGCGCGCGCTGGGCCGGGAAAGGAGGGGGACGGCGGCGGCAGCAGCATCACGCTTCACTGCAGAACGCGCTCCCGCCTTCCCCATTTTTTTCCCCCTTGCGCGCGCTCTGTTGCGACCGTTCTTCCCTTATGGTGGTTTCGAGCCCTGCTGATTCTGCCGCGAGCAAGCGAAACGGCGACGTTTCGCCGCCGTCTTCGCATTGTGCGACGCTCTTTGGAGAAGTGACGTCAGAGGAAGCGCTTTTCGAGAGGCGCGTGCGTCCTGGTCGGGCTCTCGCTCGATTGGGGCTCCGCGTTCACTAGAACGAACACGCACCGATTCGAGAGGCAAGGCCAGATTTTTCCTCGAGTCCTCGTTGACTGCGAGGGAAAAAGAACGCGCGTGTCGATCGAACAGCGGTCCTAGTCTGGAATCACGCTCCCCGTCAGTGGCGATACGCTGCTGCTGAATGATCGATACGGAAACAGGCAGCTATCCATCCGCACTGGGGTCGCTTTCTGCAGCGAGATGTGTTTGGGCACTGCTCGGGAGGACCGCCTCCTGTCATACCCTCGAACGGAGGGGTTCACCGGCCGCGTTGACGGAAGCCGAGTGCGGTTCAATGCCACGGTCGAAGACGCCAGCGCAAGACTAGAGGGCTTGCAAAGGGCTTGACTCTGCCGGACGGACAACGTCTGTTGTGTTCTTATTTCATCCCGTACAGTGTGTCGAGTCGACCTTTGAGCGCGGAGCCTGTTAATGTGAACGTAAACGTGCCTCAAAAATTACACGTGTTTCACACACTTCTAAAGAAATGTTGATGCAGTATTGTCATTTGCTTGTGGTCACACAGACGTCTGAGTTCGTCAGCATACTTAGCGGGCTACGCGGCAAAGAGGTGCCACCTAAACCTGAAAAGATTGCTTCCGCAATAGCGCCGCTTGTTTACAGTACCGTCAAGCTATGCACGAAAACCTACCTCGAAATTTCCCCGCAAGAGAATATCGATACTAAGTGACGGAGCGACCGTAAGGCCAGTTATGATAGTGGAACTCGTTTGGAACGCACTCTGGAATGAATATACGGTTAGATACAGCTGAATTCGGCACTGTTCACTAAGTTCCTCGTGCGAGCCCGTTTGGAACCCGTGGCCTAAATTCGCTAACGTCGTGCTTGCATCATCGAGCAGAGGAACCAAGCATCTGAGTGCTTCGCCAAGTTCAGTGCGCCCCATAATGCGTACCTTCTCGATCGACGACCGCCGGTCTAGATAAGCAAACGGCAGGTTGTCTGTACTTGTAGCTCGAACGTCAAAGATACTGATAAACGGAGGATGTAAACAGATATCCGACCAACTTGTGTACTTGTCTCGGATAGTCACCCGTAAGCCCTAGTCGTTGCAGTCAGTCTCCTCAGTTGGTTCGTCTCTTTGTTCTCGTCTTACACGTTCGTCCCCGCAATAGTGAGCACCGCGACGCACCACAGAGCCTAGGGGCAACGCAAAGGACAGCGCTCGTCGAAGCACGCGGCGTCGGCGACGCCAACGCTCGCGCGCCGCGAGTCTCACCTGCGTGCGACGAGCCCGGTTCGGCGAGGGCGACGCAGGCCAGCGAGCAGCAGCAGCCGACTACGGTAATCCAGTAGCGGAAGAAGCGGCCGGCGCTCTCAACTTCTTCCGGCTTCATCGCTGCCCCGCGGTGGCGGCGAGACAAGTCTCGCGGCCACCCCAGCAGCAGCAGTGCGGTGCTGCGCTCTTGGTCCTAGCTGGCCCGGCGGGTGAGGAAGCCCGGCCAAGGCTCGCCCGGAGGCCGCCGTCGACGCGCGGACGCCGTCATCTTGACGCTGGCTGCGGCGAGGGGCTCTGCGCGGCCGCGGCGGCGGGCGACGCTGGCGCACTCTGCCAGGACGCGCGGGGAGAATACCCACCCTCTCTCCACCCGCCACGAGTCTCTTCCTCCTCTCCCGCGAGCTCTGTACAGGCGCTGCCACCTGGTTCTCGCTATTCGCTCTATGAATGTTCCAATCTATATGGCCTCCGGGACTATGGATGGTTCAGCTTCCAATCTTGGAGGTCACGCTAGCTCTTGCGACCACTCTTGGTCGAGTTTGCAGAGAACATGGCGGAGTTGAGCGGGAAGCATTGCTACTTGTGGGAAGTGTGTAGATAGGAGGCACGGTGAACCACATAATGATAACTGCAGGAGTTAGCACCATATTTCCTTTATTTCATATTCAGTCGAACATCGTTAAAACTAAACCGTTTATAACGAAATAATGGATACAACGAAGAAGTGACGATCCCCTTAGAACCTCGGTCAACGCGGGCTCAATGAAGCTACGGCTATAACGAAGTAATTGCCGGCACCTTTCCACTTCGTTTAACGAGGTTCGACTGTACTCCCATTTAGCCTGAGGGCATTATTTCAAGGTTTGCCTTCTTTTTTTGCAGAAATAGCAAAAAAATGAGCGAAACAAAATAACGTACAAAACACTGAGAAAAAAATAGACAGACAACCCAGTAAGAACAAGCCCTCCTGGACGTCCCACGAACGTTTAGTACGTCCGCGGGACGTTTAGTACGTCCACGGGACGTCCAGTGGAGTTTTCATGCCTATTGGGAAAAGCACGGCAAAAGCGATAACAGGTGATAGCAAGTGTAGAAATTCGTCAGCAGTATGGTAAGCGTATACATAAAGGGAAAAAAGAGAAAGGACAACAGGAGTATAATTCTTACATTCAAGCCCTTAGGGCCTGCTTCATTGAAACTGCAAAAGTGCCGTCAATGGCTAAAGCAACGTTGCAGGTAGTCTGTCCCGTTGGTTTATTGTGCGTGGAAATGGTGATACCGTTGTAAAAAATTATACTGCCCACGAGCATTGGTTCAGAGCCGCATATTGGGGCTCTTGAGGTGAGGAATTCTGTCAACGCCGAGTGGCTTGAGCATTCTCAACGTTGGGGGTGCAAAGCAAATCACACTGCAAGGCCCAAAAGTAAAACCAGTCACCAGTATTCTTTTGAACCAGGTTTTTAATGGCAGGCTACTCGAGGTGAAGATGACAGTTGATGCAAAGTCTCATAGAAGTGACACGAATGCACATTCACAGGACGGATTTTAACAGGGTGAACATCCCGTGTGCCTCGCAAACCTGAAAAGACCTTCGTCACATGTAACACTGAAGTCGCCTTCCTCCTTGGTTCGAGTAAATTATCCAGGCTGAGGCAAGAGCTTTAATGTATAATCTTAACTTTCTTTCACGGTCTACGTCAGTGCATAAAGCGACTACAGACGCAAATTAATTTAGTGCCGAAGAGGTGAGACGAAAAATGAATCAAGTTAGAGCCGCCGGCGAAAAGCCGACCCTTGAAGAAGTTGCCTTGCATTTGTTAAAGTAGTACATCTCTGAATGTTCAAAAGGATTCACAGAGTGTTTCTAAAAGCCTCTTGCACGCATAGATATCCAATGTCTCAGTGAAGCTGATGGTTAATAATAAAACACCCAAAAAAAGTCTCCGATCAAGCTCTTTACTCATCGATGAAGTTAGTTTAAGGCCGCAGAGTGCATTTACTGCAAATGTTTTACGCACGACGGTGAGTGCGTCGCACTAATACCACTTTCTTAGCCTTTTCTCCAGACTAGCAGACCGTATCAGCATCCATAATTTAAAGCGCCTTTAGGTCAGAGGTGAGGTGCTGAATATAAAATAACTTGCGCCCGCTGAACCCCTTCCTGGCGATCTAAAAGGTAGGCTAAACAGAACTCTGCCCTGGAGGCACTCATGGTCATGAACAAAAAGAAATCCTTAACGGTTACTCTAGTGGCTAAACCTGGCTTATTCCAGTGAAATTCTGTCTGTGGTAGAAACGTCAACTGCAAATTTATCTCGCTACAACCCGCCGCAGTGCTCGATGGCTTAGGGGGTCGCTTGCCTATCCTTAGGTCGCGGGTTCGATCCCGGCCTCGGCGCTTGTGTTTCGTGGACATCCCCGAGGCTAAACGGAGTATCTGAGGCGGCTGTGGTGGTACGGTATCGGGAAAGCAGTACCGGAGGTGCTGATCTGCTTTAGCGGCTGTGAGTCATTAGTACAGGTTACGAATATCGGCAACTCTTGAGTGAACTCTGGTATTTTGAAGAAAATTCTCTGTTAAAATCTTAACCATGCCAATATCAGAGCTTCGCACTACTCAAGACTGCATAACCGAAAATTGGCATCTGAAACCTTTGTTCACAGTTGGCCATCCATGATATGCAGCCTCCACCAATCTTACTTGATTATAGCGGCAGTCAGACCAACTCCATCCATCTATTTTTCTCAGTAAAAAAATAATTTCCCTGACTCCTTCTCGCTACGCTGACGTTTGTCTGGCAGCAAAAAAAAAGCATTTATTGCCGAGTAAATGGCATTTAAAAGTCTTTCCGCTAGTCGATTCAAACTCGTGACGTATACTCCGAGAAAAACGGCTTGCCACCGTCATGAAATGAATGGCGTTGCAGCGTAGCCTCCGGGATCAGCACACACACACACAAAAAAAAAATCGGTGCCGACCCTCGCATTTTACTCGCGAAATTGACCGGTGAGATCGCCTCGTGTAGTTCTTTTTTTTGTCTTTTCTAGCATATAAATCTCTGTTTTCAGTGACAGCGGTCTCTGTGATTCGAACGCGGTACCTTGTCGATGCAAGCCAACTTGAATCTACCCTCAATGTCCCTTTGAAGCGTCGCAGTACCACAGAGACGTCAACGAAGAAAGAAACCAAAACTCCTGTTGTAGGGGTATTGAATTCCACATGCCACGAGCGGTTTATTTGTGCGATTAGAGTACGATCCACCAAGCGTGTGTGATGGAGCTGCGACTGAATGTGAGAAAAAGCTTGCAGAGAGAGAGAGAGAGACTCTTTAATGAAATACAGAGAATTTAGCCGGCGTTTCAATATCGCTGGCATGCTACTCTGCGTAGGGAGGGGAATTTGGGAGATAACGAAAGAAGGAGAGCAGTGTGGAAGAGGCAAAAGAAAAACGAAGATAAAATGCGGCCATTAAATGGGTACTAAGGGTGCAACGGCGAGTTGGAATGGAATGATGGAGGAATGGACTGATGGAGTGCACCTATGGAATGATGGAGTGCACAGTCCGACAAATGGGCTGACGAAGTTCACTGCATGAAGAATGCAGAAGCTCTGCCCAGTGCCCCTAACAATGGACAAAGTTCTAGGTCCCTTAGCCTGCCTTAGGCAACAGAGACTTGCAATGAACTTTCTATTTACATATTTAAAAGACATTGGACATCTCTAAAAAGCTTGGAACTGTGACTAGTTGCGCAAGCCTCGGCCCAAATCGACCGAGACTATGTGCAGCGCACCTCAGACTCAGCGCCTTGTGAAGTGAACTCGGGAATTCACAAAGCCACCGAACATGAAGCACACTGCGCTAGCGAGGCGGGGATTCTGCAATGCTTTTTCAACAGTCCGGCGACTTTTGGCAGCTGCCCAGCGCAGCTGCTCTGAGCACAGGCTACTGCACTCGCCGTCCGAAATACTTGCACAACGACCAGAGCCAGGCGACTGATCCAGGCGTGAAGAGTGAAGTCATCAGCAATTTCTCGAGGGCTCAGCGCTTAGATTAGCCTAGCGTTATTATCACGGCAAAATGAACAGTGCATGAATCACTGGGCCCGCCGGGATTATCCAGCAGTTACCGGGTAAGCAGCTTAATAAAAGCTTAAGGACGCTGCCTTAGTGCCTAAACGTTGACGCATTGGCGAAGCGAACGCGAGGTTAAAAAAGCAAAGCGAAATATTGGAAAATTTTTATTCATTCGATTTACTTTTATTTTTGAAATTCTGAGAACTTGAGCGCCTTATTTGTCTTTATAAACTGAGTAGCTATTAGCTCCCCGGGTTTCTTTGGAGTATTTTTGAGCCCTTTTTCAAGGTTCGCAGAGAGCACTGCCCTTCGAAGCTCTGGAAAATTAATACTTAAGATGAGATTGAAGCCGGATTTATGTTTGGACATCCTTTATGAAAAATAAGGTTTGCTGAAAAAAAAAAGCGATGTCTTCAACATACGGGGTGTGCTAATATTACTGCAAGTAAAACAAAAATAATTTGCCATTGGTTGCCACATGAGACAAGTTGTCTTGTCTTTGATGCTTGTGATAACCTTGCCTTTTGATGTCGAGAATTCTTGCTACTAGCCATGCGTTCTCGCAGCGCCCTGGCGACAGCAGTACAACGAACAGTCACGAAGAGACAAAACCAGACTCTGTCGACCGCAGCAACATGTTCCATGGCTTTCCCTGCATGAACACGGGGGGGCAAATAAAGGGATGTCACGCGACATGTACATTTCCCCTTCTATCGCGTACGACATGCAGTCGATAGTCGCAGACGTTCTAAGTTGTTTATAGCTATTCTCCGTTTTGCTTTCAGGCTTCCGAAGTGCCTCTCAGCAAGCCATGAATGGCACTGCCATTAAGGAAACGCGCACGTTACAGAGCACGACTCCTAAAGGGCTCGTTTTGGTCAATTTTTTTGCATGAAAAAGCTTTTCTAGATTTTTTTTTCTTTTTGCCTAGCACTTTCGTCTATCCCAAAATTCACCTTACCCTATACCTCTTTTGCCGCTCCTCCTTTCATGAGAGAAAAAGTGCCAGTGGTTTCATCCTACAATAGATTTTTGTGGGGATGATGAATGATAAGTTAGTTCATCGTCATCATCATTATCATCACCACCACCATTGCTGTCGTCGTCGCCACAGTTAAATCATAAAGCCATTTCCACTGTTGTTACGCGAACGTATCATTTGCGTCTCTCTTGTAGTACAATGCCACTGGCAACGCCATCCGGAATCATTTAAAGAGCCTCCTCTGTTCAAAGGCGCACGCATAAAGTAAACGGGGGAGGAATGGACGGAAACTAAGTCCTCAGTGTTCATCAGTACGAGGCTCCTCTCTCGCCCGATGTTCATTTCGCGCTGTCCGAAATCCATTCTTCCCTTCCGTCTGTCTACCCGGGAATGCCTGTCCAAAGGAATCATCTACGGCAGAGCCGCATAGATGCTAACGCATACGCATATATCCGAACACTTCGTTTTTCCCGACGAACAGCCGCAGGTGTTCTCACCTTCCGTTCCTTCGGAGCGACACACGAGGGCTAGAGAACGCGCGGGCTCCTATCCACCGCAATCAGGGCGGTGCCGACTGAGCGCTCTCGGCAGCGGCTCCTTTCCGAAGCCGCTCGCGCCGCGCACGGGGCTTAATCGAGCGCAGGGCAATTAGGCCGACCTGCGCGCTGCGGCCGTCCGTCATCAGCCACGCCACCGGGCCGCTCCTGCTACGCGGCGCCGACTCGCAAATGACGCCCGTGCTCGGCGAGGAAGGGAAAACAGAAATTGAAACAGGACACTCAGCAGCGCTAATCTGGCGTCGCAAAATAGAAGCCTCTTGTATAAAGCAGCCCCTTGCCGAGCAAGCTAAGCTTCAAAACGAGTGGCATTAGCCACCTGCCGAACAACAGGTGTGGATGACTGCGCACGTAAAGCCTACAGATCCCCCCCCCCCCCCCCCCCCCCCCCCCCCCCCCCCGGCATAGCATCCTCCTCCAGCTTACAAGCCACTGGCGGAGTAACTAGCACATCTTCTCATAACAGCAGCGGGGACATGTTCTGAATGTCCCTGCCGTCCTTCAGCGCTTTGTACTTATTTAGCCGAGTTTGTCTTCAATTCTTTTCTACTACTTTTTTTTTTATCCGGCTGTAATACTTCAACACGGCGGCAGCCTGTAATCATCATTAACTTTTTAAATGGTTTCTGAATTGAGCAACGGTGCTCGGTAATTCGCTGCGGCTTCGTGAGGCGTTGCTCGCTGCTTCGCGACTAATTGCAGGCATTAAAGTTCACTTCGTATAGTTTATTTCGACCTCCTTAATTTAATTCTCACTGCATTGCTATAATGGATACTCTGTGGTTGCAACATTCTTTGTTTTTTGGCAAGTGCAGCCTGATAAAAAATACGCAGGCCGTCATGTTTAATACTAGAACACCTATTGGGACTCCTGAAGAGCCGTCGGAACTTTTTAAGCCTTTATGGAGTGAGGACGGTAGTTTTTTTCCTAAGGAGGTTTGCAGCGCCGGCAGTGTAAGCTATACACAAGTAGGGCCCGACACGGAAAGAAAAGTGTTGTCCGAAGTATTTTTGGCAAAGGGTGCACGTCTTCTCAGTTTTAAGCGAGAGTTGTTATCTCTATAATCCCTTCCGTCCATCATCCTGTCTGAATTAATTTTCTATAAATTGCAATCCTCATCATCATCAGCCTGACTACGCCCACTGCAGGGCAAAGGCCTCTCTCGTGTCTCTCCAATTAATCCTGTCCTTTACCATGTCCCCGCCAACTTCTTAATCTCATCCGTCCACCTAACTTTCTGCCGTCACCTGCCACGTTTGCCTTCTCTTAGAATCCACCCCGGTACCTTCAAGGACCAGCGGTTATCTTGCCTTCGCATTACATGCCCTGCCCAAGTCCATTTATTCCTCTTTATTCCAACTAGAATGTCATCAACCCTCGTTTGTTCCCTCACCCACTCCGCCCGCTTCCGGTCTCTCAACGTTACACCTATCATTTTTCTTTCCATAGCTCGCTGCGTTGTCCTTAACTTGAGCTGAACCCTCTTCGTTAGCCTCAACGTTTCTGCCCCATAGGTGAGTACCGGTAAAATACAGCTGTTGTATACCTTTCTCTTGAGGAATATTGGTAAACTGCCATTCATGATCTGAGAGAACCTGCCATATGCGCTCCATCCCATTCTTATTTGTCGACTTATTTCCCTCCACTTCCACTTATTCCACTTCCAGGACCTCGCTACCAATTGTGAACTGCTGCTTCCTTGCTGGGCTGTTGCTGATACCTTTCCTTATTTGAATATCTAAAATATCCATTTCGACTACGCGTGATATTTTTGTGATACAGGCGAGGTTTCTCTTCTTAGACCTCACACTACTACCTATCCACCTAGGGTCCCTTAACGTGCAATAACACTCCGCAAAGAGATTTTTTTTAACTTCCTTCGAAATTCAGCCGCCGTGGTTTTCAATCTATGCCGCGACCCTGTGCGCAGGAGCCATACGCCATGCCCACTGAGCTGCCAGCCGACCTGCAACATTCCTGCTTTTTTGTTTATTTTAAAGTCGGCTTCTTAAAAAGCACGCGCGTACTGCAGGCAAAGTACGCTTTACAGGCCTAGCGGCGTGGGAGGGCCAGTTTCAAGTGCAGCAGAGCGTGCCTGGTAGTACGAGACAAGTGCGCTGGGGCGTTTAGATCGTGGGATGCGACTCGTACTGGCACTACGTGCAGCATGTCCCTGACAAATTTATGCTCTTAATTTTAAAGCTCCTACTCCGCAAAACATAGTCACGTGCTCCTGGACTACGTACGGGGCCAAACGAGGAGGGAGCGTCTGCGACAGACGCCAAGAACTGTTGGGGACTATGCAGCAGCGTGAAAGAATGATACTAACCTTGAGCGACCGCCGAGCCACGAGCGGAGAATACGAACAAGAGGAGGTGGCGTCGAAATCGACTACGAACTCCATAAGCTGTTTAACACCACGGCTCATGCGGCTTATGAGTCTTGCAGCTCCTTTGGCTGTTCTTTTTCAGTACTTGCTTCAATCCGCACCACTCCTCGTCGCAGTGGCATGTCGTCAAGAGTGGTGCCGTTAGGTCAGAATGCTGACTTTGACCTTTTTTTTTTTTTTTTGCTGGAAATAGAATCGCAGCGCCTTCGTTAGAACATCGTAAGAAAACAAAAGGCAGCAGAGTTTTGTTCGTCTAGCATGAAAAATATTGTTACGGAGAAGACGAAGCTGGCAGTGGCGCGGGACGGAGCGCTCGCGCTAGGCCAGCGGCCATTAAAATCATCTCTTATCCATCGTTCAACACGCCTCATTCTTCTGCTAGCCGCCACGTTACAATATCATTACGCGGGGAGGGAAGGTGCACTAGACACTGCATTCATTACTATGCTAGCGAAACTGAGAAAGGGGGAAGCCTCAGGGACAGCCTTAAATTGGACCGTTTCGCATTCAAGGTATATACAAGACAGCCAATATGGACATGAGAACACCTACTCTCAGAGCAGGCAGACAGCTTCTAAAAACGAACGCAGGAAAGAATGAAGCCACACGTACGGTTACGAAGCAACTTACGTTTATTTTAATGAACCAAAACTTATTGCTAATTTACCGAGGGACGACCCTTTTTGCGCATCAAGAACACTTCACCAAGCGTACCTACAAGAGGCCTTCTAATTACTTTCACTGTGCAATGTTCAAGTAGCAAGAGGGCTCTTTTGCAGTATCGCGAAAAGTGCGGGGTGAAATATTTTTTTTTTTTCTGGGAACCGAAATCGTTCGTACCTGGTGCACCTATCAAGAGACAGACAGGAGCACAGCTGCGTTCGATATGGTTGAGCCGTCTCTCATCCGCGAAAAGGGCTCTTCATGCGCTCCCTATCTAACCTCTCTCTGCTTACAAAATACTGCAGATCACCACGCACGCCTAGCTGCGTTGCGCTTACTTTCTCGCATTTTTCAAAGTATTCTTCAGCAAAATACAAGCTTCGCATTACGCGTAAACTATTTTCCGCTGGTACCCTATTAACTACGGCTATACGTTTGCGCGCTTACCAAATTTTTATCCTCTCCGGCTACGCGCGCTGGGCGTAACAAATGGTAATTGCCGCTGCACCTCGCTTCGCCTAAGCGGCTACAAAGAGGGAGCGTTTGTCATGTCAAAACGTCTGACTTCCTCCCTCAAGTATCGAAAGGGGCGCGCAAAATTTTCCCCGTTCATTACTTCTTTTTCCCTTATCCAAGCTCGCGCGCGCCGTAGACGTGCATCTCGCCTCAGTTATCCCTTTCGGTGCTTCCCCGTTTTCCCTTTTTTCTTGTTCGTTCACTCTCTTTCATCCTCTTCTTCCGCGTGCTAAGCAGCGCTGAGCCATTGAGCCTTCGGAGCGTCGAATAACTCAGACGCCGCTTTTTTTCTTTCTCTCTTGCTCTCTCTTTCTCTCTCTTTCTCGAGCAAAGTAACGCGTAGCGCGAAAGAGCAGGCATATTTGTTCCCGCGGACAATCGCTTCGCGTCGCACGGTTAACGGCCGCGAACATCTTTACGGTCGCATCCCGTGCCGCGCGAACGAGTGGCGCACCGGCACAGCACACGGAGGAGGGAGTGAGGCATAAAGAACGCGAGCCAAGCGCAGAAAGTGAAAAAGCTACGTAAGTCGGCACCGGCAGCGACGAAGAAACCTCCTCGACCGGCGGAGGCAGCAACATCGCGCGGATGAGGAGGCAACCCAGAGGGCGGGTAAAAAAAAAAAGAAAAGAAAGCAAAAAGAAGAGCGGGACCGGCGGCCGGAAGCATCGATCGCTGTTATTGCATTTGCGCGTCTTCACATCAGCGATAATTCCTAATAACTGCAGCGCCCGCTATTCGGGAGGCGGTGGCAGAGACGCTGCTCTGTGTGCCGCGCGCTCGGCCGATCGTTGCCACGCGCTCGAAGACGGCGGGACGTAGCGGACGGCGGAAACAGTAAGGACAGCAAGAATAAAGGGAGTCGGATGCAAGACTGTGTCGCTGTGTGTGCGTTGCTATGTCTCTGCGTTCGTGCGCTGAGTGCGTGACGATGTCTTCTTTCGTTTTTTTTTTTTTTCTTATCCCTTCCTCTCCGCTGCACCGCTTCCGAGAAATCAGAGAACGCTATTTGTCTTTCGCATTCGGGGCACAAATCAAACTTAGGTAAGGCAGGGTGGAGGTGTGTCCCTCCCCCCCACCCGTCCGCTTTGGGGCCGGCGGAGGCAGCGGCGGTACTAATGCGCGCTGTTCGACGCTCCCAATTAAAGCGACGGCCAGCCGGCAATCACGGGGATCGTACGGAGACCGTCGCACACGTCTTTCTGCGCCCGCTCTGAGAACACAGACTGGTGAAGAAAGGACAAAAATTAAAAAGCGTAAAGACGTGTTTATCGTCAAAGTAGAGGGCAGCACCGCTCAAGACTCAATACACGCGTGCGATTTTATGCTGTACCCCCTTTTGCAACCCGCTGGTTAAGTGTCTCGCTGAAGCGTTCTGATTGTGTCGCGTGTTCGCGTGAACGCTTCACCGCAAGTTGAGAACACGCAACGCCACACTTTTAAAGGCACACTTGTTTTTCTACTTATCGTTCTTCTCCTTCCGAGCATAAATTATGAGATTACCTACAGTTATAAAAAGAAAACGTATTTCCAACCAGTTGAAAGGAAAAACGGCAGAACTGCGCCAAAAATACGACCAAATGTTTCGTAGTGTTGTCATAACAACAGATTTTTGTTTTGTGGTATTTTTTTATCGCCTGCACTTTTTTCTGTAGCCTGCAGTTCTGTAGTACACGTCTGTAGTGACAGATTTTTTTAGGTTTTGTGGTATTTTTTATCGCCCTGGACTTTTTTTTGTACTCTGTAGTTCTGTACTACATCTCTGTAGTAACTGCCCAAAAATGTGTTGTTACTACAAGTTTTCGATCAATAACATTCGAGAAAGTTTGTTGTGGCTACAGAAGTTGTTTATGTTGGTTTTCTAGACTGGGAAAAAACAGCGACGGGAAATCTCTCTCTGGCTTCGGAAGCTAATGCTTGACTCCAGCCACTACTTTCGTGGACGAGATATTTTCTTTCAAGCACGTGCACCAAGTGTTGTTGCTATACAAAGACTAAATTCCACGCGACAATTGTTCCCAGTCGAAAACACAAGAGAAAAGTTTATTTCGTTGCAATAAACTTTCAGTAATGTTTTTGACCAAAAACTTGTCACTGCAAAAGCTTCTGTGGTTACTACAAGAAAATTTTGTGTAGTTACTAAATAAAAGTACTACAGAACTACAGATTATAGAAAAATATTGCAGAAAACTACTACAAAACAACAGAAAAAATGTTTTGTCGGATTTTCGAATATGTTTTGTTGTTTGTTCGACTGGGAAAGACCCCTAAACACAGCCCGTCTCGTTGAGTCTGCGCTTCTTAATGAAGTTGTCTTCCTTGTTTTGTTCTTACTCTTCTACTTGAGACGTGATGATGTCTTCTGCACGCTGAATATCTAAACTTGAATGCAAAAAGGCTACTAGGTATTGTCGTGCGTACCCTGTCCTTGAGAGGACAATGTAGTAGCAGCGCCAAAGGGTAAAAAGGAGAGAGATAAATAGTCACACCTGAAGAATCAAAACGCACGTCTTGAAAACGAGAAATTTACTTTCATTAAACGAAGACAAAACATCGTAATAAAGGGGGGGGGGGGGGGGGGGGGGGGGGGGGGGGGGGGGGTGAGTGTACCCTGTACACGTTGTCTCGTTGTCTTCAAGAAGAAAATGTATAACACTCCTTGCCTCGAGCGATGCTTCTAGGCCACTGTCAAGTAATTCGATCTCTACAAGAAAGCAAAGACTTACGTGAAAAAACTTAAGACCAATTTCTCATCAGGCTGTACTATACGGATTAAGGTATGAATTCTAAATGGGCATATATAAGGAACTCGGAGCTTATAACTTCTGACACATCCAGGCGGACACCTAGACGTGGTTTTCCTTATATCACATGTTTCTCAGACTAAGGACGTAATAACTTTTATTCGCTATCCCTCATTGGCTGAAACGCCGCCACGTCTGCGCTCATGCACAATCGACCATTAGATGCGACAGGCTGTGGAGATTGTAACAAAATGGCCGATATACGTAATCTACGCGCTAAAACGAAAAAAAAAAAAAGTGACTACGTCATATAGACGGGTTTGTGAAGCTAACGCGTTTGCTTTTCGAGTGCGAGGACCACTCGAAATGAAAAAGGTGGCATGATCTCTTTTGAAATTATTGGCTTTTTTTTTTTCTTAGTCGAGCGAAGCTGTTGTCTTCCA